>NC_083831.1:610527-750494 GCF_015708825.2 Lethenteron reissneri | reverse complement strand
CACCACCCGCTGCACCACCCGCTGCACCACCCGCTGCGCTCACCACTGCTGCGCTCACCACTGCTGCGCTCACCACTGCTGCGCTCACCACTGCTGCGCTCACGCCTTCGTGGGTCAAAGTGGCAGGGGACGTCCGACCCAAGTTACTTCCCAGCCACCTCTGTTCACGCCCCCCCCCCCCCCTCCACCCCCCCGCCCCACCCATCCCACCCCCCCACCCCCGACTCTAAGAGTCGACAGATAATTTATCCCTTGTGTGTGGCGTCTTGTTTTGTGAGATGCGTGTTGCCACTAATTGTGAATACTGACGATGCGGGTTGTAATAAACAGAGTCGGCTGGTGGGCCGGCGGTGATGTCGACGATGATGTGCCGCTGCTGCTGGTGTGACGCGCTCCAGCGTTGGTGATGATGATGATGTCGATGATGATGATGATGTGCTGCTGCTGGTGTGACGCGTTCCAGCGTTGGTGATGATGATGTCGATGATGATGATGTGCTGCTGGTATGACGCGTTCCAGCATTGTTGTCATGTGGCGGCGGGACCTCGGGTGCGGAGGGGTAGAGGTGGCATGGTGGAATAGGCCGGGGAATCCTCCCACCGTGTTCCCTGGCAGGCCACAAAAAAAACCACAATGGAGCCGGGAACAGTGCTGGCTGGCCACGTGGTTGCAACTCGACACGTAAACTCGTCACCAGCCACGCTTGCTTACCTCGGGAAAGGCTCACCGAGCCTCAAGATGATGGTGGCTAGAAGATGTTGACTACCTCGCCAGGTATACAAGAGGTCATGGGTTTGATCCCGACCCTGACGCCTGCTCTGTATTTGGAGTTTGCGTGTCTCTCTCCCCGTGGTTGCGTGGATTTTTCTTAGTGTCCGATTTTTCCCCTCCACGTTTATAGACTCAACATCACGCGTATAGACTATTTGGCTGCTATAAATCTCCACGCGATGATAATCCACTTTGATGGGCTATCATTCGTGATGGCCGGGTCACTTGTGAAAAAGAGCTACACAGCTCAATGGGCCTTACCTGGTTTAATAAAAACTAGTCCAGTTTATTGCAGTTTAGTTTACAGCTGCTGCTGCGTGACCTCGAGAGGGTCACGCTTGGGATGGTTGGCTGACACCGGTCACACTGGGCGTCGGCGTGAACATGAACATGGGACGAACCCACAGGGACGCCGGAGGAAATCCACACGGAACAGGGGGAGCGAATACAAACCCCACTCACTCACTGCAGAACAGGGGAGAGAATACAAACTCCACTCACTCACTGCAGAACAGGGGGAGAGAATACAAACTCCACTCACTCACTGCAGAACAGGGGAGAGAATACAAACTCCACTCACTGTAGAACAGGGGAGAGAATACAAACTCCACTCACTCACTGCAGAACAGGGGAGAGAATACAAACTCCACTCACTCACTGCAGAACAGGGGGAGAGAATACAAACTCCACTCACTCACTGCAGAACAGGGGAGAGAATACAAACTCCACTCACTGTAGAACAGGGGAGAGAATACAAACTCCACTCACTGTAGAACAGGGGAGAGAATACAAACTCCACTCACTCACTGTAGAACAGGGGAGAGAATACAAACTCCACTCACTGCAGAACAGGGGAGAGAATACAAACTCCATTCACTCACTCACTGTAGAACAGGGGAGAGAATACAAACTCCACTCACTGTAGAACAGGAGAGAGAATACAAACTCCATTCACTCACTCACTGTAGAACAGGGGAGAGAATACAAACTCCACTCACTGCAGAACAGGGGAGAGAATACAAACTCCACTCACTCACTGCAGAACAGGAGAGAGAATACAAACTCCACTCACTCACTGCAGAACAGGGGAGAGAATACAAACTCCACTCACTCACTGCAGAACAGGGGAGAGAATACAAACTCCACTCACTCACTGTAGAACAGGAGAGAGAATACAAACTCCACTCACTGCAGAACAGGAGAGAGAATACAAACTCCACTCACTCACTGCAGAACAGGGGAGAGAATACAAACTCCACTCACTCACTGTAGAACAGGAGAAAGAATACAAACTCCACTCACTCACTGCAGAACAGGAGAGAGAATACAAACTCCACTCACTCACTGTAGAACAGGGGAGAGAATACAAACTCCACTCACTCACTGCAGAACAGGAGAAAGAATACAAACTCCACTCACTGCAGAACAGGGGAGAGAATACAAACTCCACTCAGTACAGAACGGAGAAAGAAGACAAACGCCACACACAGAGGAATTGGGGATTCGAACTCGGCCATTTGCTGTGTGGGCGCGAGGGCCTTCGCGCCGCCACCCTACCGCGTTGACGTCACAGCGTGACGTCAACGCGGTAGGCCTTGTGATGCTGTCGCGTCACAAGGCCTTGTCGTGACGTGCAGCGCTCGTGACCCCGAGTAGCCGCGACATCATTCAGTGGCAAACTCCCCCCCCCCCCCCGTCATAAAGGGGCCATCCATAAGTGACGTCACGCACCTAGGTGGGGAGGGGGGTCAGACATTTGTGGCGGGGGGTAAAAATGCATAACTTTAAATAAATATAAACAATACGTTCTACTTAATTAAATATAATTGTTATAGCAACACTAATTTGGATTAATTTTCATTATTAACTATTTGAATATTTAAATTGACTACGGTCACCTTTTATTTATTCCATGAAGGAGCATTTTGCTTCTCCATGGGAGAATGTAGAAGTGTGGGGGCCATTGGCCCCCGGGGTCCCCCCCGCCTTCATCCCCTATTCCGTTTACGTTACCCCACCACCCTAATACCCGCTAGGGTTTCGCCGGCCTTCGAACGCGACGCCCCTACCCATACGGCCTCACGCAGTGCTTCCACACTGCAAGCATACGTGCGCACAGCATCATCAATCAAACGCCATACTCCCCCTCTTTACACCGCTATGTACAGCATTCGCACGCTCAGAGCGTGTGCCCGTCTAAAGCCCGGTGCGGCACTCGCCTCCACGTCGAATAACCACGTTACCAATGCGCACCCGTATCCGACACGTAGCGAACTTACGCGCACTCACGCACACAGCTCCCCGCGGCACTCACTCACCACTGAATACTCGCGTTATGATCGCGCACCTGTGTAGGGGTGTTACGGAGGGGCTGTATGCATAGGATCACACGGGAAACAAACACAGTGGGCGGGGCTCCGTGAGTGCACAGGGGAGGTGCTCGCAACGACGTCTGCACCGGGCAGCCTGGGGGGTTGGCCCGGAGTTGTGATCCCCCGGGGGGCCCCACCCCTCAGCAGGGGGTTGTGGTATAAAAGGGGATGAGCCGGAGAGCTCGGGGTACAATGTTTAAGCTAAACCAGGGAAGACCGAAGACCGTCTAGCTAGAGCCCTGGACTCCCCTGGGACGCCGCCCTTGTCAGGGCCGCGCAGGAACGAGCCAACGGCGTGGTCCCGAGAGCCAGAGCTAGTGCTCTGGGACTCCGGGTACCGTAGCCCGACTTACCAGTGTCGGGCCAGTCAGCCTCCCCTAGCCCGTTAGTGGAGGACTAGGAGGTAGGTCAGAGATAGCTAGCAGTGTATTCCCAGCTAGCCGGGTGAGGGGGCCGATACCCCCTCCAGTATTGTATGTCCGCGGTTGTGACAACTGTTGCGGAATAAATACGTGTGCCTCAACCCCGGGTGTCCAAGAGTTCTCAACGGTATTACATCTGGTGACAGAAGTGAACGACCACGAACATGGACACGCGCCGGACAGCTCGAGCCGGGGTACCGGAGGCGGAGGACACCGCTGAAATTGTGGAGCCCGAGACGGCTGAAGAAGGCATCGAGCAGCCGGGGCCGGACGCATCCTTACCGCGGCATCGGGATGAAGGGGAGCCGGCATCAGAAGGACTGAGGCTGGCTCACGCGAGGCTGGCGGAGCTGCTGTACGCTGCTGCCGCCACGCTCGAAAACATCACACGGCTGGGCGCTGGTGGACCGCCACGGGGCGAGGATAGCCGACGACCGGTGCGCCTTCCCGCCATTTCAACGGACTCCAACTTTGAATCTCCCGCCATCGCCGCAGCAGCTGCTGAGGGCGTGGCCGGCCTGAACCTCCGGTCCGACATCGGCCTCACAGGGGCTGCCGCGTCATCACCAGCGAACGGAGCGTCACCACTGGTGCGACCGGCGATGCCATCCGTCGTTCGCGCCGAGGCGCAGACGAGTTACGGGGACAGCAAAGTGCGAGTTTCCACGGCGACCGCTGCGCTGCACCAACGGCTGCCTCCGCTCAAAGAATTTGTGGGCGAGGAGGGCGACTGGGGCGGCTTCCAGCGGCGCTTCCTCGCGCACCAGGAAATGGCGCAGTGGTCGGATGCCGAGGCTCTCTGCGCGCTGCCGGCGCTCCTCGACAGCGACGCCCTCGCCGCTCTTACATCGGCGCCGAAGGAAAAACGCTCCACGCTACAGATGGCGCTGCAGTTGCTGGCTGCGGTCTACGGACCTTCATCGGAATGCAGGCAGCGTTTTTATGATCGCCAGCGGGGTGCAAAGGAGTCGCCCCTCGCGTACCGTACGAGTCTCCTGGCACTGGCGAAGACGGCCTTCCCTCGAATGGACGACGAAGGCGTGGACGCGATGGTAACAGAAAAGATCCTCCTGCTGGCGGACGACCTGGACATCGCCGTCGTTGCACAGGAGGACAGAAATGGGTTCCCTCGAGGCGGCGCGGCTCCTCCACGCCAACCTGCTGTCGCAGCGACAGAAGGCCAGCAGGGCAGCGGCCGGGCGTACGGTGGCTGCAGCCACCCTCCCGGCGGAGGAGGTTTACGCCATCGACCATCGACAGCAGCAGAGGGCGGGAGTACGGGCGGGCCGGGATGGATCGAGCCGCTCCGATCGTCCGTCATCGCCGCCTGCGCTCCCGCGCTGTTACAATTGCGGCATCCGGGGCCATGTCGCCTCGGGGTGCCGCTCTCCTCGGCAGCGCGGGACGGCGCCTCGACAGGACGCCGGCCCTCCTCCTCCCAAGCTCCATCAACATAACCCGGCGAGTCGCGGCACCCCTCATGTTTGGCCCAAGCACACACCCATCACACACTCGCACACCGCAACGAACGGGGGGCCGACATTACGCACCGTCGGGCTAACACGCACCACTATGGGGACTCAAATCGAACCCAGGCAGTGGTCCATGTTGGCCCATCACGTTGTGGCTGCGTCGTCGGGGTCGTCAGCCGTGGTAGGGCACATTGACGGGGTTGAGGTGCGCATCCTGGTCGATACAGGAGCATCGGCGACCATCATTTCGGAATTAATTTACAATATTCTCTCTGTCCAGAGCCGTCCTTTACTGCCGGTTAACGTCCCATTCTATGCTGCTAACGGGGGCTCACTTGGCATCATTGGACAAATTCGAGCGCAAATTTGTATCGGTGATATCAAATTGTCCGGCCCCATTTTTGTTTCCTCCTCGCTGGCGGTTCCGTGCCTGCTGGGGACGGACTTCTTGGGCAAAATGCCGATTCGTATTTTAATAGACCAGGGCTGCATTGAGCTCCCGTCGGGACGACGTATGGTGTTTCTGCCTTCCCCTACTGCGGCTCGGACGGCGTTCCCGACAGTACCGGCGTTCGTCGTTAAAACGGTTCGCGTACCGCCGGGGGCACAAATGTTGGTGCCTCTCAAACTTCGTCGGCCCTTCGCTAAGGGCATTGGGGACCAGGGAATTCTGCTGGGGCCATCTAGGGCCGGGGTTAGCGGACCTCATTTAATTCCGGCCCAGACCATCGTAAAAGGGGACGGTGACCCTTTCATCGCGGTCCTCAATGTGGGGTCGCAGACAGTGGTAGTTCCTCAAGGGACCGTGCTTGCTCACGCAACGCCGGTGCCCTGTGAGGAACCTGTCGCGAATCACGTCGGCACTGTCCCTCTGCCGCATCCACATTCGGACACCGATGAAGGGTGGCTCGAGGCGCTTTGTGCGGGATCGACGGACCTGTCGGATTTAGAGCGTCAAAAACTTAGGACACTGCTGCGCGAATTTTCCGACGTTTTCAGTCAGAACAAATTCGATTTAGGCTGTACCCATCTGCTGCGTCACCATATTGATACGGGTGACAGCGCGCCAATACGCCAAAATCCCTTTCGGTTAAGTCCCGCCGAAAAGGACCATGTCAAATCGGCTGTTGATGACATGTTAGCCGCCGACATCATTTTTCCCTCTACCAGCCCGTGGGGAGCGCCGATCGTCCTGGTTAAGAAACAGGATGGCTCGTTGCGGTTTTGCGTCGATTTTCGCCGCCTCAACAAAATTTCTGTTGCCGACGCATACCCGCTCCCACGGATTGATGAATCGCTGGACGCCTTGGCGGAAGCGCGATTCTTATCCACATTGGATTTGCTTTCGGGATTCTGGCAGCTTCCTCTGGACGATGATTCTAAGCCTAAAACTGCATTCCGTACACCGCACGGTCTCTTCCAATTCAACCGGTTGCCGATGGGACTCCACTCGGCGCCGGCAACTTTCCAGCGATTGATGGAATTGGTTTTGGCTGGATTGCAATGGGACTCGTGCTTAATTTATTTGGATGACGTTATCGTCTTTAGCAGAACATTTGACGAGCATCTCCAGAGGTTGCGGGCGGTTTTCCTCAAAATGCGGGCTGCTAATTTGAAATTTAAACCCCAAAAATGTCATCTGTTACGCGAATCGGTGCGTTATTTGGGGCACATCGTCGGACGCTCAGGTATTGCTACCGATCCCGCCAAAACGCAGTGCGTCAGCTCCTGGCCGACTCCCACCTCTGTGGGAGAGGTCAGGAGTTTCATTGGATTCGCGTCATATTACCGACGCTTTGTCGCGGATTTTGCCACGATTGCTAAGCCCCTACACGATTTGACGTCAAAGGGGGTCCGCTTTCATTGGGGACAGGAGGAGGAGGCTGCTTTCCGCTCCCTTCGGGACGCTCTGGTTAAAGCCCCTCCCTTGGTTTACCCCGATTTTTCTAAACCCTTTGTGCTCGACACCGATGCGAGCAACACAGGTATTAGGGGCGTGCTTTCCCAGGTGGTTGATGGCGTGGAACGGGTAGTCGCATATGGTAGTCGGGTGCTGTCTCCAGCGGAGCAACGATATTGTGTCACCCGTCGGGAACTGTTGGCAATTGTCTATTTCATCCAACAGTACCGGCCATATCTGTACGGTCAGCGGTTCACCGTCCGTACAGATCATGCGGCACTACAGTACGCCCTGCGAGTTCAACAACCATCGGGACAATTGTCTCGTTGGTTGGAGGTTCTCCAGGACTTTGATTTTGAGACCACGTACCGTAAGGGCGTTCGCCACACCAATGCGGACACTCTGTCACGCATGCCAACCACCCCCGAATGCGCATGCCTCCTGGGGTCGGGTCGTTGCAGGCATCCAGGTGAAATGTCTGTTCCGGTCTTGGCGGCCGCAGACGACGCAGCGTCGATGACGAATTCGATCGCACAACAGGGATCAGATTCCCTGTTGGGGTTGCCTGTCACTGAATGGGGGCGCTTACAGATGGAGGATACCTCCCTCCTCGCGTTGCGTCGTCACGTCGGGGATGCTGGGCGGGGGAGGGGTGATGCCGACGCATGGGAAATGATCACGGGTCTGCTGATGCATTGGGACGGGAAATCCCATCGACACCGGCTGGTGGTCCCTTCTGGGTTACGGGGTAAGGTGGTGTGGGCCGCTCATGAGCGCCTCCTCCACCTGGGGACCCATAAGACCCTCGCCTTGCTCCAGCTTGATTTTTTTTGGCCGGGCATGACGAGGGATGTCGCAGATCTGTTGGGGTCATGCCCTCGGTGTGCGCAGCGGAAACCACCAGCACGGGAGTCAAACCCGCCTTTGCAGTCTATCAGAGTCTCCAGAGTGAACGAACTTGTCGCGCTGGATATTCTGGGCCCATTCCCCGCCACCCCCAGGGGCAATAGATATTTGTTGACCGGGGTGGAGTACTTTACGTGCTGGCCTATGGCCTGGCCCCTGGCCAACCAGTCGGCAGCAGCCATCGTGGAGGCCTTTGTCCAGGGATACGTCCTGGACAAAGGTGCTCCGGAACGGCTGCTGACCGACCAGGGCAAAAATTTTTCCGGCAAACTGCTCCAACAGGTCTGTGAGCTCCTGGGCACGAAAAAAATTCGTACCTCTCTCTATCACCCGCAAACTGACGGGATGGTCGAGCGTCTGCACCAAACCATCACGTCTATGTTGTCACAGCAGGTTTCGGACTCACAGACCGATTGGGACTTGCAAATTCAAGGGGTCCTGGCAGCATACAGATTGGCCCCCCATGCTGCGACGGGATTTTCCCCCTTCTTCCTCATGTATGGCCGCGAACCTGACCCACCTGTTCGGGCCCAGCTGCAGATCCCCGCGCCGCAGGGTAAAACTAAATTGGCCGACCATGTTAAATTTAACCTTGCGAAATTGACAGAGGCGCGGGATGCTGCCATGCAAAATTCCGACATGCGGCAGAAAGCTAATGAGCGGCTCAGACTGGGTCGCGCGCACGTGCTACAGTGGAAGCCGGGAGACAGGGCATGGCTGCACTGTCCCCAGGTACCACTCGCGACCTCCTCAAAACTGGTGCGGCCGTGGCGGGGCCCCGTCGAGGTGGTCGAGGTTCTGCGGCCTCAGTGCGTGCGCATCAAATGGGGGAAGCGCCGGTGGTTTGTGCGCCCCTCCAGACTGAAACCCTTCGTTGCGGTGCGAGGTCCCACTCCACACACGCGTGGCCAAACATGTGGGGGGTCGACCGACTCAAAGGGTCCGTCTCCGCTGCTCTCGCCTGACGTGTTGCCGGCTGTCCCGCCCCCAGGTGCACCAGGAATGACGGGCTCACGCCCGACAGCCCCTACGGGGGATGCCGAGGGTCTCGCGACATCAAGAGCAGACTCACTCGGAAATGGACAGCTGCCGCCCGACGGCCCGCCATCCGGGGTTGCCCCGTGTGACGGGCCTGCGGCAAGGACGCGCGCAAGAATGCGCAGACTCTTTTGATGCACAAATTTTTTTTTTATTTTTCACATGTTATGTTCACTGTGTGCTACGTCGCGGTGTGTTCCTGGCACATTGGATTGTACGTATGTTGTGTTCCTGGTGTGTTGTGTGTGTGCTGGGGTTCCCTGCAAATTGTATATACGTTGGTTTTACGGAATTCGTATTTATTCGGGGGTGGGGGGGTGTCTGGTTATTTTCCCTTCTGGCTTTTCTGGTTCTTGTTGTTGTTCTCGTCGCGTTATGGTTGAAAAAAAAATTGTGAGGCACACGCGGGGTCAAGGGTTAAATAAACTTTTATTGTCGTTGTTGCAGCCGGGACGGCTACGAGCTGTACAGGGGGGGGTGATGTAGGGGTGTTTCGGAGGGGCTGTATGCATAGGATCACACGGGAAACAAAAACAGTGGGCGGGGCTCCGTGAGTGCACAGGGGAGGTGCTCGCAACGACGTCCGCACCGGGCAGCCTGGGGGGTTGGCCCGGAGTTGTGATCCCCCGGGGGGCCCCACCCCTCAGCAGGGGGTTGTGGTATAAAAGGGGATGAGCCGGAGAGCTCGGGGTACAATGTTTAAGCTAAACCAGGGAAGACCGAAGACCGTCTAGCTAGAGCCCTGGACTCCCCTGGGACGCCGCCCTTGTCAGGGCCGCGCAGGAACGAGCCAGCGGCGTGGTCCCGAGAGCCAGAGCTAGTGCTCTGGGACTCCGGGTACCGTAGCCCGACTTACCAGTGTCGGGCCAGTCAGCCTCCCCTAGCCCGTTAGTGGAGGACTAGGAGGTAGGTCAGAGATAGCTAGCAGTGTATTCCCAGCTAGCCGGGTGAGGGGGCCGATACCCCCTCCAGTATTGTATGTCCGCGGTTGTGACAACTGTTGCGGAATAAATACGTGTGCCTCAACCCCGGGTGTCCAAGAGTCCTAAACGGTATTACACCTGTATCATACACGGAGTGAACACACGCGCACCCACACGCGCAGCTCCGCGCAGCGCTCCCACGTGGCGAACCACTGTGTACACAGCACCACACACGTTCACACCTCTCAACGAGATCACACGAGGCCACGATCAGCTATTAATTATTTATTGTCTGCTACCTGGGACTTGTTGTTAAATCAGTACGTATCGACGAGGCTGGCCTATCCTACTACCCCTGGACCTATTCCCTATTTATCGGCTTACGATACCCTAATTCGCCTTTCTTACTCACTGTTAGGTGCCCACGGCGGTCCGTTGATCCCGTGCTAGCAGCGTACCTCGATGCGTCGCACGGACGTTCGGGTCGCTGGGCTGGAGAGCGTCTTGTCACCTGGTGCTGGAGTAAGAGAGAGAGATCTCCCCTTTTCGCCCCCATTTTATCCTTCCTACATCAAAGGGATGCGGCTCCGAGCGCGGTAGCCGCTCCCTCCCAGTTTTTCTTTAACAATGGGCGCGCGCCCGTCAACGCGCGTGTGTCGGTTTCGGGCGCCCTTCTATGCTAATCAGATGCGCTGCGTGTGCGGCGTTAATTCTAATTAATCCCTTTCTCATGCATGGCGCCTTGGTCGTGCACATTATGCAGTGGCGTACATCACAACGGCCTGCTGTGGAAGTTAAGCGCGGAGTCTCCGCATGTCTCCACCACCTGCCCCATCAATTGCGCACTATGCGCCCGAGTTGCCTCTCTGATTATTTGCAATTCCCGCCCTATCCTTTAACTTCCCTAACAATGGCACCTACGCACTCGAGCCCGCTTTGGCACGCTAAACTATGCCGCCCCGTCCCTCCTCTGCCTGTCTCGTCGACCCGTGGGGGTGTGTGTGGGGGGATGCGTTTCAACCGCGGTGGCCGAATGCCCTTCGCCGCGACCATACCATCTTAAGGCCGGTCGCAGCGCCGCAGTGCAAAGTAGCGTCGGGGGAGGTCGTCCAATTCCCTGGTCGCCAGAAACCGTGAAAGTTAATCCCGATAAGGACTTCTCGGATAAAAACCGGTCGGTCAGGTGATCTCCCCTCGGAGCTCTATGGAGGGGGGGGGGGGGAATGCGTGCGGGTGTGTTCATGTGAGGTGAGGTGAGGGGGACGCGGGGTCGGCTCCGTCGCTTGGTGGTGGCGAGGTCGTAGATGGGGCGCCTGCTGAACGGCTTCGTGGCGGCGGCATCACAGAAGCATATATTTTGAAACAAATTTGCATGATTGTTATTAAACATTTAGATTTTAATGATTCTACCAGGACTTTTCATTCTGTGAAATGAATATGTGATTGTTATAACTGTACTCTGCATTTTTGCTTCGTTCTACAAAGTTTCAAGTACTTTTTCATAGTTATAATTACTTTTAATATTTTATAATTATAAGAGAATTTCAATATAATATTCTGAACATCAGCAGTTTAAGTTAGACGTTGAATATTTTCAAGTACATTTTATGCAAAATTTCAGCTTTCCAACGCCTTTTTAATACGTGTTTTCTCCTACAACATCAGAGTGCAGCGCCACATTAAATACGCACAACAATGACAATAGTTTAAAGTGATTTGAACATGTTTTAATTTCAAAATGGAAATATGGTTTTGGGGGGGGGCAGAGCTTTGTGACGTCATTTGAGGGGGGTTTGACGTTTTGTGACGCCGTGTGACGAGGGGGGGAGGGAGAGGTAAAAAATCGGCCAAAATCGCGTGACGTAATTTATGGACGGCTCCAAAGGCGGCTCTCCTCCATCACAGCCAAGGGACCACAGTGGTTCCTGCTGCTCAAATCATCATTTAGGCATTTGGTGCTCATCTGCCGTTCCCAGCCACTGAGCCATTGGTGGCAATTCCACATTCCGATGGCGGGGACGGGAGCTGCGAGTCCGAGTACTTGCAGAAGACAAAGCCCCGCTGTTGACGTCCCAACCACGGGGTGTGTTCTCGTTTGATTATTTTATTGACCCCAGGAGGGACGATGGGCCAGGTTGGCACCAAGCCACGACATTCGTGAAACTGCTGCGGATCTGCGAAAAATAAATGTATAGCTCATCGGATTCTGAACTCGCGATTCCCGCCCCCCCCTTCCGATTGGTTGACGGTCGGCGCGAGCGAAGTTTACCGCCCGCGACAACGAAGAACCCGGACTGCTCCTCTGCCCAGGAGCCCCGAAAGGCGTCCCTCTTTATCTCTTTTAATATTTCGTCTCCAGCGTTTCAAGTCTCTGTTTTATCTCCTCGTGCAGGTCTATTCTAGGTGACAGCTCTCTCTCTCTCTCGTTTCTCTCTCTCGCTCATCCACAGACTTTGAGCCTCGGTGGTCGGTGGGAAGTAGCCGCCCACCTGGCGAGCGGCTGGCTCGCTGTGTCAGTTCAGTTTTCAGTTTAATTTATTAGGTATCGCCCTGGGAGCCATTCGGCTCTTGAATCGGGTGCAACTGCAACAAACAAAAAACATGAACAAGAAAACATCTTAAAGTGACTATGTGACTAAGTGCAAACAGAAAATCCAAGAAAAGACAGCAAAATATTGCAGAAAAAGCACCGCACACCAACGCTGTGTGCTAAAACCCCAGTGGGATGCAAGTCAAACAACAACAACCACAAGACAACTTAGTTTAAGGCCATCAGTCTAACCAGTCTAACTCCGTAGTACAACAAACAAACATGGCCAAACCAAAAGACTTTTAGAAATCACCGTGGTGGTGGTAGTGGACAGCAACGTCACTGGGGGAAAGGAATGGCGCCATCAATGTCCACATCAATGTCCACCATCACCGTGGTGGTGGTGGACATTGATGCCACCAGTACTCCCCCCCCCCCCTCCCCGAGTGGCACTGGGGTCTGAGAAGAGCGATCCGGAGCCTGGGACCAGGTAGAGCGCCAGCCAGAGCCCCCCCCCCCCCCCCGCACCAAAGCAAATCAGAATATTGATATATATTGGAGGAATCCGATGAGCTATGAAGCTCTTTTTCACATGCCCAGTAGAGGCACGGGGTAAGAACGTTACAGCGACAAACAATACGCAAATAAGCTTGGGGAGACTGCACGGTGTGACATGCTTGCAAGTGCCTGCACCACAGGCGGCATGGGGCTCCACAGGCAGCGCAAGGGATGCCCTGGTGGTTACATTTGTACTCGAATGTTGACAGCGGCAGCCCTCCCGCATCTCCCTCCCCGGTGTGAGGCCTAGAAAGGCCCTGGTGGGGAGCGTTCAACATCGCCCCCCCCCCCCCTTGCCAGACAGCGTTGCCGAGGGGAGGCTTGCGGAGGTGTAGAGATTGTAAATGGGACCTACAGTGCCATCGGGAAGCCAGGGCTCGCGAGTTATTCTTCATACTTTCGAGGTCCTTGACCCCCTGTTCATGATCTTCATGATGGTGGGCAGGCCCCGGGTAAAAATGCGTGGCCAGGAGACGCAGCCATTCCCTGTTCACCTTGGGCTGTGACAAAGATGTCCTCTGGCCCCCACACTTTAACATCTTTATTTGACCACAAAGATTGAAAACCTCTCCATAGCTCTCCCGAAGAAATTTTCATCTGGTACAGTTACAATGGTAGGCTGATCGATGCCCGGGTCCGGTCAAGGTATGGGCTCTCTATTGGTCAGTCATTATTTGAGCTGATCTGGCATTTGCTGCTCATGCTAATGACAGGGTACCACCTGTCGGCCAGGAGGGGTAATCACGGGAATGGGCGCGTTATATAAAAACCAACTCGAAGGGGGCGTGTCGGGGTTAAAGGTAGAAGGCGGGGTCAGTCGAGAAGCTCCGGGAACCTGCTCGAAGGTTCTAGAAGGGGGCGTGGCCGGAGGCGGGGCCTGGCCACGCCGGGAAGTATAAAGGGGGGGGGGGGACTGAAGGTTCGTGGCTGTGGAGGGGTCACGGGTCCTGTCCGCGTCGCTGCTCGCCGTCATCTCTCTTCGTCGTCCGCCCGCGTGGCCGATCCTCTGCACGGCTCCCATCGTCGTCATCGCTACATTAGTCAGCCAGCTGTGTAGTTAGACGCCGACGATAGGGCTGTGTAGAAAGGTCGGCTGTGTGTAATTATGTAGATACGTTTCTATATATCGCCCAGTGTTTGTGCCCAAGTGTGAGAAGTAAATAAGAAGTCGCTCACGACACTAAGTGAAAGAAGTAAAGGCTCAGCTGATGAACCTTGACCGTGCCACTAACTGGTGGGGCCTTACCGTCAGCCTAACGAACACAAAGCACCCGCCTGGGTTGTTTGTGTCATAAAATTATTCCACCCCCTCAAATCCCCATGGGTGATGGGGCAGTTTTGGAGAGAGTGGAGATGTTTCTGTACCGTCAACACCATCACCACATCACACGCCATCACCACCATCATCACATCACACACACCATTACCACCCTCACCACATCACACACACCATTACCACCCTCACCACACCATACACACCATCACCACCCTCACCACATCACACCATCACCACCCTCACCACATCACACACACCATCATCACATCACACACACCATTACCACTCTCACCACATCACACACACCATTACCACCATCATCACATCACACACACACCATCACAACCATCATCACATCACACACACCATTACCACCCTCACCACATCACACACACCATTACCACCATCATCACATCACACACACACCATTACCACCCTCACCACACCACACACCATCACCACCCTCACCACATCACACACCATCACCACCCTCACCACATCACACACCATCACCACCCTCACCACATCACACAAACTATCACCACCCTCACCACACACACACACGTCACCTCACCACCCTCGCCACACTCGCACACGTCACATCACCACCCTCACCACATCACACAAACTATCACCACCCTTACCACATCACACAAACTATCACCACCCTTACCACATCACACAAACTATCACCACCCTTACCACACTCACACACGTCACATCAACACCCTCACCACATCACACAAACTATCACCACCCTCACCACATCACACAAACTATCACCACCCTTACCACATCACACAAACTATCACCACCCTTACCACATCACACAAACTATCACCACCCTCACCACATCACACAAACTATCACCACCCTTACCACATCACACAAACTATCACCACCCTTACCACATCACACAAACTATCACCACCCTCACCACATCACACAAACTATCACCACCCTTACCACATCACACAAACTATCACCACCCTCACCACATCACACAAACTATCACCACCCTCACCACATCACACAAACTATCACCACCCTCACCACATCACACAAACTATCACCACCCTCACCACATCACACAAACTATCACCACCCTCACCACATCACACAAACTATCACCACCCTTACCACATCACACAAACTATCACCACCCTCACCACATCACACAAACTATCACCACCCTCACCACATCACACAAACTATCACCACCCTCACCACATCACACAAACTATCACCACCCTCACCACATCACACAAACTATCACCACCCTTACCACATCACACAAACTATCACCACCCTTACCACATCACACAAACTATCACCACCCTTACCACATCACACAAACTATCACCACCCTTACCACATCACACAAACTATCACCACCCTCACCACATCACACAAACTATCACCACCCTCACCACATCACACAAACTATCACCACCCTCACCACATCACACAAACTATCACCACCCTCACCACATCACACAAACTATCACCACCCTCACCACATCACACAAACTATCACCACCCTTACCACATCACACAAACTATCACCACCCTCACCACATCACACAAACTATCACCACCCTCACCACATCACACAAACTATCACCACCCTCACCACATCACACAAACTATCACCACCCTCACCACATCACACAAACTATCACCACCCTTACCACATCACACAAACTATCACCACCCTTACCACATCACACAAACTATCACCACCCTTACCACATCACACAAACTATCACCACCCTCACCACACTCGTACACGTCACATCAACACCCTCGCACGCTAAACCCTAAAGTGGTTCATTTACATCCGCCACGTCTTGGCTCCGATAACCCGCAGCGCCGTCCAAGGCGACTGCTGCTGCTGCTGCGGCTCGTGTGGTCGCAAAGTCCCCTGCGATAAGAGAGGCTTTTGGACGAGTGTGCGAAAACGATGGTCAGACTTTTGATGTGATTGTGGTGCGTGTGATGCGATGAGGGTGTTGATGGTGTGTGTGATGTGGTGGTGATGGTGTGTGATGTGGTGAGGGTGGTGATGGTGTGTGATGTGGTGAGGGTGGTGATGGTGTGTGATGTGGTGAGGGTGGTGATGGTGTGTGATGTGGTGAGGGTGGTGATGGTGTGTGATGTGGTGAGGGTGGTGATGGTGTGTGTGATGTGGTGAGGGTGTGTGATGTGGTGAGGGTGGTCATGGTGTGTGATGGTGTGAGGGTGGTGATGGTGTGTGTGATGTGGTGAGGGTGGTGATGGTGTGTGATGTGGTGAGGGTGGTCATGGTGTGTGATGGTGTGAGGGTGGTGATGGTGTGTGTGATGTGGTGAGGGTGGTGATGGTGTGTGATGTGGTGAGGGTGGTCATGGTGTGTGATGGTGTGAGGGTGGTGATGGTGTGTGTGATGTGGTGAGGGTGGTGATGGTGTGTGTGATGTGGTGAGGGTGGTAATGGTGTGTGATGTGGTGAGGGTGATGATGGTGTGTGATGTGGTGAGGGTGGTGATGGTGTGTGGTGTGGTGAGGGTGGTGATGGTGTGGTGAGAGTGGTGAGGGTGGTGATGGTGTGTGTGGAGTGGTGAAGGTGGTGATGGTGTGTGTGATGTGGGGATGGTGTGTGTGATGATGAGGTTAGCGTATGTCTATGACCTGCTGCGGTTTGACAGCAGAGGTCTCACTCCGAATCAGTAGGGTGGCATTATCTGTGTAACGGCGTAAGTAGCGCAGGAGACGTTGACGGAGGCAACACGTATGTATTAACAATTGCTACTATACAGTACGTAGCGCACCCTAACACTGGAAGGGGTAACGGCCCCTTCACCCGGTTCTATCCGAGGCAGTGTCCCTCGGCTAACGTTTCCCCGTTAGCTCCTACACTCCTCTAACCCAGACCATCCTAGTGGAGGAGGCTAACTGACCTGGCCCAGCTTCGGCTCAGGTCCGACCATCAGCCACACGAGCCTGGCCCTCACAAGGACACAGACCTCGCTGCTTTGAGGTCGCCTCTGGCTTGCCCTGCTCGGCTCTTATAAGAGCAGCGAGTCAGGGTAGTCCCAGGGCTAGCTAGCTGGTCTTCACTCTTCACTGGCTCTTCTGCTCCAACGACTGCCTCGAGCTCTCTCGCGCAGCGCCTTATATACCCAACTGCCCCCCCGAGGGGCGGGGCAGTATGCGGACGTTGATGTAGACACCCCACGTACGGACCATGATGTAGACACCCCAACGTAACGGCTTGCTACACCCCGGTACGTAATACCTCTACATCTGCATAACGCTGTGTGGAAGCTACCTGGTCTGTCTCCTCACGAAGCTTCGGGTCTTCTCAGCCACAGGCATGCCCTCCCTTCTCTCCACTTGTGAAACCCCCCAAATGGAACATCTGTGCCGGTTAGAAACATTCAGGCAGGTCTGCCTGTGATCCATCCTGAGTTTACCAGACTGGATTGTGTGAGGAGCTCACAAATCCTTGAAAGATCTGGACACAATCCCATCGGTAAGCTCTTCCGGCGAGCAAGGCTGTGTTGGTTGGATCATGTAGCCCGCATGACCCAGCCACCGCATGCCCAAAGAGCTTCGATTTGGCAGTATAGAGGGGGCTCGCGATCCCTCTATCCGGCCAGAGAAGAGACGTACTAATGGGGTACAGGAGGATGTAGAGCTGATTGGACTTCCCGAAGACCGGTACCAGCGATGTCAAGATCGGCCTATGTGGAGGAGATTCGTGAAAGACGATGCTGGGCAGTTGGAGGCAGTTGCTCTCTAGCAACAACGGAGGCTGTTGTTGAGGTCAGGTTGTTTATGGGTTGTGTGATGTGGAGAAGGTAGTGTGTTCAATGTGGTGATGATGGCGCACGTGATGATGTGTGGGGGTGGTGATGGGGTGTGGTGTGTGATGTGGTGAAATGATGATGGCGCATGTAATGAGGTGAGGGTGATCACTGTATAACAAATAAAAATTGTTCCCAGGAAATCCTCACTGTGTCCAAAAGACTTTGTGAAAAGGATTCCTGCTAGGTTTTCGCATTCGGGGGGTTGGGGGGGGCGACGATTTCGTGTGGCGTGGCCTCCCAACCCACTGCCCTGCGGTGTAGATTCTTCAAAGTTTGAAAACTTCGTGACCGTGATGCCGGTGTCGTCTCGCGGAGACGCCGCGAGACCTCCTCTTTCCTTTTCGAACGTTCGCGGGCAATGTCACCGCAGTGGTGAGCACGAGGCGCGACCTTCACGGAACGCGAAGCGTCTGCTGCTGCACGCCCACCGCCCCATCATCAACTACCACTTTGATTACACTGCGTGACAATTAGTTTTGTTCCTGGGTAGTAAGTGTTATTTCCTAATTGCTTATGCCTCAAAAGTACAGATAATGGCTATTATTCTCCACAAATATTGCTTTTGTGACCAGAACAGTAATATTTAGAAATTTACCTATTTTCCAGAACATTCCAGATAGATTTAGTGCCGAGTAAACTTGGAGTAACTTCTAGAACATTCTAGAACTTTGCAGTAATATAAATAGTAGTATAAATACAGGGGCCTTAAGCCCACCAGTTCAGTTTAGTTCCAGCTGCCTAAGTGGATACATATCTTCATTTTTCTGAGATGGCATCAAGAGGCTGCAAGCATCCGGCAGACGCTTTCTGCTATGTCTGAGCGAAAAAAGTACTCTGTGGAACCATCTACTATGTGAGGCCTACAAGGAATATTTTGGCATGCCTGTCGGGGATCAAGACAAATCCTGGGCACCTCATTTCACCTGCGAGCAATGCAAAAAAACTCTGGAAGGTAAAATGGACAATTGTTGCTCGGAATTTTATGTTATCAAATTTGTTTAAAAATTTTTATTGTTAAAGTTTTAAATTTTAACATGTTACAATTTTCAATGTTATTGAAAATATATATCATATATGAAAAATGTTGGGAGAATCTCTTACACATTAGTCATAAATATATATTTTTGATGGTACAGAGGGGAAAAGAGAGCCATGAAGTTCGCTATCCCAATAATTTGGCGGGAACCCACTGACCACTCAAGCAACTGCTACTTCCAAACGTCCGACTGGCAAGAATGCACCTGCTATCACGTATCCGTACCTTCCTTCAGTGCCATACTGCCATGAGCTCCCCGTACCCACTCCTCCGGAGAGAGAGCAGCCGTCTTTAGAAGAGAGCAGCAAGTCAGAGAGCGACGAAGTCGTTGTAGATCCAGATAACAATTTCAGAGGTGGAGCTGAGGAGAGAAACTCATACTACCCCAACCAAAAAGACCTCAACGACTTGATCAGAGATCTTGGTCTCACCAAGTCCAGTGCCGAGCTTTTGACGTCTAGACTCAAGCAGTGGAACTTCTTCTTGGTTCTTTCGGTAAAGTCACGTAGAAGGGAAGTAATAAAATAATAAAAAAAATAATAATAAAATAATTCTCACGACGTTTCGGCCACAACGCAAGTAGCCGTCTTCAGGTGAAGAATGAAACACTGCCAAGCTTGGAGCACATATATAAGCTGGGTTGGAGGTGGAAGAAGAGCGCCTTGACAAAATAATTTGCATATCAAGAGGAATTTAGCATATTTATGGAAAATGCGTAGGAGGTGGGCGGGGGGGTTTTCAAAGTCATATTATGCCCATGCATTATGCAGGATTAGCAGCATCAGAGGGAGGGGGTAGCATTAACAAAGGGAGGGAATGTTAATAGTATGTAGAAGCCACGAAACATGTCAATGGGAGAGCTGTGGTAGGAGGCCCGCAGCGGAGCAAATAATGCATTCCCTGTAGAGAACTTGTTGGATAAAAGTGTGCAAGTCGCAGATCAGAGGAAGCATCACCAACCTTTTTGCAGCTTCTTCACCCGTCAAGTTGGGCTCTGCTTCTGCCACAATGTGACCAGTCTGTTTGAGGCAATCGGAAGCACCTGTAACAAGAATGAGTGGCGCCTCTTCGTTGACAGCTCATCCAGGAGCCTGAAAGCCGTGCTGGTCCATAATGGTAACAAGTACCCATCTCGTCCCCTGGCAAACGCGATGCACCTCAAAAGGATTACAACAGCATCAAGACCTTGCCGGACGCCTTGAAGTATGATGAGTACGGCTGGGAGGTCATCGGACACTTCAATATGGTGGCATTCCTGATGGGTCTCCAAAGCGGTTTTACCAAGTTTCCCTGCTATCTTTACCTTTGGGACAGCAGGGACACCAAGGCGCACGACCACAGATGGAACTGGCCACAGCGGACCGAGTTCTCTGTGGGGAGGAATAACGTCAAGTGGGAGCCCACTGGTGGACCACCGGAAGGTGCTGATGCCACCACTGCGCATCAAATTGGGCCTTATGAAACAATTTGTCAGAGCCGTAGATAAGGAGTCGGTAGCCTTCAAGTACCTTCTAGACTTCTTTCCTAAACTGTCTGAGGCAAAGGTCAAAGCCGGTGTCTTCGTCAGACCAAAGATAAAGAAGATCCTGGAGTGCAACGAATTCCCTAAGAAGCTCACTAGTAAGGAGAAAGCGGCTTGGAACAGTTTTGTCGCAGTGGTTCGGGGCTTCCTGGGCAATCACAAGGCCGAAAACTGGTGAAGAATTACGGCACAATGGGCTGGAGGATGTCCCTCAAAGTCCATATCATTGATGCTCTTCTTGATAAATTCAAGGAGAACATCAGAGCGTACTCGGAGGAGCAAGGCGAGCGCTTACACCGGGATATACTGGACTTTGAACGCCGCTACCAAGGACAGTATAACGAGAACATGATGGGAGACTACATTTGAGGGCTGATTTGTGAAAGTGATTTACAGTATAATCGTAAATCTTTAAAAACTACTCACTTCTAAATATTTTGTAGATATTTTTTTATTATTTTAGTATAAATACATGTATATTTTGATTCTTTTTTTTTACTTTATGTGAACAAATAAACACAAATTTGCCCGTTTTATCATTGAGAATAGGTAAATTTCAAAATATCACTGTCCTGGCCACAAAAGCAAAGTTTGTGGGGAATAATAGTCATTTTCTATACTTTTTAGGCATGATCAATAAAAAAATAACACTTACTACCCAGAGAAAAAAATTGTATTACATAGGGTAATGAGAGGAGTTGGATTCCTCGCACAATCCACAGCGAGCGGTTTCGCTGACCACCCCTCCTCGACCACCCCCTCCTCTACCACCCCTCCTCTACCACCCCTCCTCTACCAACCCTCCTCGACCACCCCCTCCTCTACCACCCCTCCTCTACCACCCCTCCTCTACCAACCCTCCTCTACCCCTCCTCTACCACCCCTCCTCTACCCCCCCCCTCCTCTACCCCCCCTCCTCTACCCCTCCTCTACCACCCCTCCTCTACCACCCCTCCTCTACCCCCCCTCCTCTACCCCTCCTCTACCACCCTTCCTCTACCACCCCTCCTCTACCCCCCCTCCTCTACCCCCCCTCCTCTACCCCCCCTCCTCTTCCACCCCTCCTCTACCAACCCTCCTCTACCCCCCCTCCTCTACCACCCCTCCTCTACCCCCCCTCCTCTACCACCCCTTCGCTACCACCCCTCCTCTACCACCCCTCCTCTACCCCCCCTCCTCTACCACCCCTTCGCTACCACCCCTCCTCTACCACCCCTCCTCTACCACCCCTCCTCTACCAACCCTCCTCTACCCCCCCTCCTCTACCCCTCCTCTACCACCCCTCCTCTACCCCCCCTCCTCTACCCCTCCTCTACCACCCCTCCTCTACCCCCCCTCCTCTACCACCCCTCCTCTACCACCCCTCCTCTACCCCCCCTCCTCTACCCCCCCTCCTCTACCCCTCCTCTACCACCCCTCCTCTACCCCCCCTCCTCTACCACCCCTCCGCTACCACCCCTCCTCTACCACCCTCCTCTACCACCCCTCCTCTACCACCCCTCCTCTACCACCCCTCCTCCTCCGTCCCCCTCCTCTGAACGAGGCGACCTCCGAGAGCAGCAGCTCAGATTTCAGAATTTTTATTGCAGTTGGGTAAATTGCCCTCATAAAACTACCCTCATTATACTACCCTCTTTAAACTACCCTCATTAAACTACACTCACAAAACTACCCTCTTTAAACTACCCTCGTTAAACTACCCTCGTCAAACTACCATTGTTAAACTACCCTCGTTAAACTACCCTCGTTAAACTACCCTCATTAATACTCTTAATTTTTTTGGTAAAGTCACGTTGGTAAAAAATGAAATTAAAATTAATAAAAAAATAAAATAGTAAAAATCACGACGTTTCAGAGGCAACACAAGTCTCCGTCATCAGGTGGGACCGTCACAGCCAGATTTGCTGTATCAAGTGAGGCAGGGATTCCAAGATGCAAGTTCTTAAACACAAGTTAAGGGGGAGGAGGGGGGAGCTCATCAGAATGTGGTAGCCAATGAATGGAACGTATTGGGAGGGGGGGGCTAAAAGAGAGCACGAGGTGCACGTGGACGTGTTTGTGCGCAAGCCCCTGTAGGTGCACATGCTAGAAGAGAACGAAAATGCCCATGTTGTTGTTTACCAGTGTTGGCTGACAATCAAATACGAAAAAGGTGAGTACTGTTAAACGCTGGAGATGTTAACACTCGGTAAAGTAAAATAGTGCCTGTCAAATAAGATGCTCCAAAAATGTGTAGTTAAATCTTTTTTGCATGGTTAATAATATAATACCTTCTAGAATTCTTCCCTTAACTGTCTGAGGCAAAGGTCAAAGCCGGTGTCTTCGTCAGACCAAAGATAAAGAAGATCCTGGAGTGCAACGAATTCCCTAAGAAGCTCACTCGTAAGGCGAAAGCGGCTTGGAACAGCTTTGTCGCAGTGGTTGGGGGCTTCCTGGGCAATCACAAGGCCGAAAACTGGTGAAGAACTATGGCACAATGGGCTGGAGGATGTCCCTCAAAGTCCATATCCTTGATGCTCATCTTGATAAATTCAAGGAGAACATCAAAGCGTACTCGGAGGAGCAAGGCGAGCGCTTTCACCAGGATATACTGGACTTTGAACGCCGCTACCAAGGACAGTATAACGAGAACATGATGGGAGATTACATTTGAGAGCTGATATGTGAAAGTGATTTACAGTATAATCGTAAATATTAAAAACTACTCACTTCTAAATATTTCTAGATATATATTTTTTATTATTTTAGTATAAATACATGTTAATTTTGATTCATATTGGTTTTTTTACTTTATGTGAACAAATAAACACAAATTCGCCCATTTTATCATTGAGAATAGGTACATTTCAAAATATCACTGTCCTGGCCACAAAAGCAAAGTTTGTGGGGAATAATAGCCATTTTCTATAATTTTTAGGCATGATCAATAAAAAAATAACACTTACTACCCAGAGAAAAAAATTGTATTACATAGGGTAATGAGAGGAGTTGGATTTCTCGCACAATCCACAGCGAGCGGTTTCGCTGACCACCCCTCCTCGACCACCCCCTTCTCTACCACCCCTCCTCTACCCCTCCTCTACCACCCCTCCTCTACCCCCCCTCCTCTACCCCTCCTCTACCACCCCTCCTCTACCACCCCTCCTCCTCCGTCCCCCTCCTCTGAACGAGGCGACCTCCGAGAGCAGCAGCTCAGATTTCAGAATTTTTATTGCAGTTGGGTAAATTGCCCTCATAAAACTACCCTCATTATACTACCCTCTTTAAACTACCCTCATTAAACTACACTCTTTAAACTACCCTCTTTAAACTACCCTCGTTAAACTACCCTCGTCAAACTACCCTCGTCAAACTACCATCGTTAAACTACCCTCGTTAAACTACCCTCATTAATACTCTTAGTCTTTTTGGTAAAAGTGGAATAAAAATTTATAAAAAATAAAATAATAAAAATCACGACGTTTCGGAGGCAACACAAGTCTCCGTCATCAGGTGGGACCGTCACAGCCAGATTTGCTGTATCAAGTGAGGCAGGGATTCCAAGATGCAAATTCTTAAATACAAGTTAAGGGGGAGGAGGGGGGGGAGCTCATCAGAATGTGGTAGCCAATGAATGGAACGTATTGGGAGGGGGGGGGCTAAAAGAGAGCACGAGGTGCACGTGGACGTGGACGTGTTTGTGCGCAAGCCCCTGTTGGTGCACATGGTGGAAGAGAACGAAAATTCCCATGTTGTTGTTTTTACCCAGTGTTGGCTGACAATCAAATACGATAAAGGAGAGTACTGTGAAACGCTGGGGATGTTAACACTCGGTAAAGTAAAATAGTGCCTGTCAAATAAGATGCTCCAAAAATGCGTAGTTAAATCTTTTTTGCATGGTTAATAACATCTTTCAGATGATTACTAAGTTTGTACCCATCATCACGGTTGAAATGATGTCTGTGTTTGTATATCTGAATGGCTTCGTGTACAAACCTTTGATGGTAGCCAGAGGGTTTGCAGAGCACCTTGGTCTCGGAAAAAACAATATCATCAGAGCCCACCGCGTTGTAGCAATGATCGGCAACGGCGGAAGACTCAATTTTGCCGTGTTTCAAATCTGACGTGCTCGCGGACACGATCAGAGACATGACGTTTCGTTTCCCCAATGTAACAATCACCACAGCTGCAACTCAGTTTATAGACTCCAGGGTATTGCATGTCAGGGATGACATCCTTCACAGATGGAATTAGGTCACGGATTTATCTACTGTACTGAATCGGACTTGGATCTTATGTTTGTTTAGAATTTTGGAGATATTTTTGGTCATGCCTGCTATGTATGGCAACGTGATAGTTTTGGTCGGAGTTTCAAGTGGCTGTTTCTGTACGGTGGGAGAAACAGCTTTTCGGATGGTGCAGTCAGAGTATCCGTTCATCCTGAGGGCCCGATGTACGTCTTAATTTATTGGCCAGGTGGTGTTGGTCAGAAATGTCATGAGCTCTGCGGTATAGCGTTTTGATGAGATAATTATTTTTAGATGGGTGGTGGTGGGAATCAGGTTTCAAGTAGGAATCTGTGTGGGTGGCTTTCCTGTAGACAGAATGTCCTAAGGATCCGTCAGGTCTCCTCTCAAACAGAATGTCTAAGAATGGTAGTTTGCCATCTTTCTCCACTTCCATGGTAAATCTGATGGATGGGTGTCTGGAATTGATGCGGTCCAAGAAGTGGTTCAATGCTGGGAGGCCATGTGGCCAAATGACGAAAGTGTCATCCACATACCTCTTCCACAAGGAAGGACGCAGGGTAGATGTCTGGACGGCGTCTGATTCAAACTTTTCCATGAACATGTTGGCTATCACTGGTGACAAGGGGGAGCCCATAGGGGTACCCTCATTCTGTTTGTAGAAGGTGCCATTCCAGGTAAAATAAGTGTTGGTGAGGCAATGCCTAACCAGCGCAGGTACATCCGAATTCAATCCATGTTGGACCAAGTCCTCAAAGTCCCAGTGCCTGACACCCTAACAATAATTAAACTCCAAACACTTTACAGCGGGTCCTTGAGAGCGCAGTTCAGTTCGTCTCAAGCCGAAGTCAGAAGCCGCCTGGAGAAGAAGACCCTGGACCCCAAGCCACCGATGTCCTTCTAAGGGCCGGGGCTCAGTGCGGTGCCAGTGGTCGAGAGGGTAGGACCCTGAGGTTCCCTCGGCCTGATGTCCTTGTGAGGGCCAGGTCCGGACGGGCCAGTGGTCGGGGACCCACCGGACCAGCGGCGGGTCAGCCTCCCCTAGGTCTAGCCAGCCGGAGGGCTGGAGGAGTCAGAGTGACTAGGTACGATAGCCCGGAGGCTGTACCTCCCCAGGTTGTGGGTGAAAGGGGCCATTACCCCTTTGTGTTAAAGTTTAAGTGTAAACCTGTAATAGTGAAATAAACCGTGTTGCCTCTACGACGACTCCGTCTCCCTACAAGAACATTACACAGAGACACACACTGAGTGGAAGGTCTCTGGATCTTGGGGCCCCTGGGCTGAGCGACAGAGCGTGAGAGAGCGGAGTTGCTAATCTCCCCCCCCCCCCCCCATCTAATCTGTCACCACGTGGGAGTCTTGCTGGCACGGACGCGTGTTTATCTCGAACCACGTAACAGCAGCAGCCGCCATGGGGGTGGCGGCCTTGACCGGTTACCTGGGCCGTGACGTGGTGGATTCAAATATATCTCCACTTTAGTGTGGTGATGGTGTGATGTGGTGATGGTGTGTGGTGTGGTGAAGGTGGTGATGGTGTGATGTGGTGATGGTGCGTGGTGTGGTGAAGGTGGTGATGGTGTGATGTGGTGATGGTGTGTGGTGTGGTGAAGGTGGTGATGGTGTGATGTGGTGATGGTGCGTGGTGTGGTGAAGGTGGTGATGGTGTGATGTGGTGATGGTGTGTGGTGTGGTGAAGGTGGTGATGGTGTGTGTGGTGTGGTGATGTGGTGATGGTGTGTGGTGATGGTGTGATGTGGTGATGGTGTGTGGTGTGGTGAAGGTGGTGATGGTGTGTGTGGTGTGGTGATGTGGTGATGGTGTGTAGTGTGGTGAGGGTGGTGATTGTGTGTGGTGTGGTGATGTGGTGATGGTGTGTGATGTGGTGATGTGGTGATGGTGTGTGATGTGGTGATGTGGTGATGGTGTGTGATGTGTGGTGATGTGGTGATGGTGTGTGGTGATGGTGTGATGTGGTGATGGTGTGTGGTGTGGTGAAGGTGGTGATGGTGTGTGTGGTGTGGTGATGTGGTGATGGTGTGTGGTGATGGTGTGATGTGGTGATGGTGTGTGGTGTGGTGAAGGTGGTGATGGTGTGTGTGGTGTGGTGATGTGGTGATGGTGTGTAGTGTGGTGAGGGTGGTGATTGTGTGTGGTGTGGTGATGTGGTGATGGTGTGTGATGTGGTGATGTGGTGATGGTGTGTGATGTGGTGATGTGGTGATGGTGTGTGATGTGGTGAGGGTGGTGATGGTGTGTTATGTGGTGAGTTACATTCCCGCTCATGGCTACCATCAGTGGCAATCGACACCTGAATCGCTTCTGGCCTTCCCCCCTTTCTTTTACTCGGCCTCGTACGAGCATCATGCCGCCGTGTAACTCATCGGCCCTGGGGAGACAAAGGCGGTCGGGCGTGGTGCTACCACACCACATCTGCGTGCTCACGAACAGCACTTGCCCCAGGGAGCCCTGCGGACTGCACGGGGAGCTTTGTCTGATCCGTGGTCGGTGACATTTTGATGTCTGCCAAGTTCGTCTGAACGGCTCTTTAGTTCTTTATTATCTTCCTCTGCCCGCGAAAGTCGCCTACAGACACCGAGTACTCACCTCACTCCTCCCCTCACTCCAAAACACTCCCCTCACTCCTCCCCTCACTCCAAAACACTCAACTCACTACTCACCTCACTCCTCCGCTCACTCCTCACCTCACTCCAAAACACTCACCTCATTCCAAAACACTCACCTCACTCCAAAACACTCACCTCACTCCTCACCTCACTCCAAAACACTCCCCTCAATGCTCACCTCACTTCAAAACACTCACCTCACTCCAAAACACTCACCTCACTCCAAAACACTCACCTCACTCCTCACCTCACTCCAAAACACTCCCATCATTCCTCACCTCACTCCTAACCTCACTCCTCACCTCACTCCAAAACACTCACCTCAATCTAAAACACTCACCTCACTCTAAAAGACTCACCTCACTCCAAAACACTCACCTCACTCCAAAACACTCACCTCACTCCTCACCTCACTCTTCCGCTCACTCCTCACCTCACTCCAAAACACTCACCTCACTCCAAAAAACTCCCCTCACTCCTCACCTCACTCCTCACCTCACTCCTCACCTCACTCCTCACCTCACTCCTCACCTCACTCCTAACCTCACTCCTCACCTCACTCCAAAACACTCACCTCACTCCAAAACACTCCCCTCACTCCTCACCTCACTCCTCACCTCACTCCTCACCTCACTCCTCACCTCACTCCAAAACACTCACCTCACTCCAAAACACTCCCCTCACTCCAAAACACTCCCCTCACTCCTCACCTCACTCCTCACCTGACTCCTCACCTCACTCCAAAACACTCACCTCACTCCAAAACACTCCCCTCACTCCTCACCTCACTCCTCACCTCACTCCTCACCTCACTCCAAAACACTCACCTCACTCCAAAACACTCCCCTCACTCCTCACCTCACTCCTCACCTGACTCCTCACCTCACTCCAAAACACTCACCTCACTCCAAAACACTCCTCTCACTCCTCACCTCACTCCTCACCTCACTCCTCACCTCACTCCTCACCTCACTTCTCATCTCATTCCGCAAGTCGTTTAATCGCCAGGACCGGGAGTCCAACATCACCTCTCATCACCCCTCATCACCTCTCTCATCACCCCTCTTCACCCCTCTCATCACCCCTCTTCACCCCTCTAATCACCCCTCTCATCACCCCTCATCACCCCTCTTCACCCCTCTCATCACCCCTCTTCACCCCTCTCATCACCCCTCTCATCACCCCTCTTCACCCCTCTCATCACCCCTCTTCACCCCTCTCATCACCCCTCTAATCACCCCTCTTCACCCCTCTAATCACCCCTCTTCACCCCTCTCATCACCCCTCTCATCACCCCTCTCATCACCCCTCTCATCACCCCTCTCATCACCCCTCTCATCACCCCTCTCATCACCCCTCTCATCACCCCTCTCATCACCCCTCTCATCACCCCTCTCATCACCCCTCTCATCACCCCTCTTCACCCCTCTCATCACCCCTCTTCACCCCTCTCATCACCCCTCTTCACCCCTCTTCACCCCTCTCATCACCCCTGTTCACTCCTCTCATCACCCCTCTTCACCCCTCTCATCACCCCTCTTCACCCCTCTCATCACCCCTCTTCACCCCTCTTCACCCCTCTCATCACCCCTGTTCACTCCTCTCATCACCCTCTTCACCCCTCTCATCACCCCTCTTCACCCCTCTCATCACCCCTCTTCACCCCTCTTCACCCCTCTCATCACCCCTGTTCACTCCTCTCATCACCCCTCATCACCCCTGTTCACTCCTCTCATCACCCCTCTTCACCCCTCTTCACCCCTCTCATCACCCCTCTTCACCCCTCTTCACCCCTCTCATCACCCCTCTTCACCCCTCTCATCACCCCTCTTCACCCCTCTTCACCCCTCTCATCACCCCTGTTCACTCCTCTCATCACCCCTCTTCACCCCTCTCATCACCCCTCTCATCACCCCTCTTCACCCCTCTCATCACCCTTCATCACCTCTCTTCACCCCTCTTATCACCCCTCTTATCACCCCTCTTATCACCCCTCTTCACCCCTCTCATCACCCCTCTTCACCCCTCTCATCACCCCTCTTCACCCCTCTTCACCCCTCTCATCACCCCTCTTCACCCCTCTCATCACCCCTCTTCACCCCTCTCATCACCCCTCTTCACCCCTCTCATCACCCCTCATTACCCCTCTTCACCCGGGGGCCGGCGGCGGTGGCGTTGGGGGCCACTGGAAGGGCCACTGGGGGGGCCACTGGGGGGGCCGCTGGGGGCCACTGGGGGGGCCACTGGGGGGGCCACTGGGGGGGCCACTGGGGGCCACTGGGGGGGCCACTGGGGGGGCCACTGGGGGGCCACTGGGGGGGCCGCTGGGGGCCACTGGGGGGCCACTGGGGGGGCCGCTGGGGGGGCCGCTGGGGGCCACTGGGGAGGCCACTGGGGGGGCCACCGGGGGCCACTGGGGGGGCCACTGGGGGGGCCACTGGGGGGGCCGTTGGGGGCCACTGGGGGGGCCACTGGGGGGGCCACTGGGGGCCACTGGGGGGGCCACTGGGGGGGCCACTGGGGGGGCCACTGGGGGCCACTGGGGGCCACTGGGGGGGCCGTTGGGGGCCACTGGGGCGGCCACTGGGGGGGCCACTGGGGGGGCCACTGGGGGCCACTGGGGGGGCCACTGGGGGGGCCGCTGGGGGCCACTGGGGGGTCGCGCCGGCGGCGTGAACTTTGCGCCTCGTCGCGTGAATCCCCGCGCGAAATCGCAGAGATAACAGCGCGGGGGGGGAGGGGTCACCCGGGGGACTGCTACTTAAGACGCGCAAACACACACAGGTTCACCCTCACTCACCCTCTCACTCACACTCTCTGCTGCAGTGTCGCTGTGTGGGAGACCAAGATCGACGTTCCCGGGAGGAGATGGAGCGTCTCGGCTGGCGCCTCGTGGCGGTCGCCGCCTGCTGCTGCCTCCTGCCACCAGGTGCAGTCCACTCACCACCATCACTCACCACAAACAATCACCACGAACACTCACCCCTAACACTCACCCCTAGCACTCACCACGAAAACTCACACTCCTCACCCATAGCGCTAATACTCACCCCTACCACTCGCACTCACCTCTAACGAATAGCCCTGACGCTCACCCACAGCCTAGATCCCAGACAGAGTTCACGAGCACGCAGCCCGGAGTCGTAAGACTGAACCCGCAGTCATAGCCCTCACGCAGCCCTGCCCCATAGCTGCATCATTAATGCATAACCCTGACCCCAGCCCATAGCCCTGACCCCAACCCAAATCCCTGACCCCAGCCCATAGCCCTGACCCAGCCCATAGCCCTGACTCCAATCCATAGCCCTGACCCCAGCCCAAAGCCCTGACCCAACACAAAGCCCTGACCCAACCCAAAGCTCTGACCCAACCCATAGCCCTGACCCCAACCCATAGCCCTGACCCCAACCCATAGCCCTGACCCCAACCCATAGCCCTGACCCCAGCACATAGCTCTGACCCCAAACTGTAGTCCTGACCCCAACCCAAAACTCTGACCCCAACCCATAGCCCTGACCCCAACCCATAGCCCTGACCATAACCCAAAGCCCTGACCCCAACCCAAAACCCTGACCCCAACCCAAAGCCTTGACCCCAATATATAGCCCTGACCCCAACTCAAAGCCCTGACCCCAACCCATAGCCCTGACCAAAATCCATAGTCCTGACCCCAACCCAAAACTCTGACCCCAACCCATAGCCCTGACCCCAGCCCATAGCCTTGACCCCAGCCCATAGCCCTGACTCCAATCCATAGCCCTGACCCCAACCCAAAGCCCTGACCAAACCCATAGCCCTGACCCCAACCCAAAGCCCTGACCAAACCCATAGCCCTGACCCCAACCCAAAACCCTGATCCCAACCCATAGCCCTTACCCCGACCCATAGTCCTGACCCCAGCCCATAGCCCTGACCCCAACCCAAAACCCTGACCCCAACCCATAGCCCTGATCCCAACCCATAGCCCTGACCCCAGCCCATAGCCGTGACCCCAACCCAAAGCCCTGACCCCAACCCAAAGCCCTGACCCCAACCCAAAACCCTGACCCCAGCCCATAGCCCTGACCCCAACCCATAGCCCTGACCCCAACCCAAAGCCCTGACCCCAACCCAAAGCCCTGACCCCAACCCAAAGCCCTGACCCCAACCCATAGCCCTGACCCCAGCCCATAGCCCTGACCCCAACCCAAAGCCCTGACCCCAACCCATAGCCCTGACCCCAACCCATAGCCCTGACCCCAACCCAAAGCCCTGACCCCAACCCATAGCCCTGACCCCAACCCATAGCCCTGACCCCAACCCATAGCCCTGACCCCAACCATAGCCCTGACCCCAACCCATAGCCCTGACCCCAACCCAAAGCCCTGACCCCAACCCATAGCCCTGACCCCAACCCATAGCCCTGACCCCAGCCTATAGCCCTGACCCTGAGTGAGAGCTGTGAGAGTCGCTGCCGGGAAACTTTTCACCTCGGGCTCGACTGCCGGGTGGCGGTGGTGGCGCAGTAGAGACACTCGCCCCTGGGTTCAATACCCGACTAGAGCGCCTTTCCGCGTGTAGTTTGAATGTTCTCCCCCTGCCCTGCAGTGTGAGTGAGCGTGTGTGCCGTGCCCGCCTTCAACGGCGCTGCTCACTAACAGCACTTGCCCCCAACAGTCTGTTCAGGCTATACGGGGGATCTTTGTCTTTGTGAGTGTGCGTGGAGTTGTATTACCTCTCCCTGCTCTGCGTGGGTTTCCTCCGGGCTCACAACACGCGCACATTGGAAACGGTGGAGATAAACACCTGTGGAGCATTCAGCCCCCCAATGAGTCCCCCATGAAGGCTGAGCGCACCCCTGCAGCGAGTGATGGTTATAACAGTCAGAAAGCACTTGTCATGTAGATGTTTAGAGACACCCACAGACACAATCGGGTACCACAAGACAAAGACCACCTGTGTAGCCTTCAACGAACTGTTGGGGCAGGTGCTGTTAGTGAGCACCTATGAAAGCCGGCGCAGCACACGAGTTGATGGGTGGCCAGCACCACGCCCGGCCGCCTTTGTCTTCCCAGTGCCGATGTTTACAAACCACACCGATTACTTATTTCAAGTCGAGTCGATCTATGAGAGGCCAAGAACCGGTTCAAATTATCCCTAACCGCTGCGCCACCGCTCCCCACACACATACACATGCGGACACACACCCCTGTCATCTCACCGTAACCCCACTGTGACCCTTGTCACCCTACCGTGACCCCACTGTGACCCTTGTCACCCTACCGTGACCCCACTGTGACCCTTGTCACCCTACCGTGACCCCACTGTGACCCTTGTCACCCTACCGTGACCCCACTGTGACCCCGCAGGTGTCAGTGCGGAGTCGCGCTCCTACCAAGAGGCATTTAATGAAATCCTGAGACTCTCACAGCTGGGGCTGGTGAGATCCTCACCACTCCTCACCACTCCTCACTACTCCTCACCACTCCTCACTACTCCTCACCACTCCTCACCACTCCTCACTACTCTTCACCACTTCTCTCCACTCCTCACTACTCCTCACCACTTCTCTCCACTCCTCACTACTCCTCACCACTTCTCTCCACTCCTCGCCACTCCTCACCACTACGTAGAGCTTCTCGCCACTTCCTTTACCCCTAACTCACATTGTCCGCCTCACCACTGCCTCCTGGGTCACCCCTTGGGACTCCTGTGACCCTGCATGACCCCTCGGTGTGACCCACCGTGACACCGTGACCCGTGTGTGACCCTGCGTGACCCGTTGTGGCCCCATAACCCTTTTGTGTGACACCCTGACCCTTGTGTGTCTGACCTTGCGTAACCCCTGTGTGACCCGCTGTGATTCCGTGAACCTTGTGTGTGACAACGGGACCCTTGTGTGTGTGACCCCGTGACCCAGGAGGAGGACCTGGTTCCTGACCCCAGAGATGAGTCGCCCAAGAACGTGTTCCCGTGTCGAGCGCTGGCGCCCTCCGCTTCCCGTCCCACATCAGGTGCCCCCATGGGACCGAAGAGACATTTAGGGGTTGTAGACGTTGAGCATAGAGACCCGTAGACTCACACTGAGACCCAAAGACCCACACAGAGACCCATAGACTCACACAGAGACCCATAGACTCACACAGAGACCCATAGACTCACACTGAGACCCAAAGACCCACACAGAGACCCATAGACTCACACTGAGACCCAAAAACCCACACAGAGACCCATATACTCACACAGAGACCCATAGACTCACACAGGGACCAATAAACTCACACAGAGACCCGTAGACTCACACAAAGGCCCATAGAGTCACACAACAAGAACAACCGCCATTCGCCACTAAGTGGTGGTGACGTCACCACGGCGCTTGTGCCTGCCTATGTGCACGTTGAGGCCACGTGAAGTGTCGAACGCCCACTGGCAGGACGTCACGGGGCAGACCCTGATGCCACGGGTCGACTGACTGAGATGATTAGCCGATGCACCACTTGTACCCCCTACTGTGCCAACTTGTCGTGCTTTAGCCACCCGGCGCTCCGCTCATTGTTGTGAGCGTCACTCCCCTGCCCTCCGTTGTTGCTGGAGGTCGACTCCCTCCAACTTGCCAATAGCAGCGTCCTTCACGAGCCTCCTCCACAGAAGCCGATCTTAACACCACTGGTACCAGTTATCGGCAAGTCTACTCAGCTCCACGTCCTCCTGTACTACATCACGCCATCTCATCTCTAGCCCGTGCCGCACTCATTTAGCCCCCTCTATCTGGCCGAACAAAAGCTGTTTAAGCATCCGATGGCTGGCTATGCGGGCTACATGACCCAGCCAACGCATTCTTGCCTGCCAGAGGAGCTCACCGATGGAATTTTGTCCAGATCTTTCAAGGATTTGTGAGCTCCTCACACAATCCAGCCTGGTTAAACCCAGGATGGATCGTAGGCAGGCCAGCCTAAATGTTTCTAACCGGCGAAGAGAAGGGAGGGCATGACTGTGGCCGAGAAGACCTGAAACTTCATGTGGAACGACAGACCAGGTAGCTTCCACACAACGTTACGCAACTGATGAAAATATAATGCTGCTCGACTTATTCGGAGTGAGACCTCTGCTGTCAAACCAGAGCCGGTCATGAGCACACTGCCCAGATATGGGACTCTCCACTCTCTCCACTACTGCCCCATCACCAATAGGGAGTTGCGGAGATGGAGTGTCTGATGGTGCAAAATACCCAGGCATGTGCTTAGTTTTTGTGGGGCTGATGGTAAGGCCCCACCTCTTAGTGGCACGCTCCAGCTTCAGCAGCTCCGACTCCTCGTCTGAGTCAGCAGCAATTCCCAGATCATCGGCATATGTAACATTTTTGACCAATAGGGAGCCATCCCTTGACCACACCCGGGCATTGATCAGCCTTCCATTGCATCTGTACCAGATAGAAATTCCTCTGGTACAGTCATTGACGGCTTCACGAACTACATTAGCGAAATCGATGTTAAATAATCTGGGAGCCAGAGGACATCCATGTCGCACTCCAAGGTGACAAGGGAATGGCTTCAACTCCCGGTCACGTAGTTTTACCTGGGCCCACTCACCATCATGAAGGTACTTAATGATCGTGAGCATAGAGTCAGGGACTTCGAAAGCACGAATAACCACCCAGAACCCAGGCCTCAGACAGAGGTCCATAGACTCACACAGAGACTCATAGACTCACACACCATAGGTGCTCGCTAACACCACTTGCTCCAACAGCCTGCGTGGGTTACATGGGGGATCTTTGTCTCGGACCGCGTTCGTGAACACAAGGCAGATCTGAAACACGGTAGGACCAATACCTCTGCCGTTGCCGATCATTGTTTGAACGCTGTGGGCTCACACGAAATAGATTTTCCAAGACAGATGTACTCTGCAAACTTACCGACTACCTTCAGAGATTTGTTCATGAAGCCATCCAGATATATAAACACAGACACAACTTCAACCGAGAGGATGGGTACAAACTGACAATCATTGAAAGTACGTAATTAACCAGGTAAAGTCTTAACTGCCTATGTCAGCTATTATATTGCAAGCTAATCTCCCACATTAACATCATGCTAATCTCTCACATTAACATAGCCACTTCCGTGCCCTCGTCGAGGAGGCCGCTCTCCTCCTTTTCTACAGTTACATGCTAATCCCTCACATTAACATCATGCTAATTTCTCACATTAACAACATCACTCGCCGCGGCCACTTCTTTAGGACCCTTGGGCTACAACCCATTTCAAACATTTTAAAACAGTCTGCCTCAGCAGCAGACCATGCTTTCCCACCTGATGACGGACGCTTGTGTTGCGCCCGAAACGTCGTGATTTATTTTATTTTATACCGACGTGACTTTACCGAAACAACCAAAGAGTATGATCTTTGTCTTTGTTACAGTTCACAGCCTCAGGCCGTCCGACATTAAAGTCGTCGCAGCTCTGGGCGACTCTCTCACGGTAACGAATCACATCCACACACATCATCACATCATCATCAAATCGTCATCATCACATCATCATCACATCATCAAATCATCATCACATCATTATCACATCAGCACATCATAATCACATCATCCCATCCACACACATCATCACATCATCACATCCACACACATCATCATCACATCCACACACATCACCATCACGTCATCATCACATCCACACACATCATCATTATATCCACACACATCATCATCACATCATCATCATTTTCACACACATAATCATCACATCCACACACATCACCACATCAACAACCGCCATTCACCATGAAGTGGTGGTGACGTCACCACGGTGCTTCTGCCAGGCTAGGTGCACTTTGAGGCCACATGAGTTGTCGAGTGCTCGCTGACAGGCGGTCATAGGACAGACCCAGGTGCCATGGTTTGGCTGACTGAGTTGACTGGCGGATGCACCACCTGTGCCCCCTACCGTGCCAACTTGCTGTGCTTTAGCCACTCGGTGCTCCGCTCATTGTTGTGAGCGTCGCTCCTCCGCCCTCCGTTGTTGTTGGAGGGCGACTTCCTCCAACTACCCAGCAGCGTCCTTCACGAGCCTCCTCCATATAGGCCGATCTTGACACTGCTGGTACCAGTCATCGGCAAGTCCACTCAGCTCCATTTCTTCTCCAGCCCGTACTGCGCCCATTTAACCCCCTCTATGCGGCCAAAGAGAATCTGCTTGGGCATGCGGTGGCTGGGCTTGAGGGCTAAATGACCCAGCCACGCAGCCTCGCTTGCCGGAGGAGCTCATTGATGGGACTGTGTCCAGATCTTTCAAGGATTTGTGAACTCCTCACACATTCCAGTCTGGATCCAGGATGGATCGTAGGCAGGCCAGCCTGATTGTTTCACACCAGCGCAGATGTTTCACGTTTCGCAAGCAGAGAGAATGGAGGGTATAACTGTGGCCGAGACAACCAGGAGCTTAGTATGGAGCGACAGACCAGATAGCTTCCACACAGCGTTACGCAGCCGATGAAACGATAATGCCGCACGACTGATTTGGAGTGAGACCTCAGCTATCAAACCGGAGCTGGTCATAATCACACTGCCCAGGTACGGGAAACTCTCCACTCTCTCCACAACTGCCCCATCACTTATGGACAGTCGAGGGAGGGGAAAATTTGACATCACATCCACACACATCATCACCATACATCACCACAAAACATCACACCCACACACATCATCACCATACATCATCACACATCATTACATCCACACATATCATCACCATACATCACCACGAAACATCACACCCACACACATCATCATAATCATTATCGCAGCCACCGTCCACATCATCACGCCGCACACACGGCACCCACTTCATCGGGACATGCTCGCCAAACTACTATGCGAGTGACGAGGTGAGTGATTGAATGGCGAGGTGAGCGACGAGGTGGCGATGACGAGGTGTTGGTGTGCGTGTGCAGGCGGGGTTTGGGATGCAGGGCACGGGGGTGCTGACTCTGCTGAAGGAGCACAGGGAGCGTGCGTTCAGGTGAGCAGACCACCAACAACAGCCGCAGTTCGCGGCGCTTGTGCCAAGCTAGGTGCATCTTGAGGCCTGCGTGAAGTGTCGAAGGCTCGCTGCTGGCAGACCCTGCAGGTGCCGTGGGTTGACTGACTGAGATGTTACAACGTGTCGGTGTGGTTAATGCAGACACGATTCCTTGTGAAAGGTTTCAGTTTGGTGTTTAACATCTTAACACCTGTTTTGTTGCCAGAAAAAAAGGGGAAAAACCTATTATCAAATACAATCATAGTTTATTCGTTTTAAATTTATATCCGGCCAAACAAAATGTGGTTGGGGTTATGCGGTGGCTGGGCTTGCGCCCAACGCGTCTCCACCCACGTGCTCTTTGTCTTGCAGCATCGGCGGATGGGAGACCTTTGAGACGGCCATCACCCTTCCGAGTGAGTTCCTCCTCGCTGCTGCCCACTCGCCTCATACGCTCTCGCTTCAGCTCTGATTTCTACTCAGTTGTTGTTGTTTGTTGTTGTCCTGCTTCTGTTCCCGATTGCTACTTGCTTGTCTGCTGTGCCAAGTTTCCGTGGACTCAAAACTAAATAAAAGACGAGCCACACAGCATTGCGAGTGTGGCCACGCAAGCCAAACTATGGAGCGTGCGGTAAACCAGTAGAGACCCATACAGATACATGGAGACCCATACAGATACGTAGAGATATTCTTAAGTTTTTTCGGTAAAGTCACGTAGGTAAAAACATTAAAAAGTAAAATAAAATAAAAAATCACGACGTTTCGGAGGCAACACAAGCTTCCATCTTCAGGTGGTACCGTCACAGCCACGACAGCTGTATCAAGTAAATGAGAGATTGCAGGAGCTACCACTCCGTTTATATAATGGTTGGAGAAGGTGGTGGGGCAAGGGCCGCATACTTTTTATTAATATGGTAAGGTGAGGCTTAAGACTAAGAATAGACTGCATAACAAAGGCTGAGCCTTTGTTGAGCCTTTGTTATGGAGAGGTGCGGTTTGTGACTCAACCTGTAACAGGGAGACCACCACTAAACATGGTAAAACTGTGATGGTTGTCTGTCAAATAAGATTGGCAAATAAGTGTAGTTAAATCTTTTTTGCATGGTTAATCACATCTTTCCAATGATTACTCAGTTTGTAACGGTTGAAATTATGTCTGTGTTTGTATATTTGTATGGCTTCGTGTACAAACCTTTGATGGTAGCCAGGAGGTTTGCAGAGAACCTTGGTCTCGGAAAATACAATTTCATGAGAGCCCACCGAGTTGTAGCAATGATCGGCAACGGCCGAAGAATCAGTTCTGTCGTGTTTCAGATCTGACTTGTGCTCGCGGACACGATCAGAAACATGACGTTTCGTTTCTCCAATGTAGCTATCACCACAAATGCAACTCAATTTGTAGACTCCAGGATACTGTAAGTCAGGAACGACATCCTTCACAGATGGGATCAAATCACGGATTTTATGCACTGTACTGAATCGGACTTGATCTTATGTTTGTTTAGAATTTTGGAGATATTTTTGGTCACGCCTGCTATGTATGGCAACGTGATAGTTTTGGTCGGAGTTTCATGTGGCTGTTTCTGTACGGTGGGAGAAACAGCTTGGCGGATTGTGCGGTCAGAGTATCCGTTCATCCTGAGGGCCCGATGTACATGTCTTAATTCACCGGCCAGGTGGTGTTGGTCAGAAATGCCATGGGCTCTGTGGTATAGCGTTTTGATGAGATAATTCTTTTGAGATGGGTGGTGGTGGGAATCCGGTTTCAAGTAGGAATATGTGTGGGTGGCTTTCCTGTAGACAGAATGTCCCAAGGATCCGTCAGGCCTCCTCTCAAACAGAATATCCAAGAATGGTAGTTTACCGTCTTTCTCCACTTCCATAGTGAATCTGATGGATGGGTGTCTAGAATTGATGTGGTCCAAGAAGTGGTTCAATGCTGGGAGGCCATGTGGCCAGATGACGAAAGTGTCGTCCACATACCTCTTTCATAAGGAAGGACGCAGGGTGGATGTCTGGATGGCGTCTGATTCAAACTTTTCCATGAACATGTTGGCTATAACTGGTGACAAGGGGGAGCCCATAGGGGTACCCTCATTCTGTTTGTAGAAGGTGCCATTCCAGGTAAAATAAGTGTTGGTGAGGCAATGCCTAACCAGCGCAGGTACATCAGAATTCAATCCATGTTGGACTAAGTCCTCAATTATTGTTAGGGTGTCCGGTACTGGGACTTTGGTGAACAAAGATACTACATCAAAGCTGACGAGGATGTCATCAGGAGATAATACCATGTCCTTAACCATAGAGACTAATTGGGTTGAGTTGAGTACTGCCGAAGAGGTCTTGCCTGTGAAGGGGAGCAGAGTATCTGATAGAAAACGGGCTAGTTTGTACGTAGGAGAGTTTATCGTCGACACGATGGGTCATAGCGGGGTGCCTTCTTTATGGATTTTGGGAAGACCATAGAGTCTGGGAGGTCTAGCCGCCGATGGTTTTAGAGAGGGACGTTTGCTTGGTTCGATTAGGGAAGTCGAACTCGTGATGATACTGTTGGTTTTTGTCGTTAGGTTTTTAGTGGGATCGTTTTTAATTTTGGAGTAACTCCCATCATTAAGGTCCAGGATTTTGTTGTTGTATGAATCTTTATCCATGATGACCGTGGCATTGCCCTTGTCTGCTGAGAAGATGACTATATCATCTCTCTTTTTTAGGTCCGCGAGTTCAGAGCGTTCGTTTTTGCTGATGTTACTAGTGGGTTTCTTAGCATTCTTAAGAATAGTAGCTATTTCAGCTCTTGCTACATCCGCATGGATGTGTCCCATGACTCTGAGGGCTACATCAATCTGAGAAATCATATCCTCTACTGGTATATATTTAGGGGTGATGGCGAAATTTAGTCCTTTGGCCAGTACCGTTTATAGATTGTCAGAAATTGGGATGTTACTCTGATTAATCACGGTCTTGTTAACATCCAGCTTTGCGATGTGTGGCTCTGGTTTCTTCTTAGATAGGAGGTTGAATTTAGAAATCAGGTTAGCTTTGCATTTGGCTGACATTGAGTCAGCAGAAGCAGAAGTCATGTAATCAACGTGGTTCCAATCAGGTGACATTTTTGTGTTAACATTAAATGTGTTTGTAAGAGAGTCTTGTCTAAATTATCGAGTTCAGATCGGAGTAACCTTATTCTCTCCGAGATTAGTGATAGGCTAGCTTTCTCTGCAAACCTCCTGGCTACCATCAAAGGTTTGTACACGAAGCCATACAAATATACAAACACAGACATAATTTCAACCGTGATGACGGTTACAAACTGAGTAATCATTGGAAAGATGTGATTAACCATGCAAAAAAGATTTAACTACACTTATTTGCCAATCTTATTTGACAGACAATAAACACAGTTTTACCATGTTTAGTGGTGGTCTCCCTGTTACAGGTTGAGTCACAAACCGCATTCTTAGTCTTAAGCCTCACCTTACCATATTAATAAAAAGTATGCGGCCCTTGCCCCACCACCTTCTCCAACCATTATATAAACGGAGTGGTAGCTCCTGCAATCTCTCATTTACTTGATACAGCTGTCGTGGCTGTGACGGTACCACCTGAAGACGGAAGCTTGTGTTGCCTCCGAAACGTCGTGATTTTTTTTTTATTTTACTTTTTAATGTTTTTACCTACGTGACTTTACCGAAAAAACCTAAGAATATGAATCATTGCAGTCACGAAAGCTTCAAATCTAGATACGTAGAGACACAGAGACTAATGGAAACCCATACAGATACATTGAGACCCATACAGATACGTAGAGACACATAGAGACTAATGGAGACCCATACAGATGTAATGGATATGGAGACACTTGTAGAGGTAACTTTTTTATTACGATACAACACTCCAACACTCATGATACTCTGTTACAGCCTAGGGGCACAGCCTAGGGACACAGCCTAGGGACACAGCCTAGGGACACAGCCTAGGGACACAGCCTAGGGACATAGCCTACTCCTAGCGTGCCTGACACTGGCTACGTTCTCGGGTCCTCCAGCTTCAATTACCCTAGGGGAGGCTACCTGACCCGACCCAGCCAAGGTGCGGGTCTAGACTCCGGCTTCCACGGAACTCGCCCTTACAAGGACGTAGAGCCGGGATTCCCAGAGTCCCACCACTGGCCCGCACAGCGTCCCGGCCCTTACAAGGACAAGCGGGGCGCGGGGGTCCAGGGTCCTATGCTGGCTGGTCTTGAGCTTTGACTGGTCTCGACCGACTGGGGAGGTCCCCTTTTATGCCCCTTTGCCCATCGAGGAGTGGCGTTGCGTGGGATCGTAGATCCCCTGCAGCCCCCCCCCCCCCCCCCATTGGTGGCGCCGAGGGGATTAGCTGTCTGGGGTCCCCATCGAGGGGTGGCGTTGTGTGGGATCATAGATCCCCTGCCACCCCCCCCCCCCCTTGGCAGTATGGGGCACCCTTGCAGATGGACCACGTCTACCACTGCCGGTAAGCGTGGCCCATCTACGGCACTACACAGATACATGGAGACCCATACAGATGTAGAGGAGTGAAATACGCGGGGCGCACAGTTAACCGAGGGCAACTGAGGGCAGACAGGTGCGCGTGTGCAACGTGAGATTTGCACGGACAAACCCCCAGTTGTTAATCGGCGAAGCGGGTGCAAACGGGGTCGACCGGTTGTGCACCTTGAGACCGGAAGTGTTGCCAGGGAGACGGGAGAGAGCTTAAAGAGACGCGCGAGAGGTCTCGGATAAATAGCAGAGGGATATAAGGGCTGTTGCCGGGGACGAAGAGTGCATCTCACCGCTGCCGCTTCAGCCGTCAATGGGACCTCAACCCTCACGTCGTCGCCGGGCGGGTGTTGGCTGATCCCCCCGCCCGAGACAGATGGGTGAGCGGGTCTGAGGGAGCGTAAGTGAGGGCAGCGGTGGAGATGTAGAGTTGCTTGTTACAACGTGTCGGTGTGAGTAATTTTTGAAGACACTACACAGATACATGGAGATACATACAGATGCATATTCGTATATACATACATACTCATAGATATCCACAGAGACTCATAGAGATAGGTAGACACATAGAGACCAACAGAGACTCAAAGAAATACATCGAAAAACATGTTTGTGACCGTGAGCTCTAACTCCCTTCCCCCCCCTGGATGACCGTGACCCCTGCCTGTCCCCTCCCCCCCTAGTTAACCGTGACCTCTGCCTGTCCCCTCCCCTCCTAGTTGACCGTGACCTCTGCCTGTCCCCTCCCCCCCTAGTTAACCGTGACCTCTGCCTGTCCCCTCCCCTCCTAGTTGACCGTGACCTCTGCCTGTCCCCTCCCCTCCTAGTTGACCGTGACCCCTGCCTGTCCCATCCCCCCCTGGTTGACCGTGACCTCTGCCTGTCCCCTCCCCCCTGGTTGACCGTGACCTCTACCTGTCCCCTACCCCCCTAGTTAACAATGACCTCTCCCTGCCACCCCCCCCCCGTCTAGATATTGTGCGTGCTGTGGGTGCGGCGGCCCTAGTGGGGCCCTCCCAGAACAGCACCAAGTGGCGCGACAACCCCATTGACAGAGACGCCGCCGGATTCAACGTCGCCGTGACCGGCAGCACGGCGCAGTACGCGGCTCACCCATGCAGTACACACAGTGCAGTACACACAGTGCACCCACTTAGTACACACAGTGCAGTACACACAGTGCAGTACAACAACAAAAACAACCGCCATTCGCCACTAAGTGGCGGTGACGTCCCCACGACGCTTGTGCCAGGCCATGTGCACCTTGAGGCCACGTGAAGTGTCGAACGCCCGCTGGCAGGAGGTCACGGGGCAGACCTAGGTACCACGGGTCGACTGACCGAGATGACCGAGATGACTGGCTGATGCACCACCTGTGCCCCCTACTGTGCCAACTTGCTGTGCTTTAGCCACCCGGCGCTCCGCTCGTTGTTGTGAGCGTCGCTCCTCCACCCTCCGTTGTTGTTGGAGGGCGACTGCCTCCAACTGCCCAGTAGCGTCCTTCACGAGCCTCCTCCAGAGGCCGATCTTGACACCGCTGGTACCAGTCATCGGCAAGTCCACTCAGCTCCACGTCCTCCTGTACCACATCACTCCATCTCTTCTCTAGCCCGTGCCGCGCCCGTTTAGCCCCCTCGATCCGGCCGAACAAAAGCTGTTTAGGCATGCGGTGGCTGGGCATGCGGGCTACATGACCCAGCCAACGTAGCCTTGCCTGCCGGAGGAGCTCACCGATGGGACTTTGCCCAGATCTTTCAAGGATTTGTGAGCTCCTCACACAATCCAGCCTGGTTAAACCCACGATGGATCGTAGGCAGGCCAGCCTAAATGTTTCTAACCGGCGAAGATGCTCCATTAGGGGGGTCCACGTTTCGCAAGCGTAGAGAAGGGAGGGAATGACTGTGGCCGAGAAGACCCGAAGCTTCGTGCGGAGCGACAGACCAGGCAGCTTCCACACAGCGTTACGCAACTGATGAAAATATATTGCCGCTCAACTGATTCGGAGTGAGACCTCTGCTGTTAAATTGGAGCCGGTCATAAGCACACTGCCCCATCACCGATTGGGAGTTGTGGGGGTGGAGTATCCGATGGTACAAAATACCCAGGCAGGTGCTTAGTTTTGGTGGGGCTGATGGTAAGTACACACAGTGCAGTACACACAGTGCAGTTCACACTCGCAGTACACACAGTACACACGTGTAGTACACATGCGCACAGAGTACATGAGCACAGAGTACATGCACACACACAACACGCAGAGTCCACACCCAGTACACATGAACGCGGAATACCCACAATACACACACAGTCCACACACATAGTGTACGCACACACAGTGTACACACACAGCGTACGCACACACACAGTGCACACACACACAGCACAAACGCATAGTCGACATGCAGGACACACATCCCTTAAGTTGATTTAACGAGTTCATAAGTTAGTGAGTTAACCCTTAAGTTTCATGACTCTCACTGGGTTGACTAGTTAATGAGTTGACGAGTTAATGAGTTGACGAGTTAATGAGTTGACGAGTTAACTTTTTCTCCTCAATCAGAGACCTCCTTCCCCAGGCGATGCTGCTCACGGATCTCCTGCGGAACGACACGGTGAGCTCCCTGTCTACCAGCGGGTCCATTAACGAGCGTGTTGAATAACAAGCGGACTAATGAGCGGGTCGACTAATAAGTGGACTAACAAGCGGACTAACGAGCGGATCGACTAATGATCGGATCGACTAACAAGTGGACTAACAAGTGGATCGACTAATGATCGGATGGATCGACTAACAAATGGACTAACGAGTGGGTCGACTACCGAGTAGGTCGACGAATTGATCAAAGCAATCTTGCCAGCGAGACGCGATGTCTAAACTGGTGCAGAGTTTTGCCCGTGTCGAATCACTGCTGCTGAACCAGGGTGTACTCCCTGGTGGCCATGGAGGCTGATGGGAATACATCCAAAATAAATGTGTGTCTTTGACGCGGAGGAGACGGACTCCACGCGGAGGAGACATCTCTCGTTGACTTCGTGATTTATCAACGACGACACCGGTGATTCTATTTGTTTTAACCCTTTCCCGTTGCCGAGACGTCTGCAAAGTACAGGGCGCCGGGCGTCCACCGCTCAATCTCGGACCGCTGCAAGCACGCTGCAGTGTTTGTACTGTACTTGCCGCAGAGAACCGCAGCGGCACGACCGCAACTCTACAATAGCCGGCGCCAACCTGTGCCACACGCGCCACCTGCCCTCCCGCGTGGCCTTTGACTTCCCATTCGGTGCTGAGTCGGACGTCCCCACCCGAGATGACGTCACCACCCGAGATGACGTCACCACACGTGATGTCATCACGTGTGATACCGTCACCAAGAGGGGGGGGGGAGGGCCGAATCCTTTTAGCGCTCGTTTTGTCTTCTTGTTGTCGTTGCTAGCTGAGTGAAACCCTTGGATTTGCTCAGCTGAGTTCACACGTGTCTACTGTGCCTCTGACCTCTGACTTTCAGCGACCCCTGCACCCTCTGACCTGTGACCTCCCGTGACTCCTGCCCCCTTTGACTTGGGATCTTCCGTGACCTCCCGTGACCCCCGCCCAGCGAGTTGATTTTCAGAATGACTGGAAGCTGCTCACGCTCTTCATCGGTGGCAACGATCTGTGTGACTCCTGCAAGGGGGTAAGTTCCGACTTCTACCCAATGGGGAACGCTGGTGGGAATGTTAGACAAAGACAAAGATCCCCCGCGTAGCCTTAAGAGACCTTTGCGGGGAAAGTGCAGTGAGCGAGCAGCACCTATGATGGCCGGCACAGCACACAAGGGGGTGGGTGGCCCAGTGGCGATGTTCACACATAGCACCGGATTTTCATTTGAGGCTGTCGACCGAGGGGAGGCCCAGGAATAATTCAGATAATCGCCACTGTTGATGTCAGTTTAGTAGCGCAGTACTTTAGCCGCTGCGCCACCACTCCCCACTATGGGAGTGTTAGAGGAGGTGTGGGTGGTGTGGTGGTGTTTGTGGTGACGATATGACTGACGGTGGTGGTGGTGTTAGGGAGTGGTTAGTGGGATTAGCACGGTTGGCTGCATACGGTGTGAAAGAAGTTCAGCATACAGACAAGAGTCTGTTAAGGGATCTTTGTCTTTTGTGTTGGCATGACGGTGGTGGTGGTGCTGGCGTCACGAGGGTGGTGTTGGCGTGACGGTGAATGTGGTGGTGTTGGCGTGACGGTGGTGGTGGTGGTGGTGTTGGAGTGACGTTGACATGTTGCTGGCGTGTCCGGGTAAGCCCGTGTCTTTTTGTCCCCGTGTGCCCAGGGTCACTCACAGGAGGACTACGTGGGCAACATTACCGCCACCATCGACTACATCAAGCAGCACGTGGGTCACGCTCCCAGCCTTGCCCACACCACCAGCTCCAGAGCTGAGCGTGTGGCCCTGGTGTGGTTTAGACCGACCGCCATTGGCTAAATCTCTGTACAATCTTAATTTGGAGCTTTCGTGACTGCAGGAATTACTCTTTGGTTCTTTCGGTAAAGTCACGTATTAAGATAAAATAATTAATTAAATAATAGCATACGACGTTTCGATTGCAACACAAGCAATCATCATCAGGTATAAAAGAAATAGCAACAAAAATCTAACCAGAAAACTATAGACAGACATATAAGCAGACAGATATCACAAAGATACATAGAGAGAGAACGTCTCTGTGACGAGGCCTTAAATAGAGAGAGGGGGTGGGGGCGGAGAGAGGGAGGGGTTAGAGAAAAAATTAGCATGTCAATGAGTAGGACGACCCGTGGTAAGGTACGCAAGCTTGAAAATTAGGAGAGCGGGAGAGAGACACACTAAATTAAATAACCTAGCAAAATATCGAAATGTAATGTAATGCAACACAGAGAGTCGGTCAACACACAATTAACGCATAGCCTGGTTGAGTACGTATTTCAAAGATGGCTAAGTTAGAAGTTAAGTGTGAAATTTGATTGCAACACAAGCAATGACGATTGCTTGTGTTGCAATCGAAACGTCGTATGCTATTATTTAATTTATTATTTTATCTTTATACGCTCTCTCGAGAAACGGTGCCTTAGCGCGGCGAGAGAGTTTGTGTACGTCTGAGAAGCTGATCGCTATACCGTCGAGAGCCTAGTGCTCTCAGAAGGGTCACCCAAGGCGGGAAGACTTCAGTGGAGACGTCAGACAAAACCCGTTTCGAAAGGTCCCCACATGACCTTTTCAAATAAATGGTGATCCAAGAAAGCAACGGGAAACTGCTTGGATTATTTCTCCCTTGAAAACTTCAATGATGACAAGCAAAATCAACAAAGGCCCTGAGTATCGGCGTCCTTTAAATAGGACAGGGGTGCTAAGAATCTCCGAGCTTGTGTCAAAGAACCCTTTCAAAGTAGCAACTTGGAACGTTAGAAGTTTACTTCAAGCAGGAAAACTAGCCAATGTCATACAAGAAATGGATCGACTTAAAATCAACATAATCGGTCTAAGCGAAACTAAATGGCCTGGAACAAAAAAGTTTATATCGAGCGAACACCACATCTTCTGCTCCGGAGGAGAAGAAAACACCAAACAAACATACGGTGTCGCCTTTATAGTACACAAGAAATTAGCGAATAAAGTCAACAACTTTACCCCAGTATCAGAACGAATAGCACTACTACAATTAGCAGGCAACAAAGTCAACGTGAACATTCTACAGGTTTATGCTCCAACAGCAGATAAACAAGATCATGAAATCGAATCGTTCTATGAGCAACTAACCAACACGCTGAAGCCGCTGAAGAAGCAAGACATCACTATAATCCTCGGCGATTTCAATGCCAAGGTTGGCCACGGTCGAATGCAGAACATTGTCGGAGAACACGGACTAGGAACAAGGAATGAACGAGGCGACAGACTGGTTCAATTCTGCCAAGAAGAACGTTTCAGTATTGCTAACACGTGGTTCCAATTACCACCTCGACGACTGTACACGTGGACCTCGCCGCAAGACTCCGACAACAACATCGTCAGGAACCAAATCGATTATATCCTAATTAACATCAGGTTTAAGTCCAGTGTGATTACAGCAAAAACCTACCCTGGAGATCATAACCCAGTAACAGCTACAATAAGACTCAAATTGCGATCAATACAATGTACAAAGACGAGACGAGCAGACCTGGAGAAACTGAAGAACAGCGCCGATAAAAGACAAGTACAGCAACATCTCAACGATAGCATCCGCTCAATAACAACAGAAACAGCAGATGTTCAGGAGTACTGGCGCTCGTTCAAACAATGCATCACAGAAACAACAGAAGTCATGCTGGGACATCAGCCACCGAAAAAGAAACAACGATGGATGACATATTGTATTCTCGATCTAATGAGCCAACGAAGAATATACAAAAACAACAACTTGGAGAAGTACAAACAAATGCAACAGAAGATCAGAGAAGCAATCCGACAGGCAAAAGAAAAGTGGATGGAAGAACAATGCGCCGAGATGGAAGAACTAATTAAAAAACATGACAATTTTACTCTGCACAAGAAGCTCAAAGAAGCTGGTAACATCTACAGACCAGCCCCAACAGCTACCTTGTATGCGGACAACAACCAACCAATCCTAAATAAACAAGAAAAAATGGACACCTGGACAAACTATATACACAAGCTCTATGGCGCCACGAGAACACCTGCAGAAAAAGACCAACAGATGTCGAAAGACGCTCTACACATTTTAACATCAGAAGTAGAACATGCAATCAAAACAGCTAAGTCAGGCAAAGCGTGCGGGCCCGACACAATCCATGTAGAATTGCTCAAACTATTAGACAGTAACAACATACGACAACTGACTAATTGGTACAATCAAATATACAATGGCAATAAAATTCCATCCGACTGGCTACAATCCATTTTTGTGGCCATACCAAAGAAAGCAACAAGCCGGAAATGCGAGGACTACAGACTGATAAGCTTGATGAGCCACGTGCTGAAAGTCTTCCTGAAGGTGATCCAACAGCGCATACGCTCCACATGCGAAAATGCATTGAAGAACACACAGTTTGGCTTCTGCAAAGGACTAGGCACAAGAGAAGCAATCTTCTGTCTACAGATACTACTACAGCGATGCTACGAACATCAGAAAGAAGTGTACATCTGCTTCATAGATTACGAGAAAGCCTTTGACTCAGTCGACCACGACCGACTAGCAGCTCTATTAAAACAACTGGGACTAGATAAAAACGACATCAACTTCATCATTGCTCTTTATTGGAAGCAAACAGCCCAACTCCGATATGACAACGAATTGACAGACCCAACACCAATACAAAAAGGTGTACGACAAGGCTGCCCACTTTCACCCAGTCTTTTCAACATCTACTCGGAGCAGATTTTTGATCGAACACTAGCAGATAAAAACATTGGTATTAAAGTCAATGGACAATACATCAACAACATCAGGTATGCCGACGACACTGCACTGCTGGCCGATTCGGAACAAGACCTACAACAAATCTTGGACGAGGTTGCCACAGAGAGTCAAATATGGGGCTTACGAATTAATAAAAATAAAACAAAGGTTATGAAGGTCAGCCGAACTACAAGCAAAATAACAATCAAGCTTGGCAGCGAAAAATTGGAACAAGTACACCGATTTAAATACCTTGGTGTAATCATTGACGATCAGTTGAACCATGAAGTCGAAATCAAGAGCAGAATTGAACAAGCAAGGCAAGCATTTATTAAATGGAAAACACTCCTTGCAGACCGCAACTTGAGTACATCACTGAAACTGCGCACACTGAAATGCTACATCTGGTCAATTTTGCTGTACGGAGTAGAGACGTGGACATTGACAACAACAGCAACAAAAAGGCTCGAAGCTTTCGAGATGTGGCTGTATCGAAGGATGCTGAAAATCCCATGGACAGCCAAAACCACCAACACACAAGTTCTGCAAGATATGGGCACTGACAGGCAACTGCTGAAGACCATCATTAGCAGGAAGTGTTACTACCTAGGCCACATTGCCCGTAACGACCACAAATACCAGCTATTAAAGCAAATCCTGGAAGGAAAAATCGAAGGGAAAAAACGACCAGGACGGCCAAAAACGACATGGCTCAGTAACATCAAAACATGGCTACAATTAACAACAGCACAAACTCTACACGCCGTGCTAGACCGGGACCAATATCATCGTGAAGTCGCACACGCCGTTAGGCAGCACTAAAGAAGAAGAAGATCTTTATACGTGACTTTACCGAAAGAACCAAAGAGTAATTCCTGCAGTCACGAAAGCTCCAAATTAAGATTGAACCACTTCTACGGGGAAGTTTTAAGTTTATCTTTTTCTCTCTCTCTGGGTTTTTTGTTCTCTCTCTGCCTATGTATCGATCTTCGTGTTTGTGTCTTTCAAATTTCACACTTAACTTCTAACTTTGCAATCTTTGAAATACGTAGTCAACCAGGCTATGCGTTAATTGTGTGTTGACCGACTCTCTGTGTTGCATTACATTACATTTCGATATTTTGCTAGGTTATTTAATTTAGTGTGTCTCTCTCCCGCTCTCCTAATTTTCAAGCTTGCGCACATTACCACGCGTCGTCCTACTCATTGACATGCTAGTTTTTTTCTAACCCCTCCCTCTCTCCGCCCCCACCCCCTCTCTCTATTTAAGGCCTCGTCACAGAGACGTTCTCTCTCTGTGTGCCGATGTGTGTTCTCTCTCTGTGTATCTTTGTGATATTTGTCTGCTTATATGTCTATCTATAGTTTTCTGGTTAGATTTTTGTTGCTATTTCCTTTATACCTGATGATGCTTGCTTGTGTTGCAATCTAAACGTCGTATGCGATTATTTAATTTATTATTTTATCTTAATACGTGACTTTACCAAAAGAACCAAAGAGTAAATCTCTGTACGTCCGACATGCTGCTGCTGCGATGCTGATGATGGTGATGTAGCGGCGTAGTCGGTGATGAAAGGTAGGACAAGGAGAGTGGTGAGAGTTTCGATTCCAAACGTTGTCACGAGGCCATTCCAGAGGTCAGAGACCTCCACGTGGACGGGATTTAAACCGAGTTGGGTTCTCCCGTGTTGGGGGCGATGATGACGATTGATGAATCTTTATTTTACTTGCCAATTTCGCCCTCAATAAAGTGGACATCGGTTCACGTTACATCGGAATGGGAACCGGTACAAGGGGCACGCAGCAACAGGAATGGTGAAAGAAGCTGGCCACGCACCCTCACTACCTCGCCTGGTATGCAGTAGGTCGCTGTATATTTGTAGTTTGCGTGTCTCTCTCTCTCCCGGTGGTCGTGTGGATTTTCTCTGGGTCCTCCGGTTTTTTTCTCCACGTTTAGAATCAACGTCACGCATTTTTTTGGCCACTGATGTAAATTTCCACGCGATGATGATGAGCCACTTCGTCAAGCTATCATCTGTGATGGCCAGGTGGTCGCTTCTGCAAAAGCGCTACGCAGCTCAGTGGGGCCTGACACTTGGTAAGATAAAAAGAGTTTAGTTTGTAGCTGTACTCACACTCACGGGTAGATGGGAGTGTGGAACAGATGGAGGTTAGTCTACACTTTGCTGTACTGCCTTCTCCTGGCAGAGCCTGTCCTGGTAGAATATAAACAGTGATCATTTCAGCGGCTCTACACCCACTGAGCAGAGGAAACTGCAACTGACCGCAACGAAAATATGGAGTCAGGTAAGTGGGAAATGAAATAAATAATCACTAAAGAACCTGAGTTTTTTTTTCACCTTAATTTTTTTTATTGATGATGGTGTTGTATCTTCCCCCACTCCCTCCCCCAGGTCCCCCGAGTGTTCATGAACCTGGTGCAGGTGATGCGAGTGTTGCCCCTACGCAACGTCAGCAAGCCCGGCCTGCTGTGCAATCTCAACAAGTGAGTGACTCCGCGCGGCCGCCCCTCCCCTGCGGTCGCCCGCTCGCAGGGTTGGCCACCACATCCCCCGTTGTAGGACTACGGAGTACCTGTTCTGGTCGGATTCACACCCGCCTGCAGTTTTACCGCGCGCAATAATAGGTGTCGTGTCGCTTCACCGACGTTCATCCTCGGCGGCGACGGTTACGCACCACGGGGAACCTCTCTCAGGCTCTCCCCTAGGTCAGCTCAGCTGTGAATGACGACTCGATGCATCGGCGGAAGAGGAGGTGCCCACCGGGGAGACGGCCACGGCGGCTGCCTGTGCTGTGTGGAGCCGGTTGGCGCCTCCATTGGCACCAGCTGACCGGGCTGTTCCTTGTGGAACCAGCTGGGGCTTCGGTAGGCTCCAGCTGGCCGGGCTATTTCATGTGACCCTGCAGGATCTTCTGTTCCTGCGTGGTGAGACCGTCAAGCCCCGCGGCGCTGGAGGTGCTAGAACAGCTGAACAAGGATTACCAGGTCGTCAACAAAAACACTAAAAACAAAACAATAACACAAACAACAACACATACAATGACACCACAAACAACAACAACACAAAAAACAACACTAACAACAGCAGTGAGTGGGGGATGGAGACAGCTCGGGAATTCATGATTGTCGGGTCGGTGACTCTGAGCCAGAGACCTCCAGTACCTGAGTTCGAGTCCTGGCTCTTGGCTTCTCTCTCTCCCCCAGGGGGCTCTTAACGGCCGTCTCAGAGCCCCTGCCCACTCGAGGCCATTGCAGTGCCGGGTTCCAGACGCTGGTTCGCTCACTGAATCTTCTGGAAGCGCCGTGTTATGAATGCAAAACTAAACTTTAAACGATATCTGTTTTATTTTACCAGGTAAGGCCCACTGAGCTGTGGAGCTCTTTCTGACGGCTCAACGAAGTGGCGGCTTATCATCATCATCGCGTGAAAGTTTATAGCAGCAGCCAAACACTCTGAATGACGTGACGTTTTTTCTAATTGTGGAGGGAAAGCCCAGAGGACCCGCAGAAAAATACACGCGACCAAGGGGAGAGAGCGAGAAAGCCACACACACAAATTCCAAATATACAACAGGAGGCCTCAGCGTTGGGATCAAACCCACGACCTCCTGCACACCGGGCGAGGTAGTTATCATCTCGTAGCCACCGTGGTGCAGCCCATGCAGACGCGCGGAGTGGTGGTGCAGCGGTAAGCGCATCGCGTCGCGAGCCTGGCGACCTCGCTCTGATTCGTGGCCGTGGCGAGGATGCCGAGCGGCGTCTGACGCGATCCCCGGTCCTCCAAACCGGCACCGACGGGGGCGGTGAAGAATGGTCAAACTCCCCACAGAAGTGGAGTGACAAAGGGGGGTGCACGTGTAACACGACGACACGCGCGGCCCCTGTCACCCAACCCCGCAGAGGGGGCTCGAGACGCTGCTGGCCTCGGGGCGATATGACCACAACGACTCCTTCACCGTCGCCCTGCAGCCCTGCATCCGGGACACCCTGCCACCCACCCTGCCGGTAACACAGCCCTGCACCAGAGACACCCTGCCACCCACCCTGCCACTCACCCTGCCACTCACCCTGCCACCCACCCTGCCACTCACCCTGCCACTCACCCTGCCACTCACCCTGCACCAGGGACACCCTGCCACTCACCCTGCCACTCGCCCTGCCACTCACCCTGCCACTCACCCTGCCACCCACCCTGCCACTCACCCTGCACCAGGGACACCCTGCCACTCACCCTGCCACCCACCCTGCCACCCACCCTGCCACTCACCCTGCCACCCACCCTGCCACTCACCCTGCACCAGGGACACCCTGCCACTCACCCTGCCACCCACCCTGCCACCCACCCTGCCACTCACCCTGCACCAGGGACACCCTGCCACTCACCCTGCCACTCACCCTGCCACTCACCCTGCCACCCACCCTGCACCAGGGACACCCTGCCACTCACCCTGCCACTCACCCTGCCACTCACCCTGCCACCCACCCTGCCACTCACCCTGCACCAGGGACACCCTGCCACTCACCCTGCCACCCACCCTGCCACTCACCCTGCCACCCACCCTGCACCAGGGACACCCTGCCACTCACCCTGCCACTCACCCTGCCACTCACCCTGCCACCCACCCTGCCACTCACCCTGCACCAGGGACACCCTGCCACTCACCCTGCCACCCACCCTGCCACTCACCCTGCCACTCACCCTGCACCAGGGACACCCTGCCACTCACCCTGCCACTCACCCTGCCACTCACCCTGCCACCCACCCTGCCACTCACCCTGCACCAGGGACACCCTGCCACTCACCCTGCCACCCACCCTGCCACTCACCCTGCACCAGGGACACCCTGCCACCCACCCTGCCACTCACCCTGCCACTCACCCTGCACCAGGGACACCCTGCCACTCACCCTGCCACTCACCCTGCACCAGGGACACCCTGCCACTCACCCTGCCACTCACCCTGCCACTCACCCTGCCACTCACCCTGCCACCCACCCTGCCACTCACCCTGCCACTCACCCTGCACCAGGGACACCCTGCCACTCACCCTGCCACTCACCCTGCCACTCACCCTGCCACTCACCCTGCCACCCACCCTGCCACTCACCCTGCCACTCACCCTGCCACCCACCCTGCCACTCACCCTGCACCAGGGACACCCTGCCACTCACCCTGCCACTCACCCTGCCACTCACCCTGCCACCCACCCTGCCACTCACCCTGCCACTCACCCTGCCACTCACCCTGCACCAGGGACACCCTGCCACTCACCCTGCCACTCACCCTGCCACTCACCCTGCCACTCACCCTGCCACTCACCCTGCCACTCACCCTGCCACCCACCCTGCCACTCACCCTGCACCAGGGACACCCTGCCACTCACCCTGCCACTCACCCTGCCACTCACCCTGCCACTCACCCTGCCACTCACCTTGCCACTCACCCTGCACCAGGGACACCCTGCCACCCACCCTGCCACTCACCCTGCCACTCACCCTGCCACTTACCCTGCCACTCACCCTGCCACTCACCCTGCCACTCACCCTGCCACTCACCCTGCCACTCACCCTGCCACCCACCCTGCCACTCACCCTGCCACTCACCCTGCCACTCACCCTGCCACCCACCCTGCCACTCACCCTGCCACTCACCCTGCACCAGGGACACCCTGCCACTCACCCTGCCACTCACCCTGCCACTCACCTTGCCACCCACCCTGCCACTCACCCTGCACCAGGGACACCCTGCCACTCACCCTGCCACTCACCCTGCCACTCACCCTGCCACTCACCCTGCCACTCACCCTGCACCAGGGACACCCTGCCACTCACCCTGCCACTCACCCTGCCACTCACCCTGCCACTCACCCTGCCACTCACCCTGCCACTCACCCTGCACCAGGGACACCCCGCCACTCACCCTGCCACTCACCCTGCCACTCACCCTGCACCAGGGACACCCTGCCACTCACCCTGCCACTCACCCTGCCACTCACCCTGCCACCCACCCTGCCACTCACCCTGCACCAGGGACACCCTGCCACTCACCCTGCCACTTACCCTGCCACTCACCCTGCCACTCACCCTGCCACTCACCCTGCCACTCACCCTGCACCAGGGACACCCTGCCACTCACCCTGCCACTCACCCTGCCACTCACCCTGCCACTCACCCTGCCACTCACCCTGCACCAGGGACACCCTGCCACTCACCCTGCCACTCACCCTGCCACTCACCCTGCACCAGGGACACCCTGCCACTCACCCTGCCGGTAACACAAAGGTCCCCCGTGTAGCCTGCATAAGCTGTTGGGCCAAGTGCTGTTAGCGAGTAGCACCTGTGACAGCCAACACGGCTCACTTGAAGGGCGGTGTTACCAGCACCATCCCTGGCCGCCTTTGTCTCCCCAGTGTTCATGCCTCGCACTGCGTACTCCCAGTCGATTCCAAGTTGACCTCAGGGAGCCTCATAAGCGGTTCACGTAAACGCTCCTTGATGCTCGCTCCCCCAGTCCCACGCACTCACCACAGTGGTGATGGTGATGATGTCATGATGATGGTGACCATGATGATGACGACGATGATGATTGAATGGATGATGACGACAATGTTGATGAGGACAATAATGATGACGATGGTGATGACGGTGATCCTGATGATGATCACAATGATGATGATGGTGACGATGGTGGTGATCATGATGATGACGATGATGACGATGACGATGGTGGTGACGATGACGGTGGTGGTGATCATGACGACGATCGTTGTGATGACGATGGTGGTGATGATGGTGGTGACTATGGTGGTGACGATGATGACGATCGTGGTGGTGGTGATGATGATGATGGTGATGACGATGGTGGTGACGATGACGATGGCGATGACGATGGTGATGACGATGGTGGTGACGATGTCCCCGTGCCCGCAGGACGGCGAGGTCGACGGCAGCTTCTTTGCGCTCGACTGCTTCCACTTCGCCACAAAGGGCCACGAGTCGTTCACCAGCGCGCTGTGGAACAACATGGTGCAGCATCATCATCAGCAGCAGTAGCAGCATCATCATCAGCAGCAGCATCATCATCATCAGCAGCAGCAGCAGCATTATCAGCAGCAGCATCAGTAGCAGCATCATCATTATCAGCAGCAGCATCATTATCATCAGCAGCATTATCATCAGCAGCATCATCAGCAGCAGCATCATCCTCATCAGCAGCATCAGCATCCTCAGCAGCATCATTAGCATATTTAGCAGCATCCTCAGCACCATCAGCATTACCAGCATCATGATCGGAATCATCATGATCATCATCACCGGCATTATGAGCATCATCATCAGCATCATCATGAGCATCATCACCGGCATTATGAGCATCAGTATCATCATCAGCATCATCATCAGCATCACAAGAATTATGCGCAGCATCAACAATATGATCACGATAGTAATCAGCATTATCCACCATCAGCATCGACATCATCAATAGGACATCACGTGATCCTCAATTGATGCATTCATATTTCTTCCCCTCTTACTGCCCCCTTCCCCCCTCTCCTCCCCCCTTCCCCCTTCCCCCCTCTCCTCCCCCCTTCCCCCTTCCCCCCTCTCCTCCCCCCTTCCCCCTTTCCCCCTTTCCTCCCCCCTCTCCCCCTCTCCTCCCCCCTTCCCCCTTCCCCCCTCTCCTCCCCCCTTCCCCCTTTCCCCCTTTCCTCCCCCCTCTCCCCCTCTCCTCCCCCCTTCCCCCTTCCCCCCTCTCCTCCCCCCTTCCCCCTCTCCTCCCCCCTCTCCTTCCCCCTTCCCCCTCTCCTCCCCCCTCTCCTCCCCCCTCCCATTCTCCTTCCCCTCTCCTCCCCCTCTCATTCACCCCTATCCCCCTCTCACTGCCCCCCTCTCCTCCCCCTCCCCCCTCTCCTCCACCTCCTCCCCCGTCTCCATCTCCCCTCCCCCCGTGCCAAGATGGAGCCAGAAGGAGCCAAAACGGTGCTGGCACAACTCACGCACCCCCCTCCTCAAATCGTGTGCCCCAGCGAGGTGAGGCACTGACACACCGCACACTGCTTGTGCCAGGATAGGTGCACTTTGAGGGTGAGTGAGTGGGTAGACGAGTAGGTGGGTGAGTGGGCGAGTGAGTGAGTGGGTAGATGTGTGGTGCCAGACGTTAACGCTGTGGTGAGCAGTGCCATGGGGGGAGGGCCAATTTTGATTGGCCATTCCCCTCATGGCGTTTGTAGCCACTACAGCGGCCAAAGGGGGCTCTGGACGGGTGCGAGAGGCTGGTAACCCCCGCACCTTCAAATAAATTACCACTAAACCACGAAAAAAAATCCAACAAAGCTTCCCATCAACCAGAGGTGAGAAGCGGTGGTCGTGGTTACTTATGCCTCCACCGAAGATGAACATCAGTGGAGGGATGCAGGCCAGGTCGATGAGTCAGATGCCTCCAATGACCTGTCACAGGTGCTAGCTAAAGTGGCCCCTCGGGATAGAGTCATCCTGTTGGGTGACTTTAATGCCCAACTTGGTCATGATGCTGGCACCTGGTCTGGAGTAATTGGAAGGCATGGGCCAGATCAGCTCAACCCATGGGCTTGTATATACCAACACGCTGTTCCGGCATTGGTGCATCCACACAGCATCATGGATGCATGCCGGGTCCAAGCAATAACATCTGCTGGACTATCTGCCCACTTAACATTGACTTGCCATCTGTAAGATGCGCCTGCCATTCTTCCACTCTGGTGGTGGGTGTACACCCAGGACCCAATTCAAACCCATAGTGGCTAGCTGATGAAATTTGCAAGCGAGAATTTCATCATCGCTTGCAGCTGGGGTTGGCATCTTCCCCCACTCCCCCTGATGTCGAGGGGAAATAGGTGAGGTTTAGGACTGTGGCTCATGCAGCTGCAATGGCTGCATTGGGTACACGGGTGAGTGAGTTGGTAGGTGAATGAGTGGTTGGGGGAGTGGATAGATGAGTGAGTGAGTGGCTGAGTGAGTGAGTAGGTGAGTGAGTGGCTGAGTGGGTGGGTGAGTGGCTGAGTGAGTGGCTGGGTGAGTGAGTGGGTGAGTCGGTGTGTGGGTCAGTCGGTGAGTGTACTCTCAAAGGATGTGCATTTCTCTCAAATAAATATTTGTTGTCGTCGTCATAGTTGTCATCGTTATTGTTGTCGTCTTTGTCGTTATTGTTGTTGTCACCGCTGAGTAAATACTTTCCCAATCGTCACGGAGGCCGTGCATGTGTAGTGGTGATACGCGCTGGGGTAGGGATCGTGTGCCAGCGCGTAGTGATTGGCTGTGTATGTGGTGACGCGCGCTGACGGTGGAGGATCAGGGGTCAGCGCGGGGTCGTGGGTTACGTGGTGCTGATTGGCTGTGTGCCGGTGACGCGCTGAGAGGGAGTGATCGGGTGGCAGCGCGGTGTGATTGGTTGAGTAGTGTTAACACGCGCTGGGGAAAACGGATCGTAGAGATAGCGCGTCGTCATTGGTTAACTAAGGAGCGATGCTCACGTCGACGTCCGCATCAGCTCCGTCTCCCGTGAGCAGGGGCTATAAAAGGGGATGCACACAGGCGTAAAAGCAGTATGTAACCAGCGAAGAATGAAGACGGGGATGAAGAGATAGGGCCCTGCGGTACCTAGTCCCGCTGTCCTAACGGGACCGGGACTCTGTGTAACCCAGAGGCGAATGCATTGTGTGTAGCCATAGGCATAGGGTCTACACGAGTCGAATGCATGGTGTGTAGCCATAGGCATAGGGTCTACACGAGTCGAATGCATGGTGTGTAGCCAGAGGCATAGGGTCTACACGAGTCAAGTGCATTGTGTGTAGCCAGAGGCATAGAGTCTACACGAGTTAAGTGGAGTGTATAGTCAGAAGAATAGAGACCACACGTTGTATTGTGACACGTCAAGATTTAATAAAAGTGTGTTACCCGTCAAGAAGTTCCTGCCGTCATTTCCAATACTTCACATGTGCATGCTCTGTCTTCCCCGTTTGGGGCCTTCTTCTTGTTGCAGGAGTACCCCTACCTCTACACTCGCCAAAACAGCGGCACGGCAGCAGCCGCGTCAACCACGACCAAGGGTTCCACCGCCTCCCTTGACACGGCGAAATCAACCGCGTCAACCACCACCAAGGGTTCCACCGCCTCCCTTGGCACGGCGAAATCAACCGCGTCAACCACCACCAAGGGTTCCACCGCCTCCCTTGGCACGGCGAAATCAACCGCGTCAACCACCACCAAGGGTTCCACCACCTCCCTTGGCACGGCGAAATCAACCGCGTCAACCACCACCAAGGGTTCCACCGCCTCCCTTGGCACGGCGAAATCAACCGCGTCAACCACCGCCCGGGCCACCACCAAGGGTTCCGCCGCCTCCCTTCACTCCACGGGTCTCTCTGCCGCCTCTCTGATGCTTCTCCCGCTCGTCGGCTTGCTGCGTTGGTAAAGTCGCGGCGTTCAGAGAGAGAAAGGTTGCATCCACCGCTTCAGTCCACTCACCAGGCTGAGACGACACAGAAAAGAAAATAACCCTGCTCACATTAGAAGAGTATTCGTGTGTATTTTGGTTAAGACATATATTTGTTTCATTCCTATTGTGAACATTAAAATGTTTGCTCGATTGACGCGTAGCATTCTCGGCTTGGCGCACGGAGAGAGAGATTGGGAGCGCTTTCCTCCTCGTTGCATTCGCATCGGAGTGGTTCGCCGTTCACTGCGCAGCCCGGTCACGGAATAAAATGGAATGGGGACGCCATGTGGCAAGTGTGGCCTCGTCTTGATTGTCAGAATGCTGTTTTACTCGGGTGAGTGTGGCGGCCTCTAGTGGCTGCAGGTGTCGCGCGCTCACCCCACGACACGTGCAAGTCAGATCCTGCACAGCGATACGTACCCTGGGCGGCAGCGCAGTGGCGGCGCTCACGGCCCACACCGAGAAACGGTCCTAGGTTCAGGCTCCCTTGTACCGGAGCTCTCCGATGACCTCGACAAGATCGCGGGTCGCCGGTGCCCTCAATTTCTCAGCCGCCTTGGACACCATCGACCGTGAGATGCTCATCGGGCGGGTAAGGTCAAGGGTCGGTGTATCGGTACGGCACTGGGGTGGATTGAGTGGTACCTACGTGGTCGATCGCGGCTCTTCAAGTTGGGTGACGAGCGGTCGTCGTCGATGCCGTGCCTAGTTGGCGTACCACAAGGGTCCCTCCTCGGGACGTTCCTGTTTTCAACATCTCCCCGATCGCTGATGTCATCTCATCGCATGACATGAAGTTCCATCAATATGCTGATGATATACAATTGTACACTGCAGTGAAGTCAAAGTTAGGTATGGAAAGCCTTGGTAACCTCGAAGATTGCACACGAGCGGTGGTTTGCAAGACATGAAATGCTGCTTAATCTAGAATAATGGGAGGTTCAGCTGGTTGGAACTCAGGCTCAGGTGAAAACATTTGTGGGAGGATTAGGTATGGTGGTTGCAGACTCCAGGATCCAGTTTTCTTCTCATCAAAAGAGCATCAGCACCAAACTCGACCAGAATGTCGTTTGATGAGCACCTGCAAAATACAGTCACGTCATGCCATTTTCATATCTCCCTCTCAGCGCGTCACCGGCACACAGCCAATCAGCACCACGTAACCCACGACCCCGCGCTGATCCCTGATCCTCCACCGTCAGCGCGCGTCACCACATACACAGCCAATCACTACGCGCTGGCACACGATCCCTACCCCAGCGCGTATCACCACTACATCACCCCCTCCCACATAGCTCGCAGCCGGCCCGGCTGCTAACCAACAACACAACCCAACGTCAACGCAATAAAAAAAAAACCCCACCCCCCAGTGTGCCCCGTAACGCAACAACAACAACACAACAGCAACACTTAAATAAGAAGCAATGTACAGCCCGACGAACAACACAATAAAAGCGAACTCCAGAAAACGAACGCGCCAAGTGTCCCTGTGACTAAACCAGTCGGCGGCGGCTGTGACGGACGCCTTTGTCCAGGGCTACGTCCTGGACAACGGGGCTCCCGAACGTTTGCTGACCGACCAAGGGAAACATTTTTCAAGTAAATTGCTGCAAGAGGCGTGCGACCTGTTGGGTACTAAGAAGGTGCGTACCTCCCCGTACCACCCGCAGACGGACGGGATGGTGGAGAGACTCCACAGGACATTGACTTCTATGCTGTGCCAGCAGGTGTGTGAGGCACATGTTGATTGGGACCTGCAGGTCCCTGGGGTCCTCGCCGCGTATAGAATGGCCCCCCATGCAGCTACGGGATTTTCCCCGTTCTATCTGATGTACGGTCGGGAAGCCGACCCGCCCATGGAAACGCAGCTGGGCCTGCCCGCACCACGAACTAATTCGAAATTGGCAGAGCATATTAAATTTAATATTCATAAGCTGACGGAGGCAAGGGAGGCCGCACGGCTTAATTCGCGGGCTCGCCAAATTGCAAACGAGCGGTTGCGTGCACGGAAGGTGTCCGTGCACAACTGGGAACCAGGTGACAGGGCCTGGCTGCATTGCCCTCAGGCACCTTTGGCTACGTCGCCTAAATTGTTGAAGCCATGGCGGGGACCCGTGGAGGTCGTGCGGGTTGCACGCCCCCAGTGCGTTCAGATAAAATGGGGAAAGCGCCGTTGGTACGTCCACCCCTCCCGACTGAAACCGTTCTCGCCTCCATATGGCCTCCCCTTGTGTCGTGAGGGCCGAGCATGTGACGTGACCGACGACCCTAAGGGGGAAATGTCTTTGCCTGATCCTCACATGTCTCCGCCTGATCCGCTCCCAGGTGTCTCGGAACTGACAGCTGCCGACCACCGGCGGCCGGATCTGCGCGGCGGGGCCGGTCCTTCCAGGCCCGATCCGCGCCGTCTAGAGCTGCCGGAGCCACCGGACGGTCGTCAGCGTCCCGTCCCATACGACGGACCGGCCAGACGGACTCGCGCTAGGTCGCGCTACTTTTTATGACCTACCACGTGAGGAGTCGAGGCAGCCGGAGCGCCTCGTCACTGCGTTTAGTCACAGGGACACTTGGCGCGTTCGTTTTCTGGAGTTCGCTTTTATTGTGTTGTTCGTCGGGCTGTACATTGCTTCTTATTTAAGTGTTGCTGTTGTGTTGTTGTTGTTGCGTTACGGGGCACACTGGGGGGTGGGGTTTTTTTTTTATTGCGTTGACGTTGGGTTGTGTTGTTGGTTAGCAGCCGGGCCGGCTGCGAGCTATGTGGGAGGGGGTGATGTAGTGGTGATACGCGCTGGGGTAGGGATCGTGTGCCAGCGCGTAGTGATTGGCTGTGTATGTGGTGACGCGCGCTGACGGTGGAGGATCAGGGGTCAGCGCGGGGTCGTGGGTTACGTGGTGCTGATTGGCTGTGTGCCGGTGACGCGCTGAGAGGGAGTGATCGGGTGGCAGCGCGGTGTGATTGGTTGAGTAGTGTTAACACGCGCTGGGGAAAACGGATCGTAGAGATAGCGCGTCGTCATTGGTTAACTAAGGAGCGATGCTCACGTCGACGTCCGCATCAGCTCCGTCTCCCGTGAGCAGGGGCTATAAAAGGGGATGCACACAGGCGTAAAAGCAGTATGTAACCAGCGAAGAATGAAGACGGGGATGAAGAGATAGGGCCCTGCGGTACCTAGTCCCGCTGTCCTAACGGGACCGGGACTCTGTGTAACCCAGAGGCGAATGCATTGTGTGTAGCCATAGGCATAGGGTCTACACGAGTCGAATGCATGGTGGGTAGCCATAGGCATAGGGTCTACACGAGTCGAATGCATGGTGTGTAGCCAGAGGCATAGGGTCTACACGAGTCAAGTGCATTGTGTGTAGCCAGAGGCATAGAGTCTACACGAGTTAAGTGGAGTGTATAGTCAGAAGAATAGAGACCACACGTTGTATTGTGACACGTCAAGATTTAATAAAAGTGTGTTACCCGTCAAGAAGTTCCTGCCGTCATTTCCAATACTTCACATGTGCATGCTCTGTCTTCCCCGTTTGGGGCCTTCTTCTTGTTGCAGGAGTACCCCTACCTCTACACTCGCCAAAACAGCGGCACGGCAGCAGCCGCGTCAACCACGACCAAGGGTTCCACCGCCTCCCTTGACACGGCGAAATCAACCGCGTCAACCACCACCAAGGGTTCCACCGCCTCCCTTGGCACGGCGAAATCAACCGCGTCAACCACCACCAAGGGTTCCACCGCCTCCCTTGGCACGGCGAAATCAACCGCGTCAACCACCACCAAGGGTTCCACCGCCTCCCTTGGCACGGCGAAATCAACTGCGTCAACCACCGCCCGGGCCACCACCAAGGGTTCCGCCGCCTCCCTTCACTCCACGGGTCTCTCTGCCGCCTCTCTGATGCTTCTCCCGCTCGTCGGCTTGCTGCGTTGGTAAAGTCGCGGCGTTCAGAGAGAGAAAGGTCGCATCCACCGCTTCAGTCCACTCACCAGGCTGAGACGACACAGAAAAGAAAATAACCCTGCTCACATTAGAAGAGTATTCGTGTGTATTTTGGTTAAGACATATATTTGTTTCATTCCTATTGTGAACATTAAAATGTTTGCTCGATTGACGCGTAGCATTCTCGGCTTGGCGCACGAAGAGAGAGATTGGGAGCGCTTTCCTCCTCGTCGCATTCGCATCGGAGTGGTTCGCCGTTCACTGCGCAGCCCGGTCACGGAATAAAATGGAATGGGGACGCCATGTGGCAAGTGTGGCCTCGTCTTGATTGTCAGAATGCTGTTTTACTCGGCTGAGTGTGGCGGCCTCTAGTGGCTGCAGGTGTCGCGCGCTCACCCCACGACACGTGCAAGTCAGATCCTGCACAGCGATACGTACCCTGGGCGGCAGCGCAGTGGCGGCGCTCACGGCCCACACCGAGAAACGGTCCTAGGTTCAGGCTCCCTTGTACCGGAGCTCTCCGATGACCTCGACAAGATCGCGGGTCGCCGGTGCCCTCAATTTCTCAGCCGCCTTGGACACCATCGACCGTGAGATGCTCATCGGGCGGGTAAGGTCAAGGGTCGGTGTATCGGTACGGCACTGGGGTGGATTGAGTGGTACCTACGTGGTCGATCGCGGCTCTTCAAGTTGGGTGACGAGCGGTCGTCGTCGATGCCGTGCCTAGTTGGCGTACCACAAGGGTCCCTCCTCGGGACGTTCCTGTTTTCAACATCTCCCCGATCGCTGATGTCATCTCATCGCATGACATGAAGTTCCATCAATATGCTGATGATATACAATTGTACACTGCAGTGAAGTCAAAGTTAGGTATGGAAAGCCTTGGTAACCTCGAAGATTGCACACGAGCGGTGGTTTGCAAGACATGAAATGCTGCTTAATCTAGAATAATGGGAGGTTCAGCTGGTTGGAACTCAGGCTCAGGTGAAAACATTTGTGGGAGGATTAGGTATGGTGGTCGCAGACTCCAGGATCCAGTTTTCTTCTCATCAAAAGAGCATCAGCACCAAACTCGACCAGAATGTCGTTTGATGAGCACCTGCAAAATACAGTCACGTCATGCCATTTTCATATCTGGACCCTACGACAAATTCGGCCACTATTTAGTCGTGGCGTAGCCGACACAGTGGCATGTAGCGTAGTACCGACAATGCTCAATTATCGCAACTCACTGCTCTACGGGACGTCTGGAAAAATCATGACCAAGCTGCAGTGTGAACATTCTCTGGCACATGTCGTGCCGGCTACTGCTTGATCCGACCGTGTCTGCCCAGAGCTCGCCGAGCTGCATTGACTTCAGACTGCTGTACGAATAAATGATGCGGTTCCACTCGTTACACACAAAGTGCTCGCCACAGATGAACCACGCAATACCTCGCTGATCTCGTCAAAGAGCATGAACCATCATCACGCGAACTCCGCTCATCCTCGCAGCAGCAGCAGCAGCAGCGGCGGCGGCTTCTGGCTGCTGCCATCAGACAAAGACGGTCCCCGCATCACCCAGCGCTTCCAGATGCGCTGCTTCTGCGGCCGTCTGGAACGCTCTGGAGCTGAGGCCGAACACTCATTCGTCTGAATTGCATGTTGTGTGTTTAGTTTGTTGTCCTTACGCCCCCACCCCACCTCCGATTAGCACAGTTAGCTATGTACGATGCGAAAGAAGTTCAACATACATACATAGCTGAAACACAGTATGACTGGTATCGACCAACCATCCCAATGATAAGAATCATGCGCGAATTACTCAGTCGGGGTCACACTCAGACAGGCCGTCCAGAGGCGGGGGGGGGGGGGGGGTCCGAGGATCGGGGCAAATCCCACACCGTGTGAGTGTTCCTGTTGGGGGCTGTGTGTGTGTGTGTTCCTGTTGGGGGCTGTGTGTGTGTGTGTGTTCCTGTTGGGGGCTGTGTGTGTGTGTGTGTGTTCCTGTTGGGGCTGTGTGTGTGTTCCTGATGGGGGCTGTGTGTGTGTGTGTTCCTGATGGGGCTGTGTCTGTGTTCCTGTTGGGGGCTGTGTGTGTGTGTGTGTTCCTGTTGGGGGCTGTGTGTGTTCCTGTTGGGGGCTGTGTGTGTGTGAGTGTTCCTGTTGGGGGCTGTGTGTGTGTGTTCCTGTTGGGGGCTGTGTCTGTGTGTTCCTGTTGGGGGCTGTGTGTGTGTGTGTGTTCCTGTTGGGGGCTGTGTGTGTTCCTGTTGGGGGCTGTGTGTGTGTGTGTGTTCCTGTTGGGGGCTGTGTGTGTTCCTGTTGGGGGCTGTGTGTGTGTGTGTGTGTGTTCCTGTTGGGGGCTGTGTGTGTTCCTGTTGGGGGCTGTGTGTGTGTGTGTGTTCCTGTTGGGGGCTGTGTGTGTGTGTGTTCCTGATGGGGGCTGTGTGTGTGTGTGTTCCTGTTGGGGGCTGTGTGTGTGTGTGTTCCTGATGGGGGCTGTATGTGTGTTCCTGTTGGGGCTGTGTGTGTATTCCTGGGGGGGGGGGGGGGGGCTGTGTGTGTGTTTGTTCCTGTTGGGGGCTGTGTGTGTGTTCCTGTTGGGGGCTGTGTGTGTGTGTGTTCCTGTTGGGGGCTGTGTCTGTGTTCCTGTTGGGGGCTGTGTGTGTGTGTGTTCCTGATGGGGGCTGTATGTGTGTTCCTGTTGGGGCTGTGTGTGTATTCCTGGGGGGGGGGGGGGGGGCTGTGTGTGTGTGTTCCTGTTGGGGGCTGTGTCTGTGTTCCTGTTGGGGGCTGTGTGTGTGTGTGTTCCTGTTGGGGGCTGTGTCTGTGTTCCTGTTGGGGGCTGTGTGTGTGTGTGTTCCTGTTGGGGGCTGTGTGTGTTCCTGTTGGGGGCTGTGTGTGCGTGAGTGTTCCTGTTGGGGGCTGTGTGTGTGTTCCTGTTGGGGGCTGTGTGTGTGTGTGTGTTCCTGTTGGTGTTGTGTGTGTTCCTGGGAGGGCTGTGTGTGTGTGTGTTCCTGTTGGGGGCTGTGTGTGTGTGTTCCTGTTGGTGTTGTGTGTGTTCCTGATGGGGACTGTGTGTGTGTGTATTCCTGACGGCTGTGTATGTGTGTGTTCTTGATAAAGGCTGTGTGAGTGTTCCTGTTGGGGGCTGTGTGTGTGTGTGTGTTCCTGTTGGGGGCTGTGTGTGTGTGTGCTCCTGTTGAGGGCTGTGTGTGTGTGTGTGTTCCTGACGACGCTGTGTGTGTTCCTGATGACACTGTGTGTGTGTTCCAGTTGGGGGCTGTGTGTGTGCTCCTGTTGAGGGCTGTGTGTGTGTGTTCCTGTTGGGGGCTGTGTGTGTGTGTTCCTGTTGGGGGCTGTGTGTGTGTGTGTTCCTGATGGGGGCTGTGTGTGTGTGTTCCTGTTGGGGCTGTGTGTGTGTGTGTTCCTGATGGGGGCTGTGTGTGTGTGTTCCTGGGGTGGCTGTGTGTGTGTGTGTTCCTGTTGGGGTGTGTATGTGTGTGTTCCTGTTGGGGCTGTGTGTGTGTGTGTTCCTGGGGTGGCTGTGTGTGTGTGTGTTCCTGATGGGGCTGTGTGTGTGTTCCTGATGGGGGCTGTGTGTGTGTGTGTTCCTGTTGGGGCTGTGTGTGTGTGTGTTCCTGTTGGGGCTGTGTGTGTGTGTTCCTGATGGGGGCTGTGTGTGTGTGTGTTCCTGTTGGGGCTGTGTGTGTGTTCCTGGGGGGAACTGTGTGTGTCTGTTTGTTCCCGGGAGGGCTGTGTGTGTGTGTGTGTTACTGTGGGGGGGGGGGGGGGCTGTGTGTGTGTGTTCCTGTTGGGGCTGTGTGTGTGTGTTCCTGGGGTGGCTGTGTGTGTGTGTTCCTGTTGATGTTGTGTGTGTGTGTGTTCCTGATGGGGGCTGTGTGTGTGTGTGTTCCTGACGGCTGTGTATGTGTTCTTTATGAAGGCTGTGTGTGTGTGTTCTTGATGGGGCTGTGTGTGTGTGTGTTCCTGGGGTGGCTGTGTGTGTGTGTTCCTGATGGGGGCTGTGTGTGTGTGTTCCTGCTGGGGGCTGTGTGTGTGTGTGTTTTTGATGGGGGTTGTGTGTGTGTGTTTTTGATGGGGCTGTGTGTGTGTGTGTTCCTGATGGGGCTGTGTGTGTGTGTTCCTGATGGGGGCTGTGTGTGTGTGTTCCTGCTGGGGGCTGTGTGTGTGTGTGTCCCTGATGGGGGCTGTGTGTGTGTTCCTGTTGGGGGCTGTGTGTGTGTGTTCTTGTTGGGGGCTGTGTGTGTGTGTTCCTATTCGGGCTGTCTATGTGTGTTCTTGTTGGGAGCTGTGTGTGTATGTGTGTTCCTGTTGGGGCTGTGTGTGTGTGTTCCTGTTGGGGGCTGTGTGTGTGTGTGTTCCTGTTGGGGCTGTCTATGTGTGTTCCTGTTGGGGGCTGTGTGTGTATGTGTGTTCCTTATGGGGCTGTGTGTGTGTGTTCCTGACGGCTGTGTGTGTGTGTTCCTTTTGGGGGCTGTGTGTGTGTGTGTGTGTTCCTGTTGGGGCTGTGTGTGTGTTCCTGATGGGGCTATGTGTGTGTGTTCTTGATGGGGGCTGTGTGTGTGTGTTCTTGATGGGGCTGTGTGTGTGTTCTTGATGGGGGCTGTGTGTGTGTTCCTGATGGGGGCTGTGTGTGTGTTCCTGGTGGGGCTGTGTGTGTGTCCCTGATGGGGGCTGTGTGTGTGTGTTCTTGATGGGGCTGTGTGTGTGTATTCTTGATGGGGGCTGTGTGTGTGTGTGTGTTCCTGATGGGGGCTGTGTGTGTGTGTGTGTTCCTAATGGGGGCTGTGTGTGTGTGTCCCTGATGGGGGCTGTGTATGTGTGTGTCCCTGATGGGGCTGTGTGTGTGTTCATGATGGGGGCTGTGTGTGTTCTTGATGGGGCTGTGTGTGTGTGTGTGTTCCTGATGGGGGCTGTGTGTGTGTGTGTGTTCCTGATGGGGCTGTGTGTGGGTGTTCCTGATGGGGGCTGTGTGTGTGTGTTCCTGATGGTGCTGTGTTAGTGTGTGTTCCTGTTGGGGGCTGTGTGTGTGTGTCCCTGATGGGGGCTGTGTGTGTGTGTGTCCCTGATGGGGCTGTGTGTGTGTTCCTGATGGGGGCTGTGTGTGTTCTTGATGGGGCTGTGTGTGTGTGTGTGTGTTCTTGATGGGGGCTGTGTGTGTTCTTGATGGGGGCTGTGTGTGTGTGTTCCTGATGGGGGCTGTGTGTGTGTGTGTTCCTGATGGGGCTGTGTGTGGGTGTTCCTGATGGGGGCTGTGTGTGTGTGTTCCTGATGGTGCTGTGTGTGTGTGTGTTCCTGTTGGGGGCTGTGTGTGTGTGTGTCCCTGATGGGGGCTGTGTGTGTGTGTTCCTGATGACGCTGTGTGTGTGTTCTTGATGGGGGCTGTGTGTGTGTGTGTGTTCCTGTTGGGGGCTGTGTGTGTGTGTGTCCCTGATGGGGGGCTGTGTGTGTGTGTTCCTGATGACGCTGTGTGTGTGTGTTCTTGATGGGGGCTGTGTGTGTGTGTTCCTGTTGGGGGCTGTGTGTGTCCCAGATGGGGGCTGTGTGTGTGTGTGTTCCTGATGGGGGCTGAGTGTGTGTGTGTCCCTGATGGGGGCTGTGTGTGTGTGTTCCTTATGGCGCTGTGTGTGCGTGTTCCTATTGGGGGCTGTGTGTGCGTGTATCCCTGATGGGGGCTGTGTGTGTGTTCCTGACGAAGGCTGTGTGTGTGGAACATCTTCGCAGATAAAAAAAAATTCAGGCTGGCCTGCCTACGATCCGTGTGAAGAGCTCACAAATCCTTGAAAGATCTGGACACAGTCCCATCAGTGAGCTCCTCCGACAGGCCAGGCTGCGTTGGCTGGGTCATGTAGCCCGCATGCCCAGCCACCGCATGCCTAAACAACTTTTGTTCGGCCGGATCGAGGGGGCTAAACGGGCGCGGCACGGGCTAGGGAAGAGATGGAGCGATGTGGTACAGGAGGACGTGGAGCTGAGTGGACTTGCCGATGACCTGTACCAGCGGTGTCAAGATCGGCCTCAGTGGAGGAGGCTCGTGAAGGACGCTACTGGGCAGTTGAAGACAGTCGCCCTCCAACAACAACGGAAGGCGGAGGAGCAACGCTCACAACAATGAGCGGCACGCCTGGTGGATAAAGCACAGCAAGTTGGTACAGTAGGAGGCACAAGTGGTGCATCAGCCAGTCATCTCAGTCAGGCAAAACATGGCACCTGGATCTGTCCTTGGACCTTCTGCCAGCGGGCGTTTGACACTTCACGTGGCCTCAACGTGCACCTAGCCTGACACAAGCTCCATGGTCACGTCACTGCAACTTAGTGGCAAATATGCGGTTGTTGTTGTGTTCCTGATGGGGGCATGTATGTGTAACCCATCATGATCATGACCCAGGAATTCCTCACTGTGTCCAAAAGACTTTGTGAGGAGGATTCCTGCTAGGTTTTCGCATTCGGGGGGTGAGTATGGTGGGCGACGATTTCTTGCGGTGTGGCTTCCCAACCCACTACCCTGCGGTGTAGATTCTTCAAAGTTTGAAAACTTCGTGACCGTGATGCCGGTGTCGTCTCGCCCCCGACTACTCGTGAAGACGCCGCGAGACCTCCTCTTTCCTTTTTGAACGTTCGCGGGCAATGTCACCGCAGTGGTGAGCACGAGGCGCTGCCTTCACGGAACGCGAAGCATCTGCTGCTGCACGCCCACCGCCCCATCATAAACTACCACCTTGATTACACTGCGTGACAATTAGTTTTGTTCCTGGGTAGTAAGTGTTATTTCCTAATTGCGTATGCCTCAAAAGTACAGAAAATAGATATTATTCCCCACAAACTTTGCTTTTGTGACCAGGACATTGGTATTTAGAAATTTACCTATTTTCCAGAACATTCCAGATAGATTCAGTGCCGAGTAAACTTGGTGAATCTTCTAGAACATTCTAGAACTTTCCAGTAACATAAATAATCGTATAAATACAGGGGCCTTAAGCCCACCAGTTCAGTTTAGTTCCAGCTGCCTAAGTCAGGGGTGTCCAAACATTTTGCAAAGAGGACCACATTTGATAAAGTGAAGATGCCCGGGGGCCAATTGATCCTTCTGACATTTTTTAAACCACAAAAGTTACGTGTAAATACACACTGTTATAAAACAATTTTCATTGTCACAATTACCTTTATTTTTCAAATGACAATGTAACCAAATATAAGCCGCTCAGGCAGACGTGAACAACTTTAAAAACACAATTCTGCCTTTCATTCAGTCAGATAACATTGAACAAACTGTATAGAATACCTTAAATTTCTATGAGTGAAATATCTTTGCCTCATGAACATTTTAAACAGGAGTTATAAGTAATGCAAAGTGGTCTGTTATCATTAAACTTTAAAACAAGTGAATTTTGCCCTTGTCTTTTACAAGATCTTTCAGAAATCAATAGTTTGTGTCACATCTACAGGTACATAACATCAACAGTTATAACCAAATCTTATTCAAGAGTTTAATAAAAACAAATGCCATAAGTCCAAGTGCATTAGTGTGCTTTAGGCTTTTCACTGTTAATAGTGAGAGATGTTACCGTTCAAAACACTCGATTTCAGATTGATCAAGGAACAGATAACTTGCTGACACTAATGAGAAGGGTGATGCTGAGATCTAGATTTCAGTAAAGAGACCAGGTCTGGCTTGAGGGCAGTGGTTGAGATACGTAAAATGTCACGCAAGTGGGAGTCTCTCATCCTTGACCTCAATCGGTTCTTGTTTAAGTTCATGACTGAGAATGTTTGCTCACACAAATACGTGGAGCCGAATATGCTCAGCATTTTCTTAGCGAATGACCGCATTTCTGGAAACCTGCTTTTGTCCAGCTGCCGATAAAAGTCAACAAGAGAACACTGCTGGTGTTTTCCACGGCACTCATCGTCAAACTGCAGCTCAATGAGCTCCAGCTGCAGCTGTGGAGGAGCATCATCAGGGTCCACGGAGAAGGGAGAAGAGAAAAGCAACATGTCCTTTTCAATAACTACAAAGTCCCGAAAGCGTTTGTTAAATTCCACAGAAAGAGATGCGATAGCTGTTGCATAACTCTTCATTTGCGCACCGATGTTGTCCTGTGGGAAACTGTCAATGACCACTTTCAAAGCTGGGAAGTGCGCGGTGCAGGGCTCTGTTTGGGACAAGTGTCTTTGGAAAAGTTGCAGTTTGGTTCCAAAGGCCTTGATGTGAGCGTATAGCTGGCTCACCACTGCATCTTTCCCTTGAAGATTAACATTCAGCGCATGCAGATGCTTCGTTATGTCAACCACCAAAAAAGCCAGATTTGCCAGCCATACAGGATCGGACAGTTCTTCCATTGGCTGTCCCTTCTCACCCAAAAATGTCCATATTCCTCTTTGAGAGAAAAAAATTGCTGCAGTGCGGACCCCCGACTTAGCCACCTCACATCGTTGTGATATATTACGTCACCATATTAGCCTGGATGTCACGCAAGAACTGCTGAAACTGTCGGTGGTATAGAGCTTTAGAGCGAATAGAATTGATTGCCTTTGCCACTGGTTTCATAACATCGTCAAATTTGAGATGTTTAGCGCAGAGAGCCTGCTGGTGAATGATACAGTGAAGTTTAATAGCGTTACCTGCTTCTTCGCTGACTTTATTGCAGATCAGTGTGGACAATCCACTTCGCTCACCAGCCATGGCAGGCGCACCATCGGTAATGATCCCAGAAACTTTACTCCATGGTAGTTTCATATCATCAACAGCTTCACAAACAGAAACCAATAAATCTGTTCCTCTGGTTTGCTCTTTAAGGCTTTTGAGGTCAAGCAGCTACTCTGTCACGTTCATGTTGTCATCAACTCCTCTTAAAAAAATAAGTAGTTGTGCAGTGTCAGATGCATCGGTGCTTTCATCGCAGGCTGATGAGAAATAATCAAGAGCCACTCCCCTGTCCCCCAGTTGTCTCGGAATATCTGACGATATGTCCTCAACTCTCCGTGCCACAGTGTTGCGTGCCAGGCAAACATTCATACATTCTTGCTTCTTCTCGGGGCAAATGTTCTCCACCATTTTCATGACACAGTCTTTGATAAACGCACCTTCAGTAAAAGGTTTGCCATGTTTAGCTATTAACATGGCCACTTCATAGCTGGCTTTGGTGATGTTTTCCTTTGACTCACAGGCCCACGTGAAGAATCGCTGTTGCAATGCCAGAGCAGCACTGGAGTTGCTTCACTTTTTCAGCGCTGTCACTCCCTGTTAGCTTGTCGTATGTTGTAGCATGTTTAGTCTCGTAGTGTCTCTTTACGTTGAAATCCTTAAACAAGGCAACCGTTTCTTTACAAATTAGACAAACACAATTGCCTTGATTTTCAGTGAAGAAGTATTGTAATTCCCACTGCTCCTGAAAGCGGCGGCCCTCACTGTCAACTTTTCTATTTTTTTGTTTGCAGTCGCCATGGCAGAAATGACTCGAGAAGGGTTCGCGGCACGGATGCAGAGCCAGAGGGCATTAGAATGGTGCTGTCACCGTGTGGTAAAAGGAGGAATTAGATATTTTAAATGTTATGATTTATTTATTCTGACAGAGCTAGCGAGCCATAAATAACACATTATAAGACCGAAGCTGCGGACCGTGTGAAATCTGACCGCGGGCCGTGTTTGGCCCGTGGGCCGGACTTTGGACATGCCTGGCCTAAGTGAATTCATATCTGCATTTTTCTGAGATGGCATCAAGAGGCTGCAAGCAACCGGCAGACGCATTGTGCTATGTCTATGGACAATTTATCAAAACAAGGGCAAAAAAGTACTCTGTGGAGTGTGGAAGATTCTGCTAAGATGTGTGAGGCCTACAAGGCATATTTTGGCATGCCTGTCGGGGATCAAGACTAAACCTGGGCACCTCATTTCACCTGCGAGCAATGCAAAACAACTCTGGAAAGTAAGATGGACAATTGTTGCTCGGAATTTTATGTTATAAAATTTGTTTAAAAAAAATTGTAAAACATTTTTCTTTTCAAATGTTTTACAATTTTCAATGTTATTGAAAAAAATCTATCTTATATGAAAAATGTTAGGAGAATCTCTTACACATTAGTCATGGGTGACATAAATGTATTTTTGTAAGATGGTACAGAGGGGAAAAGAGAGCCATGAAGTTTTCTATCCCAATAATTTGGTGGGAACTTACTGACCACTCAAGCAACTGCTACTTCTGCATGATGGACCCTTCCAAACGTCGGACTGTCAAGAAGGCACCTGCTATCACGTATCCGGACCTTCATCCATCGCCCCGGTGCCACACTGCCATGAGCTCCCCGTACCCACTCCTGTAGAGAGAACAGCCGTCTTTAGAAGAGAGCAGCAAGTCAGAGAGCGAGGAAGACGTTGTAGATCCAGATGACAATTTCAGAGGTGGAGCTGAGGAGAGAAACCCATACTACCCCAACCAAAAATACCTCAACGACTTGATCAGAGATCTTGGTCTCACCAAGTTCAATGCCGAGCTTTTGACGTCTAGGCTCAAGCAGTGGAACTTGTTGGATGAAAATGTGCAAGTCGCAGATCAGAAGAAGCATCACCAACCTTTTTGCAGCGTCTTTACCCGTCAAGATGGGCTCTGCTTCTGCCACAATGTGACCAGTCTGTTCGAGGCAATCAGAATCGCCTGTAACCAGAATGAGTGGCAACTCTTCATTGACAGCTCATCCAAGAGACCCAAAGCCATGCTGCTCCATGATGGTAACAAGTACCCGTCTCTTCCCCTGGCTCACTCGGTGCACCTCAAAGAGGATTACAACAGCATAAAGACCTTGCTGGACACCTTGGAGTATGATGATTACGGCTGGGAGGTCATCGGAGACTTCAAAATGGTTGCATACCTGATGGGTCTCCATGGTGGTTTTACCAAGTTTCCCTGCTATCTTTGCCTTTGGGACAGCAGGGACACCAATGTGCACTACCATAGGCGGGACTGGCCACAGCGAACTGAGTTCTCTGTGGGGAGGAACAACGTCAAGTGGGAGCCACTGGTGGACCCGAAACGTGCTAATGCCACCACTGCACATCAAATTGGGCCTCATGAAACAATTTGTCAGAGCTGTAGATAAGGAGTCGGCAGCCTTCAAGACTTCTTCGCTAAGCTGTCTCAGGCAAAGGTCAAAGCCGGTGTCTTCGTCGGACCACAGATAAAGAAGATCCTGGAGTGCAATGAATTCCCCAAGAAGCTCACTAGTAAGGAGAAAGCGGCTTGGGACAGCTTTGTCGCAGTGGTTCGTGGCTTCCTGGGCAATCACAAGGCCGAAAGCTATGTGGAGCTGGTTGAGACTCTGGTGAAGAACTACGGCACAATGGGCTGTAGGATGTCCCTCAAAGTCCATATCCTTGATATTCATCTTGATAAATTCAAGGAGAACATGGTAGCGTAATCGGAGGAGCAATGCAAGCGCTTCCACCAGGATATACTGGACTTTGAACGCCGCTACCAAGGACAGTATAACGAGAACATGATGGGAGACTACATTTGGGAGTTGATTTGTGAAAGTGATTTACTGTATAATTAATCGTAAATCTCGAAAAACTACTCACTTTTAAATCTTTTGTAGTAATTTTTGTATTACTTTAGTATAAATATACGTAAATTTTGATGCATATGTTGTTTTTCTGACTTTGTGTGAGTGAATAGACACAAATTCGTCAGTTTTCTCATTGAAAATAGGTAAATATAAAAACATCACTGTCCTGGTCACAAAAGCAAAGTTTGTGGGGAATAATAGACATTTTCTGTACTTTTTAGGCATAAGCAATGACGAAATAACACTTACTACCCAGGAACAAAAAGTGTGTTACATCGTGTTATCAATTATCAGCGTCACTCTCATTATCGGCATCGACATTAACAACAATAATAATGAACTCGGTTTAATAAAGCACCTTTCAAATTGGTAATCTCTAAGGCGCTGTAAATTTATGGGATAAGAATAAATAAATTATGTACAAATAAAACGCTGACATTGTAGAAAAATCCCAATCACAAGTCAATAAACCCGAAGACAAACCCAGACGAGAAACATGGGCGACTGACTCTTTATCGGTGGAAGCCAGGGAAGCTGTCATCATCATCATGGCTACGTACGGTGGGAAAGAAATCAACATCACGAACACCACCAACAACAGCAGCAATCGCCGTTCGCTCCCCCCATCACCACGACGCTTGTGCCATGCTGAGTTGGTGAACATCACCACCACCACCACCACTCCTTACTCCCTCCCCCCTCTCGTTCCTCTCTCCACCGCTCCCTCTCTCCTCCCACTCCTCCCCCTCTCCCCACTCTCCTCCACCGCTTTTCCACTTTCCCCTCTCCTCCCCCACTCGCCCCCCCTACTCCCTCTCCTCCCCCTCTCTTCTATTCCCCCTCTCCTCCCCCTCTCTTCCACCTCTCCCCACCCTCTCCTCCCCCACTCCCCCCTCTCCTCCCTGTCTCCCCTACTCCCCCCTCTCCTCCCCCTCCCTTCTACTCCCCCCTCTCCTCCCCTCTCTCTACCACTCTACCCCCCTCTCCTCCCCTCCCTTCTACTCCCCCCTCTCCTCCCCCTCTCTTCCACCTCTCCCCACCCTCTCCTCCCCCACCTCCCCCCTCTCCTCCCTGTCTCCCCTACTCCCCCCTCTCCTCCCCCTCCCTTCTACTCCCCCCTCTCCTCCCCTCTCTCTCCCACTCCCCCCTCCCCTCCCCCTCTCCTCCACTCCCCCCTTTCCTCCCCCTCTCTTCCACTCCCCCCTCTTCTCCCCCACTCCCCCTTCTCCCCCCCCTCTCCGCCACTTCCTCCCTCACCCTCCTCCTCCTCTCTTCCACTCCCCCCTCTCCTCCCTTTTCATCCCCCTCTCTTCCCCGCCCCTCTCTTCCTCCCCCTCTCCCCCTTCTCCTCCCCCCTCTGCTCCCCCATGCCCTCACTCCCCGACTACCCCGACCACGTGGCTCGATTGTTCAGCTCCCCCACATCAAAGCGCGGAGGCCGCTCGCAGACAAAGTCAACAACGGGCAGAGAGAGGGCGGTGGATGCGCAAAGCGCTGCGTCAACATCGCCGCTGGGGAGACAAAGGCGGCCGGGCGTGGTGCTGGCCACCCACCCCCTCGTGTGCCGTGCCGGCCCTAATAGGTGCTCGCTAACACCACTTGCCCCTACAGTCCGTTAAGGCCACACGGGTGATCTTTGTCTTTGGTGTGAGTAATGATGTCGGGGCAGTGTTGGTGCTAATGGTGGTGGTGGAGACAGCGAGCGGTTGGGGGTTGTGCCCATGTGGATCTCATTGGGGTGCCATGGATTGTGCGTAAAGCGGGGAGCGGTGGCGCAGTGGTTAGCTCTCTCGGCGAGGAAACTTGTGACTGTTCCCACTCACGGCTACCATCAGTGGCGTTTTCCTGAACCGGGTCTGGGTCTCCCCAAGGTAGACTCGGCTTCGAATGAGTCCCCGGGCCGTGGCGGTTCTGGCCGCCCCACCCCCTCGTGCGCTGTGTCGCAGGCGCTCGCCAACAGCACTTGCCGCGACAGCCCGTGGCGACTTCGCGGGGGATCTTTGTCTTTGTGTGTTGGGTCAGTCGGGCTGCGTGCCCGTGTGGCGCCTGACGGGAGTGGTGGCGCAGCGGTTAGCGCTACGCTACGAACCGGGTCTCCCGGGTTCGATTCCCGCTGCCGACACCGGTGACGATGATCTGAACCGGACCTGGGCCTCCCCTAGGCCGATTCAGCCTCAAATGAATCTGGAGTGGTGTGTAAACATCGCCACTGGGGAGACAAACGCGGCCGGGCGTGGCGCTGACCACCCACCCCCCCGTCCTTCATAGGTGCTGCTCACTAACAGGACTTTCCCCAGCAGTCTGTTTAGGCTATACGGGGGATCTTTGTCTGTGGTGAGTGGTGGCGCAGCGGTTAGCACGCTGCGCTACGAACCAGGTCACCCGATTTCGATTCCCACTCGCTGCCAACGGAGCCAGTGACGATGATCTGAACCATTCCTGGACCTCCCCGAAGTCGACTCCAATGTGTTTCTGGGGCATTGGGTAGAAGTCGTCACTGGGGAGACAAATGCGGCCGTGCGCGGTGGTTCTGGCCACCCACTCCCTCGTGTGCTGTGCTGGTATTTATAGGCGCTCGCGAACAGCACTTGCCCCAATAGTATGTGGAAGGCTACACGGGGGATCTTTGTCTTTGTGTGTGTTTGTATATATAGAACTGCATAAACCACAGGTTTTACAATCATAATTTATTGTACAGTGTTTACCAAACCACAACCCCCCATCCCCCCCTTTTACAACAAATCATCATCATCATCATCGTTGCTGTTCCACCCGCTAACCCCGCACAGCCTCGGCGAGTCTCAATGCTCTCGTAGTGTATAGTGTAGTGTATAGTGTAGTGTATAGTGTAGTGTGTAGTGTAGTGTATAGTGTAGTGTATAGTGTAGTGTGTAGTGTAGTGTGTAGTGTAGTGTATATTGTAGTGTATAGTGTAGTGTATATTGTAGTGTATAGTGTAGTGTGTAGTGTAGTGTGTAGTGTAGTGTATATTGTAGTGTATAGTGTAGTGTATAGTGTAGTGTGTAGTGTAGTGTGTAGTGTAGTGTGTATTGTAGTGTGTATTGTAGTGTGTATTGTAGTGTATAGTGTAGTGTATAGTGTAGTGTATATTGTAGTGTGTATTGTAGTGTATAGTGTAGTGTTTAGTGTAGTGTATAGTGTAGTGTATAGTGTAGTGTGTATTGTAGTGTATAGTGTAGTGTAGTGCAGAGGTGTGGACTCGAGTCATGTGACTTGGACTCGAGTCAGACTCGAGTCATGAATTTGATGACTTCAGACTCGACTTGGACTTGCATAACAATGACTTTGTCCCACCTCTGGTGTAGTGTATAGTGCAGTGTATAGTGTAGTGTATATTGTAGTGTATAGTGTAGTGTATATTGTAGTGTATGGTGTAGTGTGTAGTGTAGTGTATAGTGTAGTGTGTATTGTAGTGTATAGTGTAGTGTATAGTGTAGTGTATATTGTAGTGTGTATTGTAGTGTATAGTGTAGTGTATAGTGTAGTGTATATTGTCGTGTGTATTGTAGTGTATCGTGTCGTGTATATTGTAGTGTGTATTGCAGTGTATAGTGTAGTATATATTGTAGTGTATATTGTAGTGTATAGTGTAGTGTGTATTGTAGTGTGTAGTGTAGTGTATAGTGTATATTGTCGTGTGTATTGTAGTGTATAGTGTAGTGTGTATTGTAGTGTGTAGTGTAGTGTATAGTGTAGTGTATATTGTAGTGTATATTGTAGTGTATAGTGTAGTGTGTATTGTAGTGTGTAGTGTAGTGTATAGTGTAGTGTATTTTGTCGTGTGTATTGTAGTGTATCGTGTCGTGTATGTTGAACTTCTTTCGCACCATGAATAGCCACCCGCGCTCACGGGAGGTGCGGGGCAAGGACGACCGCTCGCTGCTTTTCAGGAGGCTCCTGCCAGAGTGTCGCCGTAGGGGGGAGCGATGTGGCTGCTGCCGCTGCTGCTGCTGCCCGTTTATCCCAAATGGAATCAACTCTCCGGATCGTTCGTGAACAGAATCGTTGACCGTGACGCGGGCGGCACACAATGGCCAACGTCTTGCGAGCGACGTCGCGGAGACCGTGACCGCCCCCCCCCCCAGCGTCGTCAGAGAGGTTGCCGTGGTCACCGCGACCCATCGCCTGGGGGGGCAGCCCCATCGCCTGGGGGGGGCAGCCCCATCGCCTGGGGGGGCAGCCCCATCGCCTGGGGGGGCAGCCCCACGGAGTCGAACCGAGAAGGTCGTGCTGGGGAGATAGTACGTGACACGGTACCCCCCCACACACCCAGCCCCCTCCTCCACTTAGAGAATCGCACACAGACTTAGGAAGCACAGGGAGAGAGAGACCCTGAAACACACACAGACAGGCACAGACAGGGGAGACAGGGTCACAGACACTCGGACAAAGACACTGAGACACGGACATCAAACATTCATTCACATGTCAGCATTTACACAAAGACAAAGATCCTCCGTTTAGACTTAACAGACTGTTGGGGCAAGCGCTGTGAGCAAGCACCTATGAAGGCTGGCACGGCACACGAGGGGATGAATGGCCAGCACCACGCCCGGCCGCCTTTGTCTCACCAGGTGCGATGTTAACACATCGCACCTGGTACTCATTTGATGCTGAGTCGACCTAGGGGATGCCCAAGATCGGTTTAGATAATCGTCACTGGTGTTGGTGGCCGTGAGCGGGAATCGAACTCGGGTCGCTGGATTTTTAGCGCAGCGCACTAACCACTACGCCACCACTCCCCCCTTCACACGCTCTCACACACTCTCACTTTCTCACCAATACCCGCAATTCGCCATGAAGTGACAGTGGCGTCACCACGGCGACTGTGCCAGGCCAGGTGCACTTTGAGGCCACGTGAAGTATAGAAGGCTCGCTGACAGGTCACGGGACAGACCCAGGTGCCATAGGTTGACTGAGATGACTGGTAGATGCACCAGCTGTGCCCCCTACTGTGCCAACTTGCTGTATTTTAACCACCCAATGCTCCACTCGTTGTTGTGAGCGTCCCTCCTCTGCCCTCCATTGTTGCGACTGTCTCCAACTGCCCAGCAGCGTCCTTCACGAGGCTTCTATATAGAGGCCGATATTGACACCGATGGTACCGTCCATCGGCAAGTCCACTCAGCTCCACATCCTCCTCTACCGCATCAGCTCCATCTCTTCTCCAGCCCTCGTCGTGCCCGTTTATCCCCCTCTCTGCGGCCAAACAGAAGCTGCTTGGGCATGCGGTGGCCGGGCATGCTGGCTACATGACCCAGCCAACGCTGCCTTGCCTTCCGGAAGAGCTCACCAATGGTACTTTGTCCAGATCTGCTCTCCGTTGTTGTTGCTCTCTGTTGTTGTTGGAGGGCGACTGTCTCCAACTACCCAGTAGCAGCCTCTTTCACGAGCCTCCTCCACATAGGTCGATCTTGATACCGCTGGCACCAGTCATCGGCAAGTCCACTCAGCTCCACGTCCTCCTGTACCACATCACTCCATCTCTTCTCTAGCCCATGCTGCGACCATTTAGCCTCCTCTGTCCGGCCGAACAAAAGCTGTTTAGGCATGCGGGCTACATGGCCCAGCCAACGCAGCCTTGCCTGCCGAAGGAGCTCACCGATGGGACTCACACTCTTTCTCACACACTCACACTCTCACACACTCTCTCTCACACACACACTCACGCTCTCTCACATACACTCTCCGAAACACTCTGACTCCCGCGATCCAACCCACCCCCCACCCCTTACCCGACATCCGTGAAAAAGAGCTTCACAGTTCATCGGATTCCTCCTCCTCCTCCAGTATAAATTCCATCTCCCCCCACCCACGCACGAGTGGAGTCAGAAGTCCCCGGCCTGCCCGAGGAGGCGGTCGAAGTCGGCGTCCCGGGGGCTCTCGGCGCAGCCGCGGCGGTTGTTGGGCGGCCGCGCGGCGTTGTAGCGGCTCCAGTCCCCGCGGCACGCCAGCCACGGCCCCACGTCGAGGCGGCGGTGCAGCTCGGGGGAGAGGTCGGCGCTCACCAGGCTGGGCGTGCCCGCGCCGGGCCCCCGGGTCACGAGGCGCATCGCCGCGTCGTAGCAGCACTGCTGAGCCGCCAGCAGCGGCGACGACGACGACGGAAGAGGAGGAGCGTGGGTGGGAGCCGGGCGGCGGCGGTGCCTCGGTGACGACGAGGAGGAGGAGGGAGCGGGCTGCGTGTGCGGGACAGAGCGGATGCAGTAGCGTGCCGAGGGCTTGTAGACGTCCAGGCGCTCGTGTGGTCCGCTCGCGTCGCGCCAGCGCACGGAGCGAGCGCGGCGCGGCTGGGGACGAGGACGAGGAGGAGGAGGGTGGCGGCGATTGCGGCGATTGCGGCCGTGATAATGGGTCTAAAGATTCTGCTGCCCCCAATGCTCCCCCCGCCGCTGCTGCCCCCGACTCGGGGGGCTCTGGGATGAGGGCGCTGCCGTAGGCGACCTGCCGGGGGTAGACGCAGGGGCAGGAGGGCAGCTCGGCGAGCACGCGGCGCACGTACGGGCGCAGAGCCGCGCCGCGCTCGCATCGCGCCCACCGCTCACAGCTGTCGGCCCCTGCGGAGACAACGGCACCACCACCACCCGTAGTATTAGCGGTAGCGGTAGTGATCGCGGAAGTGATGGGGGTGGTGTTGGGGGTGGTGTTAGTTGGTGGTGATCAGGGTGGTAAAAGCAGTCGTGTTCGGGGTGGTGATCGGGGTGGTGTTGGCGGCGGTGATGGGGGTTAGTGATATGGGGTAGTGATGGGGGTAGTGATGGGGGTAGTGATGGGGGTGGTGATGGGGGTGGTGATGGGGGTGGTGATGGGCGTGGTGATGGGGGTGGTGATGGGGGTGGTGATGGGGGTGGTGATGGGGGTGGTGATGGGGGTGGTGTTGGCACTGCGTGCGTGGCCCCACCGGTGTTGTTGAGCCGTGTCTCTGCGCTGGGTGGAGGTGACGTTGCGTCTCCTGCAACACAGCACGGGGTCAGCACCACACCACAGCACCACCACCACCCACCGTTCTAACCACTGTCGTTGTTGTTGTGCGTGTGGTGGTGGTGGTGGTGTTGTGGTGCAACAGCTTTCGCGCTGCGCTATGAACCCGGCGACTCGAGTTCGATTTCCACTCACGGCCAACACCGGTGACGATTATCTGAACCGGTTTTGGGCCTCCCCTATGTCGATTCAAATGAGGACCTGGTGCGATGTGTAAACATCGCCTCTGGGGAGACAAAGGTGGTTGATGGCCACCCACCTCCTCGCGTTCAGTGCCGACCTTCATAGGTGCTCAATAACAGCACTTGCCCCAACAATATGTTGAGGCTATACGGGGGATCTTTATCTTTGGTGTTGTGGTGCTACCGGGGCAGGCCTGCGTCTTGCTGGTCGAGCAGGCCGGGCCACCCCCCCTACAAAGACAAAGATCCCCCGTGTAGCCCACGCAGACCGTTGGGACAAGTACTGTTAGCAAGTGGTGCCTATCAAAGCCAGCACGGCACATGCAGGGGGTGGGTGGCCAGCACCACGCCCGACTGCCTTTGCCTCCCGAATGGCGATGTTTATACACTGTACCGGGTATTCATTTGAGGCTGAGTCGACCTAGGGGAGGCCCAGGACCATTTCTGACCATCATCACTGGTGTTGGTAGTCGCGAGCGGGGAATAAAACTTGGGTCGCCGGATTCGTAGCGTGGCACGCTAACCGCTGCGCCATCGCTCCCACCACACACGCACGCACGCACAGACGCACAGACGCACAGACGCACGCACAGACGCACGCACAGACGCACAGACGCACGCACAGACGCACGCACAGATGCACGCACTCACCATAATCATCACCGTCGTCGTCGTCTTCGTGAGTAGCCCCCTCCTCCTCCCCGACGCTCACCATCTGCTGCCCTCGTTTGCGTGACCCAAAAAAGGCCCCATCGTCCGCACCGTCCCCGTACCCCACATCATCATCATCCTCGCCATCCTCCTCTTCGTAGTAGCTGTAATCCGATTGCCCGCCGGCCTTGGCACCCTTTGACCCCTCGAGCGACCTCTGCCACAGCTGGAGGAGCCAGCGGGGCGCCAGCTGGGCCGCGGCGGCGTCGCCGCGCGGCTCCGGCCAATCGAGGCGGCCGGCCCCCGTCACCAGGTCCAGCTCCATCTCGGGGCTGCTCACAACCTCAATGGTCACCTGGGGGTGGACGGGGAGGGGGTGGGGGGGGAGTCAAAGGTCGATGGTCACGTGGGAGGGAGGGCATCCGAAGCAGCGGCGGCGGCAGTAACAGAAGCAACGGTAACAGCCGCAGTGGCAGGAGCAGCATCTCTCCACTGCTGGATGAAGGTCTGCCCCCCAAACCGTCATGCAGTAAACCAAACTCCGCCGAGACCCCCGGCGCTGATGGCAATCACCCGAGCTCTGTAGTTTTTTTTTTCCATATTACGGTGGTTATCTGCCAATTAATAGTATTTGCATCGTAATTCGCTGCTTTACATTTCGACGCGATAAGCCGCCGCTTCGTTGAGCTATCGGATGTGATGGGAAGGTCGCTACTAGCTCAAGGGGCCTTACCTGGTTAATAGTTTATCATAAGCGTTTATACACGTGGGAGGACACCCGAGCACCTGGAGAAAACCAACGCATGCGAGGGGGCAACGCTCTATCCCCGTACAGACGTCGCTGTGACGTCTGGCAAAAAGAGCTTCAGAGCTCATTAGATCCCTCCACTATAAAAACTGATTCCTAGTCTGGGACGGGTGGCGTGAACACTTTGCTGCGGCGCCTTGTGGAGAGGAGCCAGGGGTACGGGGATCTTGCGTCCCCACCCACGGGGTAGAAGGGAGCCTCACGACAACGTCTGTCTGTGTGTGTGGTGATCCACCAACCCCTCGCTGATGGTGGGGCTGGGCTCACCTGGATGTTGGGGTGGGGCTCACCTGGATGTTGGGGCTGGGCTCACCTGGAGGTTGGGGCTGGGCTCACCTGGAGGTTGGGGCTGGGCTCACCTGGAGGTTGGGACTGGGCTCACCTGGAGGTTGGGGCTGGGCTCACCTGGAGGTTGGCGTGGGGCTCACCTGGAGGTTGGGGCTGGGCTCACCTGGAGGTTGGGGCTGGGCTCACCTGGAGGTTGGGGTGGGGCTCACCTGGAGGTTGGCGTGGGGCTCACCTGGAGGTTGGGACTGGGCTCACCTGGAGGTTGGGTGGGGCTCACCTGGAGGTTGGGGTGGGGCTCACCTGGAGGTTGGGACTGGGCTCACCTGGAGGTTGGGGCTGGGCTCACCTGGAGGTTGGGGTGGGGCTCACCTGGAGGTTGGGGTGGGGCTCACCTGGAGGTTGGGGCTGGGCTCACCTGGAGGTTGGGGTGGGCTCACCTGGAGGTTGGGGTGGGGCTCACCTGGATGTTGGGGTGGGGCTCACCTGGAGGTTGGGGTGGGGCTCACCTGGAGGTTGGCGTGGGGCTCACCTGGAGGTTGGGCTGGGCTCACCTGGAGGTTGGGACTGGGCTCACCTGGAGGTTGGGGTGGGGCTCACCTGGAGGTTGGGGTGGGGCTCACCTGGAGGTTGGGGTGGGGCTCACCTGGAGGTTGGGGCTGGGCTCACCTGGAGGTTGGGACTGGGCTCACCTGGAGGTTGGGGTGGGGCTCACCTGGAGGTTGGGGTGGGGCTCACCTGGAGGTTGGGGTGGGGCTCACCTGGATGTTGGGGTGGGGCTCACCTGGAGGTTGGGGTGGGGCTCACCTGGAGGTTGGGGCTGGGCTCACCTGGAGGTTGGGGTGGGGCTCACCTGGATGTTGGGGTGGGGCTCACCTGGAGGTTGGGGTGGGGCTCACCTGGAGGTTGGGGCTGGGCTCACCTGGATGTTGGGGTGGGGCTCACCTGGAGGTTGGGGCTGGGCTCACCTGGATGTTGGGGTGGGGCTCACCTGGAGGTTGGGACTGGGCTCACCTGGAGGTTGGGGTGGGGCTCACCTGGAGGTTGGGGTGGGGCTCACCTGGAGGTTGGGGTGGGGCTCACCTGGAGGTTGGGGTGGGGCTCACCTGGAGGTTGGGGTGGGGCTCACCTGGAGGTTGGGGTGGGGCTCACCTGGAGGTTGGGGCTGGGCTCACCTAGAGGTTGGGGCTGGGCTCACCTGGAGGTTGGGACTGGGCTCACCTGGAGGTTGGGGTGGGGCTCACCTGGAGGTTGGGGTGGGGCTCACCTGGAGGTTGGGGTGGGGCTCACCTGGAGGTTGGGGTGGGGCTCACCTGGAGGTTGGGGTGGGGCTCACCTGGAGGTTGGGGTGGGGCTCACCTGGAGGTTGGGGTGGGGCTCACCTGGAGGTTGGGGCTGGGCTCACCTAGAGGTTGGGGCTGGGCTCACCTGGAGGTTGGGACTGGGCTCACCTGGAGGTTGGGGTGGGGCTCACCTGGAGGTTGGGGTGGGGCTCACCTGGAGGTTGGGGTGGGGCTCACCTGGAGGTTGGGGTGGGGCTCACCTGGAGGTTGGGGCTGGGCTCACCTGGAGGTTGGGGTGGGGCTCACCTGGAGGTTGGGGTGGAGCTCACCTGGATGTTGGGGTGGGGCTCACCTGGATGTTGGGGTGGGGCTCACCTGGATGTTGGGGGGGGGCTCACCTGGAGGTTGGGTGGGGCTCACCTGGAGGTTGGGGGTGGGGCTCACCTGGAGGTTGGGGTGGGGCTCACCTGGAGGTTGGGGTGGGGCTCACCTGGAGGTTGGGGTGGGGCTCACCTGGAGGTTGGCGTGGGGCTCACCTGGATGTTGGGGCTGGGCTCACCTGGAGGTTGGGGTGGGGCTCACCTGGAGGTTGGGGTGGGGCTCACCTGGAGGTTGGCGTGGGGCTCACCTGGATGGTGGGGTGGGGCTCAACTGGAGGTTGGGGTGGGGCTCACCTGGAGGTTGGGGTGGGGCTCACCTGGATGTTGGGGTGGGGCTCACCTGGAGGTTGGGGTGGGGCTCACTTGGATGGTGGGGGTGGGGCTCACCTGGATGTTGGGGTGGGGCTCACCTGGAGGTTGGGGTGGGGCTCACCTGGATGGTGGGGTGGGGCTCACCTGGATGTTGGGGTGGGGCTCACCTGGAGGTTGGGGTGGGGCTCACCTGGATGGTGGGGTGGGGCTCACCTGGATGTTGGGGTGGAGCTCACCTGGATGTTGGGGTGGGGCTCACCTGGAGGTTGGGGTGGGGCTCACCTGGATGTTGGGGTGGGGCTCACCTGGTGGTTGGGGTGGGGCTCACTTGGATGTTGGGGTGGAGCTCACCTGGATGTTGGGGTTGGGTTGGTTGAAGTCGGCTTGGGAAAAGTCCGGGAGGCTGAAGAGGAGCGGGAACCCTGCAGGCTCGTCGCCCTGAGGCTGAGCGTGCTTCTGCTGCTGCTGCTGCTGATGATGATGCTGATGATAGTGATGTTTTCCCGGCCGCGTTCCCTTCGCTCCATGCCTCCTCAGAGAGTTATCCAGCAACCCTGGCTGATGCCATCAACATCAGCGACATCACCATCAGTGCCATCATCATCATCAGCGCCATCATCATCAGCGACATTATCATCATCATACTCTTTGGTTCTTTAGGTAAAGTCACATTGGAAGAAAAAAATTTTACCTACGTGACTTTACCGAAAGAACCAAAGAGTATGGATTCCTGCAGTCACGAAAGCTTGAAATCATTATCATCATCGCCAATCGTGACATCACCATCAGCGCCATCATCAACATCGCCATCATCATCATTAGCAACATCATCAGCAGCAACACTATCATCAGCAACATCGCCATCATCAGCAACATCAGCAACAAAAGCAATGCCATGACCATCAGTGCCATCGCTATCAGTCCCATCACCATCATTGCCATCATCGCCATCATCGCCATCAGCACTCGTCGTGTACATACAGAATGTGTCTATGTACGTGTCTTTGTGCACGGTGTGTGAGTGTGTGAGTGTGGGTGGGTGTGTGAGTGTGTGAGTGTGGGTGGGTGTGCGAGTGTGTGCGGGTGTATGTGGGTGTGTGGGTGTGTGGGTGTGTGGGTGTGGGAGTGTGAGTGGGTGTGTGAGTGTGTGAGTGTGGGTGGGTGTGTGAGTGTATGTGGGTGTGTGGGTGTGTGGGTGTGTGAGTGTGGGTGAGTGTGTGTGAGTGTGTGAGTGTGTGTGGGTGTGAATGTGTGAGTGTGTGAGTGTGGGTGGGTGTGCGAGTGTGTGCGGGTGTATGTGGGTGTGTGGGTGTGTGAGTGTGGGTGTGTGAGTGTGGGTGAGTGTGTGAGTGTGGGTGGGTGTATGAGTGTGTGCGGGTGTATGTGGGTGTGTGGGTGTGTGAATGTGGGTGAGTGTGTGTGAGTGTGTGAGTGTGTGTGGGTGTGAATGTGTGAGTGTGTGAGTGTGGGTGGGTGTGTGAGTGTGTGCGGGTGTGTACGTTGCGTAGTGGTTAGCACGCTGCGCACCAAACGCAGCGTCCCAAGCTCGAGTCCCCCTCATGGCTACTGAATGTCTCTTCTGTGTGTGCCTCTGTGAGTGTCTGTCTAGAGACGCTGCTGCTGAGACTGGAGCGTGCCATTAAGATGTGGGGCCTTACCATCAGCCCCAACAAAACTAAGCACCTGCCTGGGTATTTTGTACCATCGGACACTCCACCCCCACAACTCCCAATCGGTGATGGGGCAGTTGTGGAGAGAGTGGAGAGTTTACCATACCTGGGCAGTGTGCTTATGACCGGCTCCAGTTTAACAGCAGAGGTCTCACTCCGAATCAGTCGAGCGGCAATATATTTTCATCGGTTGCGTAACGCTGTGTGGAAGCTACCTGGTCTGTCGCTCCGCACGAAGCTTCAGGTCTTCTCGGCCACGGTCATTCCCTCCCTTCTCTACGCTTGCAAAACGTGGACCCCCCTAATGGAGCATCTTCGCCGGTTGGAAACATTTAGGCTGGCCTGCCTACGATCTATCCTGGGTTTAACCAGGCTGGATTGTGTGAGGAGCTCACAAATCCTTGAAAGATCTGGGCAAAGTCCCATCGGTGAGCTCCTCCGGCAGGCAAGGCTGCGTTGGCTGGGTCATGTAGCCCGCATGCCCAGCCACCGCATGCCTAAACAGCTTTTCTTCGGCCGGATCGAGGGGGCTAAACGGGCGCGGCACGGGCTAGAGAAGAGATGGAGCGATGTGGTACAGGAGGACGTGGAGCTGAGTGGACTTGCCGATGACCGGTACCAGCGGTGTCAAGATCGGCCTCAGTGGAGGAGGCTCGTGAAGGACGCTACTGGGCAGTTGGAGGCAGTCGCCCTCCAACAACAACGGAGGGCGGAGGAGCGACGCTCACAACAACGAGCGGAGCGCCGGGTGACTAAAGCACAGCAAGTTGGTACAGTAGGGGGCACAGGTGGTGCATCAGCCAGTCATCTCGGTCATCTCGGTCAGTCGACCCGTGGCAACTGGGTCTGCCCCGTGACCTCCTGCCAGCGGGCGTTCGACACTTCAAGTGGCCTCAAGGTGCACATGGCCTGGCACAAGCGTCGTGGTGACGTCACCGCCACTTAGTGGCGAATGGCGGTTGTTGTTGTTGTTGTTGTCTGTCTCTGTGAGTGTCTCCTCTGTGAGTGTCCGTCTGCTTCCAACGTCTTCCCATCTGCCCAAGCCCCGCCAAGTGGCACCACCCCTCCCCCTCCTTCCTCCCCCCTCCTTCCTCCCCCCGTCTCCTCCCCCTCCCCTCTCCGCTTTGAAGCTCCCCGCCGTTTGAAGTTTTTGAGGAAAAGAGAGAATTCGGAGTCTCTGGAGAATCGCGCACTTAGGCACGCGTGTACACACACACACGTAAACACACATACACACACGCGTGTACACACACACACGTAAACACACATACACACACGCGTGTACACACACACACGTAAACACACATACACACACGCGTGTACACACACACACGTAAACACACATACACACACGCGTGTACACACACACACGTAAACACACATACACACACGCGTGTACACACACGTAAACACACATACACACACGCGTGTACACACACACACATAAACACACATACACACACGCGTGTACACACACACGAATGTGTACACACACAGACACGTAAACAAGCACACACACACGCGTGTACACACACACGTAAACACACACGAATGTGTTTACGCGTGTACACACACACGTAAACACACACGAATGTGTACACACACAGACACGTAAACAAGCACACACACACGCGTGTACACACACACGTAAACACACATACACACACGCGTGTACACACACACGAATGTGTACACACACAGACACGTAAACAAGCACACACACACGCGTGTACACACACACGTAAACACACGCACTCACACGCGTGTACACACACACGAATGTGTACACACACACAAAGGTCCCCCGTGTAGGCTCAACACACTGTGAGGGCAAGTGCTGTTGGTGGGCCCGGAAAACAGCATTCGCAAGAGTTGTGTGGCCGGAACAACTCCCGTCACCCTTTCTCTCCCCTGTGGCGGTGTTTCCTACACACTGCACCAGGTACTCATTTGAAGCCGAGTCTACCTTGGGGAGGCCCAGAATTGGTTCAAATAATCGTCACTGGTGTTGGTGGCCGTCTGCGGGAATCGAACTCGGATTGCCGTGTTTGTAGCGTAGCATGCTAACCGCTGCGCCACCGCTCCCCATATACATCTCGACAAAGAGAACACAGGCGGAGATTTGTCCGACGGGAGTTGAGTGAGAGAGGGAGTGAGAGAGAGAGAGAAGGACGAGGGGGGGTAGAGAGAGGTGGGGTAGAGAGGGGGGGGGGTAGAGACTTTTAAGCAACTTTTATTGCCACCAGCAGCAACAGCACTGGAGGCGATTCCGATACGAAATACATAAAGTCACCATCAAACAAATAACAATCACTATAAATCCACGCGCTGTGCCGCTAAATGCACCGCGCACAACCCGAAAGACAGGAGCAGTGGGCGATGGAGGAGGCCGTGTGCTCGGTGGCAGATGACGGGGAGCTCTGCATGCAGATATGAGCTACCCGTCGGAGGCCGTTTGGACTGCGAGAAGGGCTGCGTGCAGAACGAGACAGCGAGAGAGTGAGCGAGAGAGTGACCGAGAGAGTGAACGAGAGGTGGGGGTTAACATAAAGCAAAGTTATTTTTTTTATTACGAAATGATGAAAGTGCCGACTACACCGAGCATCTTCTTGTTTCCAGTGATCGTAAAAAAGAAAGAAAAGTCACGTGGTGGTGGTGTTCATCGCGCATGCCACGGTGACGAGCGAGCGGTTCAGAAGGTGAACACGAGGGTGCCGTCCACGCTGGTACTTGTCCGGCCCCCCAACGCTCGAAGAAGACGCGAGATAGAGAGAGAGGAAGGAGTTAGAGAGGGAGTGTAAGAGAGAGGAGTTAGAGAGGGAGGAATGAGAGAGGGGTGAGAGAGAGAGAGAGTGGGGGGAGCCCCCATCTGTAGTGAATTATCTCTCAGACCCCATTTCCGAGTCCCTCGCGCGGAAAATTTGGTTCCAATTTTCTTTTCCTTTCAACTCCGGAAAAAAAAAATCGACGGTGAATAATCCCAACTCCACGCGGCCCTACAGCTCACGCCGCGCTCTCTCCACTGCTGGACGAAGACCTCCCTAGGCCACCGCCATCCTCTCGTGGTCTTGCGATGTGCGACCAATCCACCAAAGCTGCCTGCACACGCGAGCTGATCCACGCCAGCGGCGCCACCTCCGCGGCGGACCGTCCGACGGGACGCGTTTCACTCTTTTGGCTGCCGATCCGTCATTAGCCTCGACCACCGGGGGGAGGTGCGGGGGGGCAGTGGGGGGGCGGTGGTGGGGGGCACCATTCCCTTTCAGGCGTGACGCCTCCTGCCTATAAGGGCCTCCTCTCTTCACCGTGACGAGGATGTCCCCTCTACCCCGCGTGTCCCTCTACCTCCGCGTGTCCCTCTACCCCCGCGTGTCCCTCTACCCCACGTGTCCCTCTACCCACGTGTCCCTCTACCCACGTGTCCCTCTACCCCACGTGTCCCTCTACCCACGTGTCCCTCTACCCCACGTGTCCCTCTACCCACGTGTCCCTCTACCCACGTGTCCCTCTACCCACGTGTCCCTCTACCCCACGTGTCCCTCTACCCCGCGTGTCCCTCTACCCCGCGTGTCCCTCTACCCCGCGTGTCCCTCTACCCCGCGTGTCCCTCTACCCCGCGTGTCCCTTCTACCCACGTGTCCCTCTACCCCGCGTGTCCCTCTACCCCGCGTGTCCCCTCTACCCCGCGTGTCCCTCTACCCCGCGTGTCCCCTCTACCCCGCGTGTCCCCTCTACCCGCGTGTCCCTCTACCCGCGTGTCCCTCTACCCGCGTGTCCCTCTACCCCGCGTGTCCCCTCTACTCCGCGTGTCCCTCTACCAGCGTGTCCCTCTACCCGCGTGTCCCTCTACCCCACGTGTCCCTCTACCCGCGTGTCCCCTCTACCCCGCGTGTCCCTCTACCCCCGCGTGTCCCTCTACCCCGCGTGTCCCCTCTACCCCGCGTGTCCCTCTACCCCGCGTGTCCCCTCTACCCCGCGTGTCCCTCTACCCCGCGTGTCCCTCTACCCACGTGTCCCTCTACCCACGTGTCCCTCTACCCCGCGTGTCCCTCTACCCCGCGTGTCCCTCTACCCCGCGTGTCCCTCTACCCCGCGTGTCCCTCTACCCCGCGTGTCCCTCTACCCCGCGTGCCCCCTCTACCCCGCGTGTCCCTCTACCCCACGTGTCCCTCTACCCCACGTGTCCCCTCTACTCCGCGTGTCCCCTCTACCCACGTGTCCCTCTACCCCGCGTGTCCCTCTACCCCGCGTGCCCCCTTTACCCCGCGTGTCCCTCTACCCCGCGTGTCCCTCTACCCCGCGTGTCCCTCTACCCCGCGTGTCCCTCTACCCACGTGTCCCTCTACCCCGCGTGTCCCTCTACCCCGCGTGTCCCTCTACCCGCGTGTCTCCTCTACCCCACGTGTCCCTCTACCCCACGTGTACCTCTACCCCACGTGTCCCCTCTACCCCGCGTGTCCCCTCTACCCCACGTGTCCCTCTACCCCACGTGTCCCTCTACCCCGCGTGTCCCTCTACCCCACGTGTCCCCTCTACCCCACGTGTCCCTCTACTCCGCGTGTCCCTCTACCCCGCGTGTCCCTCTACCCCACGTGTCCCTCTACCCCGCGTGTCCCCTCTACCCCACGTGTCCCCTCTACCCCACGTGTCCCTCTACCCCACGTGTCCCTCTGTCAGTCTCGCGGTGCGATCCCAACGTTTCAGAGTGTTTGGCTGCTGCTATAAATTTCCACGTGATAAGCCACTTCGCTGGGCTATCATCTGTCGCTTCTGAAAGAGAGCTACATAGCTCAGTGGGGCCTTACACCTGGTAAAATACAAAGTTTAGTTTATGTTGTCATTGGTTGTTAAACGAAAGCTAAACGAGTATTTTGATTTTACCAGCTAAGGCCCCACTGAGCCGCACAGCTCTTTTTCAGAAGCGACCCGGCCACACATAATAGCTCAGCGAAGTGGCTTTTCGTGTCGGAATGTATAGCAGCCAAAGACTCTAAACGCGTGATGTTGATTATAAATGCGGAGGGGAAAACCAGAGGACCCGGAGCAAAATCCACGCGACCACGGGGAGCGAGAGAGAGACGCAAACTCGAAATATACAGCAGCAGACGTCAGGGTCGGGATCGAACCCGCGATTCCTCCTGTACACCAGGCGAGGTAGTTAACATCTCCTAGCCACCGTAGCGCCCCTTGTTGATGTGGTTGTTGTGATGGTTGTTGTTGTTGGTAGTGGTGGTTGCCTCAACCTCATCTCTCACGGCAAATCACGCACCTCCTCCTCCACACTGCAAGTCCCTTCTGCCCATGGAAACCAACTCCAACCCAGGTGGCCGGGTTCATAGCACAGCGCGCTCACCACTGCGCCACCGCTCCCCACATTATCAACATCATGCACACCATCATCAATACCATGAACATTATCAACATTATGTACATAACGTACATAAACATCACTATCATCAACATCGTGTACTTTACGTATGTATGTTGAACTTTTTTTGCACCGTAATTAGCCAACCGTGCTAATCGGAGGTGCGGGGGAAGAACAACAAACTAAACACAACAAACTAAACACAACAAACTAAACACAACAAACTAAACACAACAAACTAAACACAACAAACTAAACACAACAAACTAAACACAACAAAGTGACTACACCATTGGAACCTCATTTGCCAGTAGCAAAATATGATAATTGTTTTTTTACCCCTTTATCTGGCAACAAAACTGACACCGTTTTTTTACAAGGAGTCATGTTTGCATAGACCGCAATACCTGCAGCCGGAATGAAAACAAAAAACACAACTCTGATAATGTATGCACTGTCCTTGCAATTGATTGGTCCACACCCGAGACAGCTTTCCTTAGAGCCGAGTCTCACATGGTGTTAGACCAGATGACGCCAAAAGGCGCACAACTCAAAGACAATGCAAACATGACTCCTTGTAAAAAAAGGTGTCAGTTTTGTTGCCAGATAAAAGGGTAAAAAACAAATTATCAAAGTGACTACAGTCACACATTCTTTGGCGATAGAGGCGAAGAACGGTTCGGGTCTCTCATCATCCTCATCAATATCATCATCCTCAAGAGCAACATCATCATCCTCGTCAACATCATCATCCTCATCAATATCATCATCCTCGATTTAAAGCTTTCGTGACCGCAGGGATTCATCTTCTTGGTTCTTTCGGTAAAGTCACGTAGAAGGGAAATAATAAAATAATAAAAATAAACAGGTCTGTCGGAAAGACAGCTGTCTTTCCGACAGACCTGTTCTTCACCTGAGGACGGCTGCTTGCGTTGTGGCCGAAACGTCGTGAGAATTGTATTTAATTATGTTTTATTTTTATCTTATTATTTCCCTTCTACGTGACTTTACCGAAAGAACCAAGAAGATCATCACCCTCATCAACATCATCATCCTCATGATCAAAATCATCATCCTCATCAACATCCTCATCACCCTCATCAACATCATCATTAACATCATCATCCTCATCAACATCAACATTAACATCATCATCCTCATCATCTCCATCGATGCCCACTCAGGACTGGCAGCGCCTCGCATTATGCCCGTCGCAAAGGGGACTCGCACAGAGACCCAGAGACTCACAAAGAGACCCAGAGACTCAAACAGAGACCCTCAGACTTATACACACAGACCCACAGACTCGCACGGAAACCCACAGACTCACACGGAGACCCACAGACTCACACGGAGACCCACAGACTCACACAGAGACCCACAGTCTCACACAGAGACCCACAGTCTCACAAGGAGACCCACAGACTCACACAGAGACACAGAGACTCGTAAAGAGACACAGAGACTCACAAAGAGACACAGACTTACCCACACAGACCCACAGACTCACACAGAGACCCACAGACTCACACGGAGACTCACAGGCTCACAAGGAGACCCGCAGACTCGCACAGAGACCCACAGACTCACACGGAGACCCACAGACTCGCACAGAGACTCACAGACTCGCAGGGAGACCCACAGTCTCACATGGAGACCCACAGCCTCACACAGAGACCCACAGACTCACAAGGAGACCCGCAGACTCACACAGAGACCCACAGACTCGCACACAGACTCACACAGATACCCGCAGACTCGCACAGAGACCGACAGACTCACACAGAGACCCACAGACTCACAGGTACTCATATACTCGTGTCGAGACCTATAAACGCCTGGTTCTCAAGCGTAGCCAGTTGATGGTCTCAGCCCATCAACCCATCACAAACCATCACTCGCACACTGCATTACAAATACCACAACATCGCACGTATACCGTAACACACACCACCACTCACGTACAGAACCACTGCAGAAGATCAAAGACCCCATCACACAGCGGCACGACAACGCGCACCACCATCACTCACAACAATAGCAGCAACAAACGCCGTTCGCCTGTGAATGGCGGTGACGTCACCACAGCGCTCGTGCCAGGCTAGGTGCACAGACACACACCGTCATCACCCCCCCGCCCCTCGTACCGGCTGTGCCCCGCGCCCCGTGTCTCCCCGCCAAGCCGCGACTCCCACCCGCACACGCGGGGATGAGGAGGAGGATGAGGAGGATGAGGAGGAGGATGAGGAGGAGGATGATGAGGATGAGGAGGATGCCGCGTTTTCCCTGCGGGGGCCGAGGGGGGCTGAGGCGGCGAGCAGGGCCCAGAGCAGAGCCCCGGCGCAAAGGGGTCCCAGCCGGTGCAGCCCCATCACTGGGGACTGAGCAGCCAGCGGGACGGGACCCACTCCTCCTCCTTCCCGTGCCTCCCTCCCGCCCCCCACCCCGGTGTCTCCATCCTCCTCCGAATGCCTTCCTCCTCCTCCTCGAGTTTCGCCCTCCTCCTCCGCCCCATCCCCGTGTATCCCTCCTTATCCCCGTGTCTCCCTCCCCCTCCCCGTGTCTCCCTCTCCGTGTCTCCCTCCCCCTCCCCGTGTCTCCCTCTCCGTGTCTCCCTCCCCCTCCCCGTGTCTCCCTCCCCGTGTCTCCCTCCTCGTGTCTCCCCCTTCTCTCCGTGTCTCCCTCCTCCTTCCCCTGTCCTCTTCCTCCCCTCGTCTCCCTCCTCCCCGTGTCCTCATATTTGTCCCCGTGTCTCCCTCATCCCCGCGTCTCCCTCCTCATCCCCGCGTCTCCCTCCTCCCCGTGTCTCCCTCCTCCTCCCCGTGTCTCCCTCATCCCCGCGTCTCCCTCCTACCCGTGTCTCCCTCCTCATCCCCGCGTCTCCCTCCTCCCCGTGTCTCCCTCCTCCTCCCCGTGTCTCCCTCATCCCCGCGTCTCCCTCCTACCCGTGTCTCCCTCCTCATCCCGCGTCTCCCTCCTCCCCGTGTCTCCCTCCTCCTCCCCGTGTCTCCCTCATCCCCGCGTCTCCCTCCTACCCGTGTCTCCCTCCTCATCCCCGCGTCTCCCTCCTCCCCGTGTCTCCCTCCTCCTCCCCGTGTCTCCCTCATCCCCGCGTCTCCCTCCTACCCGTGTCTCCCTCCTCATCCCCGCGTCTCCCTCCTCATCCCCGCGTCTCCCTCCTCCCCGCGTCTCCCTCCTCCTCCCCGTGTCTCCCTCCTCATCCCCGCGTCTCCCTCCTACCCGTGTCTCCCTCCTCCTCCCTGTGTCTCCCTCCTCATCCCCGTGTCTCCCTTCTCCTACCCGTGTCTCCTTCCTCATCGTGTCTTCCTCATCCCCGTGTCTCCATCTTCGTGCCCGTGTCTCCCTTCTCCTCCCCGTGTCTCCCTCCTCATCCCCGCGTCTCCCTCCTACCCGTGTCTCCCTCCTCCTCCCTGTGTCTCCCTCCTCATACCCGTGTCTCCCTTCTCCTACCCGTGTCTCCTTCCTCATCGTGTCTTCCTCATCCCCGTGTCTCCATCTTCGTGCCCGTGTCTCCCTTCTCCTCCCCGTGTCTCCCTTCTCCTCCCCGTGTCTCCCTTCTCCTCCCCGTGTCTCCCTCCTCCTCCCCATGTCGCCCCCCTCCTACCCGTGTCTCCCTCCTCTTGTCTCCCTCCTCCTACCCGTGTCTCCCTCCTCTTGTCTCCCTCCTCGTCCCAGTGGTGGCCACCCTGCACGTGGCTGCCTGTAACCCATAACTGTGAAGCAGCCAGGGTTGGTGGATCACACACAGACGGGTTGTGAAACTCCCTTCTACTCGTGAGTGGGCGCCGAGGAGGAGGCAGTATAGCAAGTGGAGTCAGCGCCATCTGTTTATTCCATCTGTACTCCGATTTCCTCCCACGTGTATAAACACTTGTTGATTGACTGAAAACATCTACAAATAAAAACCCAAATTAGTAGGACCATCTTGAAAAAGACTCGTATGACTGTGACTCTGCTGGGTCAACAAGGAGAGTGTGTCTCCTCCTCCTCCCCGCGTCTCACTCTTCCCGGTGTCTCCCCCCGCCCCTCGTGTGTCCCCCCCCCCCCCCCGTGTCTCCCTCTCACCCCCCCCCGTGTCTCCCTCCCACCCCCGTGTCTTGTCTCCATCCCACCCCCCCGTGTCTCCCTCCCACCGCCCCCCGTGTCTCCCTCCCACCCCCCCCCGTGTCTCACCTCCCACCCCCCCCCCCCCCGTGTCTCTCTCCCACCCCCCCCCCCCGTGTCTCTCTCCCACTCCCCCCCCCGTGTCTCCCTCCCACCCCGTGTCTCCCTCCCACCCCCCCCCCCCCCCCCCCCCGTGTCTCCCTCCCACCCCCCCCCCGTGTCTCCCTCCCACCCCCCCCCGTGTCTCCCTCCACCCCGTGTCTCCCTCCCACCCCCCCCCCGTGGCTCCCTCCCACCCCCCCCCGTGTCTCCCTCCCACCCCCCCCCAGTGTCTCTCTCCCACCCCCCCCCCCCCGTGTCTCCCTCCCACCCCCCCCCCAGTGTCTCTCTCCCACTCCCCCCCCCCGTGTCTCCCTCCCACCCCGTGTCTCCCTCCCACCCCCCCCCCCCCGTGGCTCCCTCCCACCCCCCCCCCCCGTGTCTCCTCTCCCACTCCCCCCCCCCGTGTCTCCCTCCCACCCCGTGTCTCCCTCCCCCCCCCCCCCCCCGTGTCTCTCTCCCACTCCCCCCCCGGGTCTCCCTCCCCCCCCGTGACTCTCCCCCCCCCCTGTGTCTCCCTCCCACACCCCCCCGTGTCACCCTCCCACCCTCCCCCCGTGTCTCCCTCCCCCCCGCGTCTCCCCCCCCCCCCGAGTCTCCCTCCCACCCCCCCCCGTGTCACCCTCCCACCCCCCCGTGTCTCCCTCCCCCCCCGTGTCTCCCTCCCACTCCCCCCCGTGTCTCCCTCCCCCCCCCGCGTCTCCCCCCCCCCCCGTGTCTCCCTCCCACCCCCCCGTGTCACCCTCCCACCCCCCCGTGTCTCCCTCCCCCCCCGTGTCTCCCTCCCACTCCCCCCCGTGTCTCCCTCCCCGCCGTGTCTCCCTCCCCCCCCGTGTCTCCCTCCCCCCCGCGTCTCCCTTTTCCACTCACTGCGCGTGAAGTCACTCCGGGCTTTTTCCGCGCTTTGAAAGTGGAGGAGGATGGGGGGTGGAGGAGGATGGGGGGTGGGGCGCGGGGGCCCGGGAAAGAGGGCGGGGCTACTCCTGTTGGGTGGAACTCGCGCACGTGACCGATTTGGGCCAATCGCTTGGCACTCAGGAGCTGTGAACGACTGCGAGGCTCGTTGCTTGGTGGCGCCAGCGTGAGGAAGCAGAAAAAGTCTCTACAATCCATCTCTAAAAGGTGACTAAAGTTCGCCATCCGTTACTTTCACCACCACCCTGTTGTGCGCTGACTTCGCCCGAGTCGATTAAGGTCGCATTATTGGGCTGCGGCGTTTTATTTTGTCCGGAGTCGTTCGCGCAAGCAGTGGCCCATTCACGGCGCGCCATGCGAGGCGGACTCGAGTTTCGCGGTTTTTTTTTAACAATCAATGAAGAGCGCGACGATTGTGGTTTATCTGCCATGTTTGTCTCGTCTTATTGGAGCTACGAAGCGTCAGGGCATGCTGCTGCACGCGTTGCCGTAATTCGTGTTCAGGATTCGCTTGCAAGTGGCTCGGTTGCACTAGGCCGCAGGCTTTTTAGGCTTTTCCTAACTGCGTTCTCCGCCTCCCCCCTTCGCCCAGGCCCGGCAGCGCAGACATGGACATCAGGCCCAACCACACGATCTACATCAACAACCTCAACGAGAAGATCAAGAAGGATGGTGCGTGTCCACACACACACACACAAAGATCCCCGTGTAGCCTGAACAGACTGGTGGGGCAAGTGCTGTTAGCGAGTAGCAGCACCTATGAAGGTCGGCACTGTGGCACACGAGGTGGTGGGTCGCCAGCACCACCCTCGACCGCCTTTGTCTCCCCAGTGGCGATGTTTACACACCGCACCAGCTACTAAATTGAGGATGAGTCGACCAAGGAGAGGCCCAGGACCGGTCCAGATAATCGTCACTTGTGTTGGCCGTCAGCAGGAATCCAACTCGAGTCGCCAGGTTCGCGTCGCAGCGCGCTAATCGTGAGGGTTCTTTGGCCATACGTCACCACGCCGGTCAGTGCGGGTTGGTGAAGGTGGCGGAGGGAAGTTACAGAGCAACTCTCGATGTTGCTGTACTGCCTAAAACAAAAACTACAGTTTTAGTTTAACAGGTAATGCCCACTGAGCTATGGAGCTCTGTTTAAGAAGCGACCTCGCCATCACACGTGACGGCTCAACGAAGTGGCGGCTTATCACCATCCTCGTGTGGAAATGTAGTGCGGGGAGAGAAACACAGACTCCAAATACACAGCAGGCGTGTGAGGATCGGGATCGAACTCAAGACCTCTATACCAGGCGAGGCCGTTAACATCTCACCACCGTGGCGCTCCGCAAGCGCAGCTGTAACACCTGGGCATGCATGGTGGTGGTGGTGGGGATGGTCGCCCATCCAAGCACAAGGCTGCTCAAGCCGCGTTCTGGGTGATGTGGCCAGAGCCTCCAGCACAGAGATGTTTCAATAGAGAAGCCCGGTGGGATATCTCCAGCAGCAGCTGCCATGCTCCACTGCTGGATGAAGGCTCTCCCCATGCTATTGCCATCCCCTCATGGTCCAGCGTTGCCATCTTCCCACCTCGCTCTTGCGAGATGTTCACTACCTCGCCTGATATACAGGAGGTTGTAGGTTCGATCCCGAATCTGACCCCTGTATATTTGGAGTTTGCATTTCTCTCCCCCCGTGGTCATGTGGATTTTACTCCGGGTCCTCCGGTTTTTCCCTCCACATTGAGAATCAATGTGTTTAGAGTATTTGGCTGCTATACATTTACAAATGATAAGCCACTTGGTTGAGCTATAATTTTTGATAGCCTGATCGCTTCTAAAAATAGTTATATAGCTCAGTGGGTCTTACCTGGTAAAATAATAAAAAGTGTAGTTCATAGTTTAGATCGTGTCCTTGCAGTGGTCTCCCACCAGCTGCCATTCCATCACCAGTCTGGGCCATCGGCCATCTTCCCACCTAACAATGTCCTGCCCACCCCATTTTACATTATAAGATGCTCCGTGAAGTAAGATGGACTCAAACCAGAACGTATGACTGGTGTCAATACAGTTAGAGATCCCCTGCATAACCATGACACAATTTTTGTGGAAGTGCTGTTAGTGAGCACCTATCAAGGCAGGCACGGGACACCAGGGGATGGGTGGCCAGTACCATTCAGGCGGCCGCAATGGCATGCCCACTAATACCACACTTGGTACACTAACACGCACAACCAGCTTATAAGACACACTGCCAACTTTTGCCTTGAAAACAGCAGGCACGACGATTGTCGCTGCGATGGCTGTGGGTGGTTGTGTCGGTCATGTTACCGTCTCGGCGCCTGACAACTTGGGCCCCTCTCCGTGGGGACCCCAGGTCCACTTTATCAGCGCCAACAGAAAAGGTCCCCTCGCTTCCTGCCAGCCAGAAACACGTGGCCCGGCGGCTTGAATAGTGGTCCACAACCTTCGTTACATTGTCGTTACGATCGTAGTCGTCATCTCAAATAGGCTCCACTAGCACCTTTATCGCCTACATCACTCGGATATCATCACATCACAATTTTAATCGTCATCACCGCTATCATCGTCTCTACTATCAACTGCTCATCGCCGACATTGACTATTATCTCAACTGGTCCTGGGTCTTCCCTAGGGAAACTCTGCCTCAAATTAATACCTGCTGCGGGGTGTGTAAACATTAAAGGTGGCCACCCACCCCTTCGTGTACCTTAGAAGCATTCATAGGTATTCACTTACAATACTTGCTCTGTTGTATGTTTGCTGAACTTCTTTCAAACTGTACATAATCAGCCGTGCTAATCGGATGTGGTGTGGGGGAAGGGCAGCAAACTAAACAAAGTTCTAAATAAATTAGTTTTCAATTTGGATTTAAAAGTGCATAGCTCCAGTGGTTTCCAAATATCGGAAGAAAGAGCGTTCCAGACGGCCGCAAAAGCGCATCTAAAAGCGTGCAACGCAGTGACCGTCTTTGTTCGATGGCTAGTCAAAAGCCACTCCAAGGATGGCCAGAGTTTGCGAGATCTGCATGGTGTTGTAGTTCATTTGTGCAAGCACTCTGTGTGTGTGTGTGTATATGCACGGGGGATTTTTGTTAATTTAAGTAAGCAACTTGATCTTACCTTGCGGCATACGCCACGTGTTACATTACCCCAAGGGCCACGTCCAAGCAGTACGTCCGGGAATGGGAAGGAATCTTCCCTCCACTTCCATGGTGAACTGAATGGGCCATATGGTGGCTCTGCCTTGAGGCCAGACGGACCAGTCTTCTTACTTATATAGATGCAGAGCAACAACTACAATGTCACATTCAGGTGGTCATCACAGATACCCACGTAAGGAGTAGCAGAGTGTATCGCTATGATGTCTCTTTCGTATTTGTGGATTGGTGCATTTCCTCGTTACACGTTGTACGGGCTGTTCTTGATGACCACAGTTACAGACTATGGGAGAGTTTTATATTTTGCATTGTGCACCAGGTTTCATCCGCATCCACTGCCATGGTTTGGGCAGTGGATGCGATTTAGGGTGGACCAGTGTGTCTACAATGGCTTGGTCCCTGTGTACACATCGGCGTTTCCTGGGGACAAAGAGGAGCCCATTGGTTCTCCTTTTTGTAAACTTTTCCACGTAGTAAATAGTCATTGGTTAAACAATGCAAGTGAATTGTGGGGAGTCTTTTAACCTTTGTAAATTTAATTGACTATTTTAATGGTTTTATTATATGGGACTTTAGTAATCGGGAAAACTACGTGAAAGCATCGCATGCTTTCAGATACTCTTCTGCGGCCATCAGGAACACTTCTCTCCGATATTAGGAAGCCACTGGAGCTAGACAATTTTAAATCACCTAGATTTAAATTAATTTCTTCAGAATTGCTTTTTGTGTTTAGCTTGGTCTCCTTACCCCGCACCTCCGATTAGCACAGGTTGGCTACGTACGGTGCGAAAGAAGTTCAACATACATAAATACAGGATATTGTCATTTTTATGTATTTAATTGTGTAACTTGGATATACATACATTATATTGAGGTATTGAGTCTTGACTTGAATAGAGCCAAGGCGTCGACAGCACGGATGGCTGTGGTAAGATACCCAGGCTGGAGGAAGCCGAGGAGGAGTGACGCCTCGGAGCGAAGGTCGGCTGGGCGGCTCCCGCAGAGCTTCGCCTGCTGCCAGCAGAGGGGGCATTGTGAGGAGTCCCATGCGCCCACTCTCATCCAAAGACGTCTACGGTTTCCTCAACTCACTGTCTCGCTCTCCCTCCTGTATTCCTCTCTCTCCCCGTCTCTCTCTCGCCACGCCCCGTAGAGCTCAAGAAGTCTCTGTACGCCATCTTCTCGCAGTTTGGGCAGATCCTGGACATTGTGGCACTCAAGACGCTAAAGATGCGGGGCCAGGCCTTTGTGATCTTCAAGGAGATCAGCAGCGCAACCAACGCCCTACGCTCAATGCAGGGCTTCCCCTTCTATGACAAGCCCATGGTGAGAATCCTACAGCTCCAGCACCATCGCTAACTCTTGAAACAATTTTTTTATTTTACCAGAAGCAACCTGGCCACAAATGAAAGCTCAACCAATTGGATTATCATGTGGAAATTCATAGCAGCCAAATACTCTAAATGCACGTTGATCTTAAATATGGAGGGAAAAACCAGAGGACCCGGAGAAAAATCCATGTGACCACTGATAGGGACACGCAAACTCAGAATATACAGCAGGCGTCAGGGTCGGGATCGAACCCACGACCTGCATACTAAGCGAGATAGTTCACGTCTCGCCACTGTGGCACCCACTCTCGCCGTTCCCACCACCACCCTCGCCTCCTTGCGCAGCTTCCCGTGCTGCGACGAGCTCGTGGCTCGTAGAGGCAGGTGAAGGTTTGTGTGTGCGCGCGCGCGCGCGCGAGATTCTTACGGTCAATTGCAAGTGGCAGAGGCTCATAGAGGGGACAAACGGACGCTGGCTTGCAAGTGACGCCGGGGCGGCGTGCATTCGCAGCGGATCCAGTACTCGAAGGTGGACTCGGACATCATCGCCAAGATGAAGGGCACCTTCGTGGAGCGTGAGAAGAAGAAGGATCGCAAGAAGAGCAAGGCCAAGGAGGATGCGGCGGCGGCTGCCAAGAAACCGGCCATCGCTCCTGCCGCTCCCATGGTGAGCGCGCGGGTGAGGGTGTGTGTATGGGGGTGGTGGTGTATAGGGGTGGTAGCATGTGTGTCGGGGTCGTGTGTGAGTAGGGGTCTTGTTTGTAGGGATGGTGGCATGTGTGTAGGGGTCTTGTTTGTAGGGATGGTGGCGTGTCTAGTGGTGGTATGTTGCGGGGTGTTGTGTGGATTGTTATTTGCGAGTTCACTCTCGCGAGTGTGTGCGTTGCGTGTGATCACGCCGCGTGTGCTGTGTCTGTGTGTTTCTACGCGCATTGACGCCGACGTGCGTGACCGTGCATGCAGGCCATGGCCCCCATGGTGGTGCAGCAGCCGCCCCCAATGCTGGGCATGCCCCCCGGGATGCCCGGAGCCCCCCCGCCCTACATGCCCCCCCCGGGGATGATGGCGCCGGGCATGGTCCCGCCCCCATCAGGGGCTATGCCCCCCATGCAGGTACTGCCCCCCCCCCCCCCATTCCTCGCATCCACCAACACAACTCGAACACAGTTGGGATTTGTGGAGTGCCTGCAAACGACTGTGTGTCAAGACGCATGGACAAGAGCATGAGTAGAGAAAGAGGTGGGGGGATACGCTCAGGGCTCGTGCTATTGTGGTGGCGCTCGTGCTGGTGATTCGGGGTGGGACTGGTGGTACTCGTGGGTTAGGGGCTCGTAGGGTGGTAAGGCCGGTGCGAGGGGGTTAGGGTGAGTAAACTAAACTCCAAACTTTTTATTTTACCAGGCCCACTGAGCTATGTGGCTCTCTTTCAGAAGCAACCTGGCTATCACAAATTATAGCTCGACGAAGTGGCTTATCACATGGAAACATATCGCAGCTCAATGTGGAGCGAAAAACCGGAGGACCCGGAGGAAAATCCATGTGACCACGGGGAGAACATGCAAACTCCAAATATACAGCAGGCATCAGGGTCGGGATCGAACCCACTACCTGCTGCATACCAGGCGAGGTCGTTAACGTCGCGCCAACCATGGCGAGATGTAGGTAGCAATGGGGCTAATGTGGTAGGGCTCTTCCTGGTGGGGTAAGGGATAGGGCTAGTGGGGTAGGGCTAGTACGTGGAGAGTTGGTTCAGGCAGGGATGGCGTAGCTTGTGGGGATGTATTGTTGCATTGAATTGCGGTCAGGTCTGGTGTTGAGCGGGGAGGACGACGCTCCGATCCATCATCATTTGAAATCGGCGCTTGCTGCGTCTCGCCCAGAAATCACGCGCAGGAATCGATTACTTAGGACTTGTACAAATAGTCTGCTTGTTCGAGTTATTGTGTGATTGACTACAGCAGTCGTATGACTGGCCGCGCATGCGACTGACTGCGACTGTGTAACTGCGCACAGCTGGCTGAGAACCCACCGAACCACATCCTGTTCCTGACGAGTTTACCCGAGGAGACAAGCGAGATGATGCTCTCCATGCTCTTCAACCAGTGCGTTGCTCCTCACCCGCCCGCTCACCCGCATGCTCATCGGCACGCTCAGCTGCTCGCTCGTTCAATTGCTCGCTCTGTTGCTCACTCTATTGCATACTCAGTCGCCCACTCAGTCACTGACTCGGTCGCTCACTCAGTTGCTCAATTGCATACTCAATCGCTCATTCAAATGTACTTTCAATCGCTCACTAAATTGCTCAATCACTCACTCAATCGCTCACTCAATTGCACATTCCCTCAATCACCATCGCTCACTCAATCACCGTTCAGCACACACACTCCACCCGCCCATCTGCATCCCCCGCGTGCTAATTCCCGGCACGATCTTCTCCCGTGTGACGTGTGCTATAAACCCCCGAACCCGGACTGTAACCCAGGTTCCCAGGCTTCAAGGAGGTGCGTCTGGTTCCGGGGCGGCACGACATCGCCTTCGTGGAGTTTGAGAACGACGCGCAGGCCGGGGCGGCGCGCGACGCGCTACAGGGATTCAAGATCACGCCGACCAACGCAATGAAGATCTCGTTCGCCAAGAAGTAGAACTTGTTGGGGGTGGGTGTGAGGGGGGGGGGGGCACGCCGGGGGGCCGCACTGTCCCACGCCAGTCGGGAGGTTTCTTGAGTAAAAGTGTAAAGGTTAGTTGGGGTTAGCGTCGAGTCCACGGCACCCCAGTGACCTCATCGCTAGTCCTGTTCACAATGGAATTGGCCAAACCTCTCCCGGTGGGTGTAGCCGGACCCTGCCGATGGGCCCCGGTGGCGATGGCGATAAACTGGCTGCCCAAGTTCATCACCCACATTTTGGTGAAGTTGATTTTGCCCGTCGCCTCTCCAGTTGACAATTGGGACACGCGGGGTTCATGAAACGGAATTAAGATCCGAGTTAACATTTCCCAATCTATACAGTGTTTTGAGAAGTGGATTGATGGCGCGGCGATTAGCACTTTGCGCCACGAACCCCCCCAGGCCCATGCGAGTTTTGATTTCCTGCCACGACTAACGTGTAAGTATAACATGGGGAACCGGTACCTGGCACCATGCCCGCCCACCACCTAGCAAATTGGCACGAGCCACGGTGGTGAAGTATGGGGGAAGGCAGCGATATCACTGGAATTGCCCGCGAAAAGAGCACCGGACCGGTTTTTTATTTAAATTCCTCACGAATCTTCCGGCTTGTGTGGGACGTGGCCGCGCCCCGTGCTTGCCGCCCGCTACGAAAAGAGCCGTGTGTTGTGGTCCCCCGTGTCCCCCCTTGGTTGCAGGTTCCCCGTTGTGTAATTATTTTTGCGCCGTGTGTGAAGCGGCACCAGCCTCTTGGGCGAGGGGACTCGTGGCTACCCACCCCCTGCAGCCCTCCACCTCCCCGCCCCCCTTGCTGAGTCGCCAACGAAGGGGGGCAGCGGTGGTCATGTGACACGCGAAGAGACCAATCGGGGGGGGGGGGGGGGGGGAGGCGGCCTCTCGCTGCCATCCAGCAGCGGAGCGGCGTCCTCGCCATGGAGCATGGAGACTTGCGACAGTTTTGATGAACGTGACGGCGAGGAGGTGACGGTGAGGATAATGGTGAGGATGATGAATATGACGGAGAAGATGAGAACAATTCTCAAAGTGATGACAGAGGTGATGTTGACGACATTGGCCATGACGGTAGCGACCGACGATGAGGACGACGGCGGGAGGAAGCGCCCTCCCCTGGACCACAAATTGAGTCACGGATGCCTCCGACGTCAAACTCGCTACCTCAACCTGGCTCCGGTTAAATTAGATATTTGACCAACTGAGTGGCAACGCCACAGCCATTGTGAACCGCTTGAGCGAGAGGGAGCGCGGGGGGCGGGAGAAGTACCCGTTGGTGCCCCCCCTCCCTCCGCGGCTCCCCCAATGCCGCGTTGACGTTGCAAAGCAGAGCGACTCGCAAAGTACCCATAGCTAGCGGGTAACGTCATTGACGCGCTCACCTCCCTCCCTGTGGTGTCGAGTCGACGCAGGTACGTGTGGTAAGTACCGCAGCCGCCTCCATTGCACCGCGGAGGGCGTCGCGTCGGCATCGTTGTCACTGTCCGTGTCGTCATTGATGTCCATGTCGTGCCCAGTGTCGTCATCGCTGTCCGTGTCGTGCCCTCGGGGAGTCTCCACTCGGCTGCCGGGTCTGCGGGGAGCGGCGGCGCAGCGTTTGATGCGCCAATAACCCCAGCGAACCAAGTTCGATTCCCCGCTCACGGCCACCAACGCCAGTCCCGATTATCTGAACCGGTCCTGGGCCCTCCCCTACGTTGACTCGGCCACAAATGAGTACCTGGTTTGGTGCAATGTGTAAACATTTCCACAAGGAAACAGGCTTCCGGATGTGGCACTAGCCACGTCCCACCACCCTGGGCAGGATCGGCAACTGAGTGCAAACACAGCTTTTATTGTAGAAACATTGAAGCATTATCAGTGGACGTGTTAACACTAATGGAGTTGGCCAAGCATCCCAATATGGGGCCACGGAGCTTGGGCGATTGTTGGTGGTGCCGCTTGCGGACGCCTTCCCGCTCGTCTGTGTGGTCCCCCTCCCCACGCCTCTGAATTTCGACGGAAACTTGCACAGCGCGGCATCGAGACTTTTGTGCTGTATGCCCATTCACTCAGACCGCAGACCCCTCGGCGCCACGGAGATTCCCTCGATGCGCCGACTCGACGGTTCGCGTGCGTGCGTGTGCGGCAACGGGAACTGAAAGAACAGATACTAGAGTCGAGCAAGGGTTGGACACAGCACCCAGGGTCTGCCCCGTGCAGACATCGCACCTGGAGTCCAACGAGATCTCTGCGGTGGCGGCAGCAGCAGCGCGGCGGTGGGAGTGGTGGCAGCCACGCCAACCGCGGTGGGGGGGGTAGCGCTCGCCAGCATCCCGAGGTGGGGGGGGAGGGTGGCGTGCGGTGGTGACGCTCGAGCCACGGCAAGAAGGGACCTGGGCTCGATTTCCAACTTGGGCATCTGTGTGGAGTCTTTCTGGTGGTGTCCCCCCTGTTCTGCGTGGGGTTTCTCCCAGAGCCATTGACGCAGCGTGACTGGTATTGGCCAAAAACAATAACTCTCGACCTGGAAATTGCACGTGTGAACACTTGTCAAGACCCTCCTAAAAACAGACGAACCTTTTCTAGGTGGACGAATAGTCAATCTATGTCATCGTTACGTCGCACAAGACAATTTCAGGAGGGGTCCTGCCAAGTTTCCACAATCGTGGCTGATGCTGCTGCTGTGTAATCTCAGCCGAGACGTGATTTGCCTGATAAGCTGCGTGGCATTTTTAGCTATGGGGAGTTGGAAACCGAGGAACTCTGACGCAGAATGAGGGGGGTGGGATCGGACAAACTCCACGAATCGAGTCCCAGAGCTTGTTGCTGCAAGACACGAGTGGCGCCACCGCGCCACCACCCACGCTGGGGGGGGGGGGGGTGCTTGGCTGCCTGTTTTGGTTGGGGGGGAACTTCACTGTGTGGATAATGGTCCCGAGTCTCCGCTGAGGAAGACGACGATTGCTGCTGCTGCTACCGCAGTTCTCTCCCGAGAGGCGATGGGGGGTGAATGTGGGGAGAGATTTGTTTTTATAAATAAAAGTTTTGCTACTTGTCCGGGTGTCGTTGGCTGCTACGTTGACGGTCACGTGGCCTCCGTCCCTTGAGTCGGTGGCTTAACAAGAGCGGTGATTGCATGTTTGGCTCTTTCGAGCTGGTGGTCTGGATAATGCCCAGAGCATCGTCTGTACGTGCAGTGCTGCACACCCGCGCCTTGTGAGCTGTTATGATTCTGGCTGCACGAATGGTTCTGTATGCTGTGTGTGTGGAATTTCTTTCGCACCGTGCGGGGCCAACCGTGTTAATCGGAGGTTCTGTGGTGTTGAGCTCTCGGCATGACGATGTGGGGGGGGGGGGGGGGGGCTGCACTCGCCCGGCGGTGGTGGTCATGGACATGGCCTGCGGTTGGCGCTGGACGGCGAGGTTTGGTGGAACGAACGTGGCAAATTGTGGTGGGCGTCGAGGATCCATACCCCGGCTTCCAAGAAGGCTCCAGCAGGTGGATTAAACTCCCATCTGTTTGGGATCGTTACCCCGTGCACGCGTGGGTTGCCCGCATCTAATTGGCTGAAAGACTTCACATGGATAGAGGACTGCAGAACTTGGCCAATTGGTAGCGCCGGCTCCACTGCCTGGCTGTGGTTCCTCGCCCCTCTTGAGTCGCCCTCCGAGAGCGATAGTGAATCCCGTGCGGTGGCGTCGCGTTCCGAGTTGACTACGAGGCGGGTTGGTGTTTCCGGAGCCGTGTAACACTCGCTCGAGATTTCACTCCACCCTGGGCTGGAAGTGGAAGAGAGGCCCCGTGACGAGATGTCAACTACCTCGCCTGGTATACAAACGGTCGTGGGTTCGACGCTGACGCCTGCTGCTGTATATTTGGGTTTACACATCTCCCCATGGTCGCGTGGATTTGTCTCCAGGCTGTCCCCGCTTTTGTTTTCCCCTCCACATTTAGGAATCCAACATCACGCGTTCCAGAGTATTTTGGCTGCTGCTAGAAATGTCGAACACGACGATGAAAAGGCCGCTCGGTTGAGCTGTCATTTGCGATAGCCAGGTCGCTTCTGAAAAATAAATTGCGTAGCTCAGTGGGGCCTCACCTGGTGAAATGAGAAAGAACCCCACAATACGAGTTGCGATGGAAGGAGTTCACGGGCTCGACACGGTGGGCTGGTGGGGGGGGGGGGGCACATGCCGGCCCCGGGGCCCTTCGGCGAGACCTCCCTGCCCCGCCTGCTGCCGGACCTCGTGCGCGTCATGCGGCCCAACGCTGGTCGTGCGCCTCCTCGTGGCTCTTCTATCGCGACTGCTCCCCTGGCTCTCTTCCTGTGTTTCCGTGAACTTCGCTCGTTGATTTCCTGTTTGGAGAACTCGTTTTTGTGCTTCTGTATAGGCACTTGTCGACTGTCGTCCACACCACTGCGTTCGTCCACCACGCGTGGGGTCACAACTGGCTTACCCACGTACCAGACTGTCGGTGTTTAACTCTAGCAGGCGGACACCGCGTCAGAGCGCCATTGCCCAACACGTGGCGAGAGAGAGGAACCCCCCCCCCCCAGCGCTTACTTGGGGGTTGGCGAGTTTGTGTCGCCCGCATGCCCCAAGCAGCTTCTGTTTGACCGGATCGAGAGGGTTGAACGGGTGCGGTACGGGCTATTGAGGAGATGACGCTGAGTGGACTTGTCGATGGCAAGTACCAGTGGTGTCAAGATCGGCCTCTGTGGAGCAGTTCGTGAAGGACGCTACTGGCGGGTTGGAGGCAGTCGCCCTCCAGGATCAGCGGAGGGACGCTCACAACAACGAGCGGAGCGCCGTGTGGGGCGCGGTAGGGAGCACGGTGCATCTGCCGGTCATCTCAGTCACCCCTTGGCACCTGCTGGGTCTGATCCTGTCAGCGAGACCTTCGACACTTCACGTGGTCTCGGTGCACCTGGCCTGGCACAAGCGCCATGGTGACGTCACCGCATACTTAGTGGCGAGTGGCTGCTGCTGTTGTGGCGGCGGCGTGGAGCGCTGCAGTCCGCTCGGCACGAAACCAAACGTAAGGGCGCTGCCACCATCAGCGCCTCCTGCCAGCAGCAGCAGTCGTGGTCAGTGCCACTGGGTGGTGGTGGTGGTGGTAGTGCTCCTGCTGCCCTCTCGCGGGCGCTCACGTGGATAGCGGCGGCGGCGGCGAGAGCAACGAGGGCGAGATCGCGGCCCGGCGACCACGCGTAGCAGGGTTAGGGGGTCGTGCCCAGGGGTCGTCTTCTGGGCTCTAAATGGGAGGTCCGTCACCCTGCTGCTGCTGCTGCCGCCGCCGACTCTGTTGCTGATGGGGCGCTCTCCCACACGCCGGAGGCCGTCTCAGGGCGCATCGTTGTCATCTCGACACTTTTGAGAAGCCCCCCCCCCACTTCCAGTGGCAGCTGTCCCTGTGCGGTGGAACAAGGGGGGGGGGGGGGGCTGGCCAGCGGGCGGGCGTCAGTCCTCCAGTCGGGGATGTCGATCGCTGCTGCTGCTGCTGGGGCTGCTCTTGGGACCGGGTGTCGACACCTCGTCTTTCCTCTCATCTCTCACTGTCACTCACCTCCCTCTCACTGTCACTCACCTCCCTCTCAGTGTCACTCACCTCCCTCTCACCGTCACTCACCTCCCTCTCAGTGTCACTCACCTCCCTCTCACCGTCACTCACCTCCCTCTCACTGTCACTCACCTCCCTCTCACTGTCACTCACCTCCCTCTCACTGTCACTCACCTCCCTCTCACTGTCACTCACTCACTCACCTCCCTCTCAGTGTCACTCACCTCCCTCTCACTGTCACTCACCTCCCTCTCACTGTCACTCACCTCCCTCTCACTGTCACCTCCCTCTCACTGTCACTCACCTCCCTCTCACTGTCACTCACTCACTCACCTCCCTCTCAGTGTCACTCACCTCCCTCTCACTGTCACTCACCTCCCTCTCACTGTCACTCACCTCCCTCTCACTGTCACTCACCTCTCTCTCACTGTCACTCACCTCTCTCTCACTGTCACCTCCCTCTCACTGTCACTCACCTCCCACTCACCTGTCACTCACCTCCCTCTCACTGTCACTCACCTCCCACTCAGTGTCACTCACCTCCATCTCACTGTCACTCACTGTCACCTCTCTCTCACTGTCACTCACCTCTCTCTCACTGTCACTCACCTCACTGTCACTCACCTACCTCTCAGTGTCACTCACCTCACTGTCACTCACCTCCCTCTCAGTGTCACTCTCCTCCCTCTCACTGTCACTCACCTCCCTCTCACTGTCACTCACCTCCCTCTCACTGTCACTCATCTCCCTCTCACTGTCACTCACCTCCCTCTCACTGTCACTCACCTCCCTCTCAGAGTCACTCACCTCCCTCTCAGTGTCACTCACCTCCCTCTCACTGTCACTCACCTCCCTCTCAGAGTCACTCACCTCCCTCTCAGTGTCACTCACCTCCCTCTCACTGTCACTCACCTCCCTCTCACTGTCACTCACCTCTCTCTCACCTCCCTCTCAGAGTCACTCACCTCCCTCTCACCGTCACTCACCTTCCTCTCAGTGTCACTCACCTCCCTCTCAGTGGCACTCACCTCTCTCACCTCCCTCTCAGAGTCACTCACCTCCCTCTCACCGTCACTCACCTCCCTCTCAGAGTCACTCACCTCCCTCTCAGTGTCACTCACCTCCCTCTCACTGTCACTCACCTCCCTCTCACTGTCACTCACCTCCCTCTCACCGTCACTCACCTCCCTCTCACTGTCACTCACCTCCCTCTCAGAGTCACTCACCTCCCTCTCACTGTCACTCACCTCCCTCTCACCGTCACTCACCTTCCTCTTACTGTCACTCACCTCCCTCTCACTGCCACTCACCTCCCTCTCACCGTCACTCACCTCTCTCTCAGAGTCACTCACCTCCCTCTCACTGTCACTCACCTCCCTCTCACTGTCACTCACCTCCCTCTCACTGTCACTCACCTCCCTCTCACTGTCACTCACCTCACTGTCACTCACCTCCCTCTCACTGTCACTCACCTCCCTCTCACTGTCACTCACCTCACTGTCACTCACCTCCCTCTCAGTGTCACTCACCTCACTGTCACTCACCTCCCTCTCAGTGTCACTCTCCTCCCTCTCACTGTCACTCACCTCCCTCTCACTGTCACTCACCTCCCTCTCACTGTCACTCATCTCCCTCTCACTGTCACTCACCTCCCTCTCACTGTCACTCACCTCCCTCTCAGAGTCACTCACCTCCCTCTCAGTGTCACTCACCTCCCTCTCACTGTCACTCACCTCCCTCTCAGAGTCACTCACCTCCCTCTCAGTGTCACTCACCTCCCTCTCACTGTCACTCACCTCCCTCTCACTGTCACTCACCTCTCTCTCACCTCCCTCTCAGAGTCACTCACCTCCCTCTCACCGTCACTCACCTTCCTCTCAGTGTCACTCACCTCCCTCTCAGTGTCACTCACCTCTCTCTCACCTCCCTCTCAGAGTCACTCACCTCCCTCTCACCGTCACTCACCTCCCTCTCAGAGTCACTCACCTCCCTCTCAGTGTCACTCACCTCCCTCTCACTGTCACTCACCTCCCTCTCACTGTCACTCACCTCCCTCTCACCGTCACTCACCTCCCTCTCACTGTCACTCACCTCCCTCTCAGAGTCACTCACCTCCCTCTCACTGTCACTCACCTCCCTCTCACCGTCACTCACCTTCCTCTCACTGTCACTCACCTCCCTCTCACTGCCACTCACCTCCCTCTCACCGTCACTCACCTCCCTCTCAGAGTCACTCACCTCCCTCTCACTGTCACTCACCTCCCTCTCACTGTCACTCACCTCCCTCTCACTGTCACTCACCTCCCTCTCACTGTCACTCACCTCACTGTCACTCACCTCCCTCTCACTGTCACTCACCTCCCTCTCACTGTCACTCACCTCTCTCTCAGTGTCACTCACCTCCCTCTCACTGTCACTCACCTCTCTCTCACTGTCACTCACCTCCCTCTCACTGTCACTCACCTCCCTCGCACTGTCACTCACCTCCCTCTCACTGTCACTCACCTCCCTCTCACTGTCACTCACCTCCCTGTCACTCACCTCCCACTCAGTGTCACTCACCTCCCACTCACTGTCACTCACCTCCCTCTCAGAGTCACTCACCTCCCTCTCACTGTCACTCACCTCCCTCTCACTGTCACTCACCTCCCTCTCACTGTCACTCACCTCCCTCTCACTGTCACTCACCTCACTGTCACTCACCTCCCTCTCACTGTCACTCACCTCCCTCTCACTGTCACTCACCTCTCTCTCAGTGTCACTCACCTCCCTCTCACTGTCACTCACCTCTCTCTCACTGTCACTCACCTCCCTCTCACTGTCACTCACCTCCCTCGCACTGTCACTCACCTCCCTCTCACTGTCACTCACCTCCCTCTCACTGTCACTCACCTCCCACTCAGTGTCACTCACCTCCCTCTCACTGTCACTCACCTCCCACTCACTGTCACTCACCTCCCACTCAGTGTCACTCACCTCTCTCTCACTGTCACTCACCTCCCTCTCACTGTCACTCACCTCCCTCTCACTGTCACCTCCCTCGCACTGTCACTCACCTCCCTCTCACTGTCACTCACCTCCCTCTCACTGTCACTCACCTCCCTCTCAGTGTCACTCACCTCCCTCTCACTGTCACTCACCTCCCTCTCAGTGTCACTCACCTCCCTCTCAGTGTCACTCACCTCCCTCTCACCTGTCACTCACCTCCCTCTCACCGTCACTCACCTCCCTCTCACTGTCACTCACCTCCCTCTCACTGTCACTCACCTCCCTCTCAGTGTCACTCACCTCCCTGTCACTCACCTTCCTCTCAGTGTCACTCACCTCCCTCTCAGTGTCACCTCCCTCTCACTGTCACTCACCTCCCTCTCAGTGTCACTCACCTCCCTCTCAGTGTCACTCACCTCCCTCTCACTGTCACTCACCTCCCTCTCACTGTCACTCACCTCCCTCTCAGTGTCACTCACCTCCCTCTCAGTGTCACTCACCTCCCTCTCACTGTCACTCACCTCCCTCTCACCTGTCACTCACCTTCCTCTCAGTGTCACCTCCCTCTCACTGTCACTCACCTCCCTCTCACTGTCACTCACCTCTCTCTCACTGTCACTCACCTCCCTCTCACTGTCACTCACCTCACTGTCACTCACCTCCCTCTCAGTGTCACTCACCTCCCTCTCACTGTCACTCACCTCCCTCTCACTGTCACTCACCTCTCTCTCACTGTCACTCACCTCCCTCTCACTGTCACTCACCTCACTGTCACTCACCTCCCTCTCAGTGTCACTCACCTCCCTCTCACTGTCACTCACCTCCCTCTCAGTGTCACTCACCTCCCTCTCACCTGTCACTCACCTCCCTCTCACCGTCACTCACCTCCCTCTCACTGTCACTCACCTCCCTCTCACTGTCACTCACCTCCCTCTCACTGTCACTCACCTCCCTCTCAGTGTCACTCACCTCCCTCTCACTGTCATTCACCTCCCTCTCAGTGTCACTCACCTCCCTCTCACTGTCACTCACCTCCCTCTCAGTGTCACTCACCTCCCTCTCAGTGTCACTCACCTCCCTCTCACTGTCACTCACCTCCCTCTCACTGTCACTCACCTCCCTCTCAGTGTCACTCACCTCCCTCTCACTGTCACTCACCTCCCTCTCACTGTCACTCACCTCCCTCTCACTGTCACTCACCTCCCTCTCACTGTCACTCACCTCCTTCTCACTGTCACTCACCTCCCTCTCAGTGTCACTCACCTCCCTCTCAGTGTCACTCACCTCCCTCTCACTGTCACTCACCTCCCTCTCACTGTCACTCACCTCCCTCTCAGTGTCACTCACCTCCCTCTCAGTGTCACTCACCTCCCTCTCACTGTCACTCACCTCCCTCTCACTGTCACTCACCTCCCTCTCAGAGTCACTCACCTCCCTCTCAGTGTCACTCACCTCCCTCTCAGTGTCACTCACCTCCCTCTCACTGTCACTCACCTCCCTCTCACTGTCACTCACCTCCCTCTCACCGTCACTCACCTCCCTATCAGTGTCACTCACCTCCCTCTCACTGTCACTCACCTCCCTCTCACTGTCACTCACCTCCCTCTCAGTGTCACTCACCTCCCTCTCAGTGTCACTCACCTCCCTCTCAGTGTCACTCACCTCCCTCTCACTGTCACTCACCTCCCTCTCAGTGTCACTCACCTCCCTGTCACTCACCTCCCTCTCACTGTCACTCACCTCCCACTCAGTGTCACTCACCTCCCTCTCAGTGTCACTCACCTCCCTCTCACTGTCACTCACCTCCCTCTCACCGTCACTCACCTCCCTCTCAGTGTCACTCACCTCCCTCTCACTGTCATTCACCTCCCTCTCAGTGTCACTCACCTCCCTCTCAGTGTCACTCACCTCCCTCTCACTGTCACTCACCTCCCTCTCACTGTCACTCACCTCCCTCTCACTGTCACTCACCTCACTCTCACTGTCACTCACCTCCCTCTCAGTGTCACTCACCTCCCTCTCAGTGTCACTCACCTCCCTCTCAGTGTCACTCACCTCCCTCTCAGTGTCACTCACCTCCCTCTCACTGTCACTCACCTCCCTCTCAGTGTCACTCACCTCCCTCTCACTGTCACTCACCTCCCTCTCACTGTCACTCACCTCCCTCTCAGTGTCACTCACCTCCCTCTCAGTGTCACTCACCTCCCTCTCAGTGTCACTCACCTCCCTCTCACTGTCACTCACCTCCCTCTCACCGTCACTCACCTCCCTTTCAGTGTCACTCACCTCCCTCTCACTGTTATTCACCTCCCTCTCAGTGTCACTCACCTCCCTCTCAGTGTCACTCACCTCCCTCTCACTGTCACTCACCTCCCTCTCACTGTCACTCACCTCTCTCTCACTGTCACTCACCTCCTCACCGTCACTCACCTCCCTCTCACTGTCACTCACCTCCCTCTCAGTGTCACTCACCTCCCTCTCAGTGTCACTCACCTCCCTCTCACTGTCACTCACCTCCCTCTCAGTGTCACTCACCTCCCTCTCAGTGTCACTCACCTCCCTCTCACTGTCACTCACCTCCCTCTCAGTGTCACTCACCTCCCTCTCAGTGTCACTCACCTCCCTCTCAGTGTCACTCACCTCCTTCTCACCGTCACTCACCTCCCTCTCACTGTCACTCACCTCCCTCTGAGTGTCACTCACCTCCCTCTCAGTGTCACTCACCTCCCTCTCACTGTCACTCACCTCCCTCTCAGTGTCACTCACCTCCTTCTCAGTGTCACTCACCTCCCTCTCAGTGTCACTCACCTCCCTCTCACCTGTCACTCACCTCCCTCTCAGTGTCACTCACCTCCCTCTCAGTGTCACTCACCTCCCTCTCACTGTCACTCACCTCCCTCTCAGTGTCACTCACCTCCCTCTCAGTGTCACTCACCTCCTCACCGTCACTCACCTCCCTCTCAGTGTCTCTCACCTCCCTCTCAGTGTCACTCACCTCCCTCTCACTGTCACTCACCTCCCTCTCAGTGTCACTCACCTCCCTCTCAGTGTCACTCACCTCCTTCTCACCGTCACTCACCTCCCTCTCACTGTCACTCACCTCCCTCTCAGTGTCACTCACCTCCCTCTCAGTGTCACTCACCTCCCTCTCACTGTCACTCACCTCCCTCTCAGTGTCACTCACCTCCCTCTCACCGTCACTCACCTCCCTCTCACTGTCACTCACCTCCCTCTCAGAGTCACTCACCTCCCTCTCACTGTCACTCACCTCCCTCTCACTGTCACTCACCTCCCTCTCACTGTCACTCACCTCCCTCTCAGTGTCACTCACCTCCCTCTCAGTGTCACTCACCTCCCTCTCACCGTCACTCACCTCCCTCTCACCGTCACTCACCTCCCTCTCACTGTCACTCACCTTCCTCTCACTGTCACTCACCTCCCTCTCAGTGTCACTCACCTCCCTCTCACTGTCACTCACCTCCCTCTCACTGTCACTCACCTCCCTCTCACTGTCACTCACCTCCCTCTCACTGTCACTCACCTCCCTCTCACTGTCACTCACCTCCCACTCAGTGTCACTCACCTCCCTCTCAGTGTCACTCACCTCCCTCTCAGTGTCACTCACCTCCCTCTCACTGTCACTCACCTCCCTCTCACTGTCACTCACCTCCCTCTCACTGTCACTCACCTCCCTCTCACTGTCACTCACCTCCCTCTCAGTGTCAAATACTTATTTCCCTTATTTAAATGCAAATCAATTTATAACAATTTTTGACATGCGTTTTTCTGGATTTTGTTGTTGTTATTCTGTCTCTCACTTTTCAAATAAACCTTCCATTAAAATTATAGACTGATCATTTCTTTGTCAGTGGGCAAACGTACAAAATCAGCAGGGGATCAAATACTTTTTCCCTCACTGTACCTCCCCTTCGTCGTCAATCCCTCCCCATGCTCCCACCTGTCGCCCTTAACCCTTTGCTTCACCTCTCCCCACGCTCCCTCCCTCTCTCCTCCAGCCCCCCCCCCTCTAGCCTCTCGCCCCCCTTCTCTAAATCAGCAGCAGCGAGAGGAGGAGGATGAGACCGCGACTCGAGGCGCCGAAGGCACGGCGCCCATCTTAACTGCTGCGAGTCCGCCTTTGTCTCTCTTCACACATATACACAACGTGCACAATACGCATCCACAACACATACACAACGTGCACAATACGCATCCACAACACATATACACAACGTGCACAATACGCATCCACAACACATACACAACGTGCACAATACGCATCCACAACACATATACACAACATACACAATACGCATCCACAACACATATACACAACATACACAATACGCATCCACAACACATATACACAACGTGCACAATACGTATCCACAACACATACAGCACATACACCACGTATGTTAATACAGTATATACACATACAGGCAGATATACTTGAGATTCAAATATATTACGCATAGACGCACACACGAACATAGACAGTGACAGCCTTGAACAGACTTGGGTCACGTGCTGAAAGCGAATACCTATTAAGGCACGCGAGGAGCTGGGTGAGCAGCTCTACGCCCGGCCGCCTTTGTCTCCCCAGTGCTGATGTTCGCACAGCGCACCGGGTACTCATTTGAAGCTGAGTCGACCTTGGGGAGGCTCAGGACCGGTTCAGTCATTCGCACAAACGCGTACTGTACACGTACTCAAGAGACACACACGAAAATCCCATGCACGCACATAGACATAGACCCGCACGCACGCACACAGACACACGGAGATCCACACAGACATAGACACACACACAGACAGAGACACAGACACACGGAGATCCACACAGACATAGACACACACACAGACACACGGAGATCCACACAGACATAGACAGACACACAGACATAGACAGACACACACACAGACACACGGAGATCCACACAGACATAGACACACACACAGACACACGGAGATCCACACAGACATAGACAGACACACAGACATAGACAGACACACACACAGACACACGGAGATCCACATAGACAGACACACACACAGACACACGGAGATCCACACAGACAGGACACGCACACAGACAGACACACAGACATAGACCCGCACGCACACAGACAAGCACACGGAGATCCACACAGACATAGACACACAGACACACGGAGATCCGCACAGACAGACACACACACAGACAGACACACGGAGATCCACACAGACAGACACACACACACAGACACACGGAGATCTACACACAGACACACACACACACAGACAGACACACGGATATCTACACACAGACAGACACATACACACAGACACACGGAGATCCAAAGACAGACACACAGACAGACACACGGATATCTACACACATACACACAGACACACGGAGATCCACAGACATACACACAGACAGACACACGGATATCCACACACAGACAGACACACACAGACACACACACAGACAGACACACAGACAGATACACAGACAGACACACACATAGACAGATACACAGACACACACAGACAGACACAGACACAGACAGACACACACACACAGACACACACACACGGGCACGCCGCGCACACGGCACTGCTGGAAGCATCTGTTGATTCAATTCCCTCCTCACAACTCCCGCGACAAGACGGCTGATCTCCCCCACCCCGCGATGCCCCAGACGCTGATGGAGTGTGGGCGGGCGTGAGGGGGGGGGGGCGTGAGGGGGAGCGCCGGACCCCCCCCCCCCCCCACATTCTGCACAGTGACGCAGCCAGGGGTCGAACCGGGACCCAAGCAGCGGCAGGAGCAGCAGCAGGAGCAGCAGCAGCAGGAGCAGCAGCATCAGCAGGAGCAGCATCAGCAGCAGCAGGAGCAGCAGCAGGAGCAGCAGCAGCAGTAGGAGCAGCAGCAGAAGGATGGACTTCTCATTCAACGGCGCCTCGGTGAGATCACAAACCATCATCGCCATCACGCGACCCCTACGATCACCTCCACCACCACCATCGTCACCACCAGACAAAGATTCCCCGTGTAGCCTGAACAGACTGTCCGGGCAAGTGCTGTGAGCGAGTAGCAGCACCTGTGAAGGCCTGCACGGCACACGAGGGGGTGGGTGGCCAGCGCCCCGGCCGGACGCCTTTGTCTCCCCAGCGGCGATGTTTGCACACCGCACCAGGTCTCGTCGGCGGGTCAAGTGCGGTGGGGGTCAAGTGGTGGGGGTTGGTGGGGTCAAGTGGTGGGGGATGGTGGGGTCAAGTGGTGGGGGATACCCCCCACCGCTGTCCCAGACGAGCGAGTGGAGGCCAAACCACCGCTCTCGGAGACCTCCTCCCTCGGAGCGGAGTGAGCAGGGAGCGCGCCTTGGCACTGGGGTGTGCCGCCGTGCGGTTTGTCCGCTCGCACGCGCCAATCGGGTGAGTCCGCTATTGACCTGACACTGAACACAGCGGTCGCTATGAAGGAGTTGGTGGTCGTGGTGGTGAAGTGGGGTTACATAGTGGTGGTGTTGAAGTTGGGTTATATAGGAGTGGTGGTGATGTAGGGTTTTAGATTTGAAGCTTTCGTGACTGCAAAGATTCATATTCTTAAGTTTTTTCGGTAAAGTCACGTAGGTAAAAAAAAAATTATTCATAAAAGTAAAAACAGGGCAAAACTGATTCTTCCGCCGTTGCCGATCATTGCTACAACGCTGTGGGCTCTCATGAAATTGTCTTTTCCGAGACCAAGGTACTCTGCAAACCTCCTGGCTACCATCAAAGGTTTGTACACGAAGCCATCCAAATATACAAACACAGACATAATTTCAACCGTGATGATGGGTACAAACTGAGTAATCATTGGAAAGATGTTATTAACCATGCAAAAAAGGTTTAACCACACATATTTGGACCATCTTATTTGACAGGCACTATTCTTCAGTTACCGTACAGTTTCTTCTTTTTTCACACACTGGTTTCCTGCTTTAAGTTTTACCACACATTTGGCAAATCTAGAATTAATCCCAGCAACATAGCAAAGGGCTGTTTCATCTACATAACAAAGGCTCAGTCCCATTTACAGCAGCCGCACCTTAACAACTCTGGTACCTCCCAGTTCAACCAGTCTACACAACAAATGCTCATTCCTAGCAGCTGCCTCAGAAGCACCAACCTCACAATAATAATAATACAAAACTCCGATCTAGGTGCCTGCCTTGGCTCCTCCCACCCTCAACCAGTATATATGTGTAGTAAGTATATGGAGGCTTGACGACAGGATCGGAGGCACACTTATTTATTACACCAACACAGTTATTACAGGTCACTTGGCTACAGGGATTTCTCGACAGCTAACCCCTCTAACCTATACCAATTCCTCCACTACGGGACTAGGGGAGGCTATCTGTCCCAGCTTGGTTAAGCTGGGATCCCGGCTCCCTGAGTCACCAGACCAGCTTCGTCTGGGCTCTCGGGGCCACGCCACCGGCTTGCCCTGGTCGGCCCTTATAAGGACAGCGAGCCAGGGGAGCTCTGGGGCCTACACTAGCAGGTCTTCCGTCTTCTCTGGTTAAAGCTGAGTCCCGCCCTCGAGCCCTCGAGCTCATCACCTTTCATAGGACTCGCCCCCGAGGGGGGGCCCGTGGGGGATACCCATGCGGACGTCGGTGCGAGCGCCACCCTTGTGTGCGGCCGTAACCCCGCCCCTTGTGTTTGTTGGCCATCCGTGGCCATGCATAATCACACCTCAACATTCGTAGCCATGCGCAATTACACCTCTACATCACCCCCCCCTGTACAGCTCGCAGCCGTCCCTGGCTGCAAAAAAAACCCAGAATAAAGGTGTATCCCTCACGAACCCCCGCGTGTGTGCCTCGCGTAAATTTTTTTTAACAAGAACAAGAGAATCTCAACAAGAACAACAAGAGGAAGAGAGAGAGAGAGAGAGAGAAAAAAAATAACCCGACGCACCCTCCCCGGATAAACACCCCAAAACCAACATATATACACACTCCGGACGCCACCTTTCCCATTGTCCGCAAGGCCCCCCAACGGCCGACCTCACAACACCCCTTCCATTGTCCGCAAGGCCCCCCAACGGCCGACCTCACAAAAGTCTGCGCGTTTTGGCGCGCGTTCTCGCGGCGGGCCCGTCACAAGGGCCCGTCCTGGCACGCTCAGTGACGGTTGTTGACGGTCCGGGTGCAAGAGAGTCAGGCGTCGCTGCCGAGTGACCCCCGACCCCTCCGGGAGGGGTTGGTGGGCGTGGGCCCGTCACTCCTGTTTCACCTGGGGACGGAACAGTTGGCGTCAGGTTAGGCGAGTGCAGCGACGACGGGGAGTCGGCGACACCCTCACACGTTTGGCCATGCGTGTGTGTGTGTGAACCACGGGGCGGCGCGACAAATGGTTTTAACCTTGAGGGGTGCACATACCACCGGCGCCTCCCCCATTTGACGCGAACACATTGCGGCCGCAAAACCTGCACGACCTCCACTGGCCCCCGCCACGGCCGTACCAATTTCGACGAGGTTGCCAGCGGCACCTGAGGACAGTGCAACCACGCCCTGTCCCCTGGTTTCCATTTGATCACCTGCACCCGCCCCAACCGAAGCCTCTCGTTCGCCTTCTGGCGGAGTTCAGAATTTTGCACGGCCGCTTCCCGCGCCTCAGACAATTTAGCGATGTTAAATTTAACGTGTTCGGACAAGTTAGACTTCGCCCGGGGCGCCGAGAGCTTCAGCTGGGTCGCCACAGGGGGGTGAACTTCGCGCCCATACATTAAAAAGAAAGGGGAAAATCCGGTGGCCGCATGGGGAGCCATTCTGTAGGCCTGCAACACACCGGCTATACGGAGGTCCCAATCCGTCTGGGATACCGACACCTGCTGGGACAGCATGGACGTGATGGTCCGATGCAGCCGTTCCACCATCCCGTCAGTTTGTGGGTGATACGGAGAGGTCCGAACCTTCTCCGTACCCAAGAGGTCGCACACCTCACGTAGGAGTTTACCAGAAAAATTCCTACCCTGGTCAGTAAGCAGCCGTTCCGGAGCACCCTTGTCGAGGACATAGCCCTGGACAAAGGCCTCCGCGATGGCTGCTGCCGACTGGTTCGCCAGGGGCCAGGCCATAGGCCATCTCGTGAAGTATTCAACCCCCGTTAGTAAATACCTATTGCCCCTGGGCGTAGCGGGAAATGGGCCAAGTATGTCCAGAGCGACGAGCTCGTTAACCCGGGAAACCTTAATGGACTGCAGCGGAGGGTTGGACCCCCTAGCAGGTGGCTTCCTTTGCGCGCATTGCGTGCATGACCCCAGGAGATCCCCCACGTCCTTTTCCATGCCCGGCCAGAAGAAATCGAGCTGGAGCGTGGCAAAGGTCTTGTGAACCCCCAAGTGCAGAAGCCGCTCATGAACAGCCCATACCACCTTACCCCTTAATGCTGCAGGAACCACGAGCCGCTGGCGGCGGGTTTTTCCATCCCAGTGCATTAAAAGACCCTGGAACAACCCCCACGAGTCAACGTTCGCCACCCCCTGACCAGCCCCCCCGACGCGACGGCGCAGAGCGAGGAGGGAGGTGTCCTCCATTTGGAGGCGTCCCCATTCCGCGACCGACAACCCCAGCAACGAATCCCTCCCTTCTTGCTCGATAGGACCCGAAGCCGAAGGTGCATCGGCAGCGGCCACGAGGACCAAATCGGTGGTGACGTTCGGGGGCCTACAACGCCCCGAACCCAAGAGGCACGCGCACTCCGAAGTGGGTGGCAATCGTGACAGGGCGTCAGCGTTCGTGTGGCGGGACACCCTTACGATATGTGGTGACAAAGTCATAGTCTTGGAGGATCTCCAACCATCGAGACAACTGGCCCGATGGTTGTTGAACCCGCAGGGCGTACTGTAGGGCCGCATGATCTGTACGGACGGTGAACCGCCGACCGTACAGATACGGGCGGTACTGCTGAATGAAATAAACAATCGCCAATAATTCCCGACGGGTAACGCAGTACCGCTGTTCGGCTGGAGACAGTACCCGACTACCGTAAGCCACCACATGCTCTACGCCCCCAATGAGCTGGGACAGCACGCCCCCGATGCCCGTGTTACTTGCGTCAGTATCGAGCAAGAAGGGTTGTGAAAAATCGGGGTAATTCAACGGCGGAGCCCCCACCAAAGCATTCCGGAGGGCGCGAAAAGCAGCCTCCTCCTCCGGCCCCCAATGAAACCTGACTCCCTTGGACGTCAAGGCATGCAATGGTTTCGCAATCGTAGCGAAGTCAGCCACAAATCGTCGATAATACGACGCGAACCCAATGAAACTCCTGACCTCTCCCACCGAGGTGGGAGTCGGCCAGGAGCTGACGCATTCCGTTTTGGCGGGATCAGTGAATATCCCCGAGCGCCCAACAATGTGACCCAAATATCGCACCGATTCGCGGAGTAAATGGCACTTCTGCGGTTTAAATTTCAAATTGGCAGCCCGCATTTTGAGAAAAACAGCACGCAACCTCTGGAGGTGTTCCTCGAAGGATTTGCTAAAGACGATGACATCGTCTAAGTAAATCAAACACGAATCCCATTGCAAACCTGCCAAGACCAATTCCATTAACCGCTGAAAAGTTGCCGGCGCAGAATGTAAACCCATCGGCAAGCGGTTAAATTGGAAGAGACCTTGCGGTGTACGAAAAGCAGTCTTAGGTTTTGATTCGTCATCCAGAGGAAGCTGCCAGAATCCAGATAGCAAATCGAGGGTGGAAAAGAATCGCGCCCCCGCCAAGGCATCGAGCGACTCATCCATTCGAGGAAGCGGGTACGCATCTGCCACAGAGATTTTGTTCAGACGCCGAAAGTCGACACAAAACCGCAGTGAGCCGTCGTGTTTTTTCACCAAAACGATCGGCGCGCCCCACGGGCTGTTGGAAGGGGAAATGATATCGGCGGCTAGCATGTCATCAACAGCCGATTTGACATGATCCTTTTCGGCGGGACTCAACCGAAAGAAATTTTGGCGGATTGGCGCGCTGTCACCCGTGTCAATATGGTGTCGCAGCAATTTAGTACAACCAATATCAAATTTGTGTTGACTAAAAACGTCAGCAAATTCGCTCAGGAGAACTCTTAGCTGCGCGCGCTGCGAGTCGGACAGGTCCACTGAACCCGCGCAAAGCGCATCCAGCCATCCGTCATCACAGTCCGAATGCGGTCGCGACGGAGGATCGGTGGATACCTGACCCACGAGTGGTTCCTCATAGGGTACCGGCGTTGCGTGTGCAAGCACGGTCCCTTGAGGAACCACGGCCGTTCGCGATCCCACATTAAGGACTGCAATGAAGGGGTCCCCATCCCCTCTCACCATGGTCTGAGCCGCGAGCAAATCGGGTCCATTTACCCCGGCCCGAGATGGTCCCAACAAGACCCCCCGATCCGCAACCCCTTCATTAAACGGCCGACGCAACCTAAGAGGGACGAGCATCTGAGCCCCCGGAGGTACGCGCACAGTTTTTGTCACGAGCGCCTGCACGGTGGCAAACGCCCGACGCTCCGTGGTGGGGGAAGACAAAAATGTAACACGTCGGCCCGATGGGAGCTCAATGCACCCCTGGTCAATCAGGATACGGATGGGCATTTTGGCCAAGAAATCCGTCCCCAACAGGCACGGAACCGCGAGTGAGGAGGAAACCAAAACAGGCCCGGATAATTTAATGTCTCCAATGCAGATAGTGGCGCGGATTTGCCCAATAATGCCCAGCGAGCCCCCGTTAGCAGCATAGCATGGCACGTCAACAGGGAGCAAGGGACGACTTTGAACGGGAAGGATGTTATAAATCAAATCAGATATAATGGTCGCCGATGCCCCTGTGTCAATTAAAATCCGCACCTCTACCCCATCAATATGACCGACCACAACCGATGATCCCGCCGACGCAGCAACGACACGATGGGCGAGCTCCGACCACTGACCCGGTTGGAGCGCTCGCCGCATTATAGAACAATCGCGCGCGACGGACGGGGAATTTGGAGCCCTGTTTGGTTGAGCGCGTGAGTGTGTGTCGGATGTGTGCGTGGGCCAAACGTGTGAGGTGCCGCGACTCGCCGTATTTCTCTGCTGGAGCTTGGGAGGAGACGGCGTGGCGTCCTGACGAGGTGTCGCCCCGCGCTGACGGGGAGCCCGGCATCCTGACGCAACGTGGCCTTGCAGGCCACAGTTGTAGCAGCGTGTGAGCGCCCCTGATGTCCTGGGCTGCTCCTGGCGGCTCGGTCCATTCCGAGCCTGTGGCGCCGCCGATCTCCATTCCCCTCGCCGCTCCACCCCGCAGACCTCCTCCGATGGGAGGGCGGTAGCCGCCATGGCATGGCTGGCCGCCCCCTTTGCCGCCTTTCGACGTAGGGACCGCAAGCCCCCGTGGATGTGGCGCGCGACCAGCAGGGACGACATCTCCGCGTCGTCTTGAGCCAGGACGTTGACGTCCAGCTCATCAGCGAGTAGCAGCAGTTTCTCAGCCACCATGGCATCCACTCCTTCCTCGTCCATCCTTGGAAAAGCAGCCTTCGCCAGGGCCAGGAGAGCTGTCCGGAAGGCCAGGGGCGATTCGTTGGCGCCCCGACGCCGATCGTGGAACAGCTGCCTGCAGTCCGAAGGCGGCCCATAGACGGCTGACAGCAGCTGCAACGCCAGGTGTAGAGTGGCGCGCTTTTCCCTCGGCGCCGAGGTGAGGGTAGCCAGGGCGTCGTTGTCCAGCATCGCTGGCAGCGCGCGTAGAGCCTCGGCGTCCGACCAGTTCGCCATCTCTTGATGAGCGATGAACCGCCTCTTGAAACCGCCCCAGTCTCCGTCTGCACCTACGAATTCTTTAAGAGGCGGCAGACGCTGTTGTAAGGCGGCGTCCGTGGCTGCAGAACGCTCTCCGTCGCTCCCCGCCGATGATACAGTGTGGGCGGGCTGTGAGCATGGCATCGCCGGTCGCTCTGATGTTGACGCGCCGGCCGGTGTTGATGATGTCACGGCTTGTGCTTGGCGCTCGGCAGACACGTGACGCGGGCCGGCCCCGCCCACCGCTCGTACTGTAGAGATGGCGGGAAATTTGACCGCGAGCCGCGTCGGGGTGGCGGGAAACGTCGCCCCGCGTCGGCCGCCGTCGTCGACCCGCGCTGCTCCTCCAGCCCCCAGCCGCGTGATCTCCTCCAACGCGGCGGCCGCGGCGTAGAGTAGGTCCGCCAGGCGGGAGTGGGCCAGCCGGAGTCCTTCGGCTGACGCATCCCCCTCCTCCTGTCGTAGCGGCGCGGGCGTACTCGGCCCTGGCTGCTCCGATTCGACCCCGGCCATCTCTGGTGGTGATTCGGCCCCGGCGTCTTCCATCTCCGACTCCCTGGTACGTGTCGTCCCTCGTGTGTCCATCGTTGGACGTTTTACTTCTGACACCAGATGTAGTAAGTATATGGAGGCTTGACGACAGGATCGGAGGCACACTTATTTATTACACCAACACAGTTATTACAGGTCACTTGGCTACAGGGATTTCTCGACAGCTAACCCCTCTAACCTATACCAATTCCTCCACTACGGGACTAGGGGAGGCTATCTGTCCCAGCTTGGTTAAGCTGGGATCCCGGCTCCCTGAGTCACCAGACCAGCTTCGTCTGGGCTCTCGGGGCCACGCCACCGGCTTGCCCTGGTCGGCCCTTATAAGGACAGCGAGCCAGGGGAGCTCTGGGGCCTACACTAGCAGGTTTTCCGTCTTCTCTGGTTAAAGCTGAGTCCCGCCCTCGAGCTCATCACCTTTTATAGGACTCGCCCCCGAGGGGGGGCCCGTGGGGGATACCCATGCGGACGTCGGTGCGAGTGCCACCCTTGTGTGCGGCCGTAACCCCGCCCCTTGTGTTTGTTGGCCATCCGTGGCCATGCATAATCACACCTCAACATTCGTAGCCATGCGCAATTACACCTCTACATATGTGTAATAAAGGTCGTGGGAGCGACTTCTGGAATCCGGTCTTTATTTGTCTTTCGTTCACAACACTCCTGTCTTACTCCTTCACGCTGCTAACAGACAGCGTGAGAGGGAGAGAGAGAGAGACTCTCGCTGCCACGTGGCAGGCCTGGACCCCCCGCTCCAGCATGGCCTCACCCTTCGTTCGTTCCAGATTTGACCACGTGTTGTCCGTCTCCACCCCTTTTAATACCCGAGTCACGTGGTACCTTTCCACCAGTCCTGGTTAACCTCCATGGAATCTTCCAGACTCCATCGTACGATCCCAGGACCACGCCCCCGACTCGTCCCCCCATTGGCTGTGGCTAAAGCCAGCAGATCCAATCATCTACTTACAGATGCCACCTTCCCATTACGTTAGGGCCACGCCCCTAGACTTCTCCCTATTGGCTATGGGCCAGGACCGGTAGAGCCAATCATCGTAACGAGGTGTGATCAATTAACCACCCGGATATATCCTCACATTACATCACCCCCCCCTTCCCCCCCCCCGGTGTAAAAAGTCAGCCGTCTCGGCTGGGAAAAGAGTGACGGCCCCACTCCTTTAAATAACATTTTAGGGCGTCCATGACGCATTAACAAGGTAAGGGGAGTAGGGCGCCAATGCGCAGAGGAATTAAAACATTACAGACATAAAAACCACCGACATACATTAGGGCGTCCCTGTAGCGCAGTAACACCAGGGCGACAGACCGTAAGGACAACAGTATTAGGGAAATGGGAGAGACTTCGACCGCGTACGCCACACCGGACCCTCTCCTCCCCTCGCGTGTGGTTGCCTCGCCGACTGTTCAGCAGGAGGTGGGTGCAGTGCAGAAGAAGAAGAATTTTCCCTGTCCCCTGTGGCTGGGACAGGCCCCGTTGGAGGTAAAACGTCCGGGGTCTCGTCGACCTTCAAAACCTGTGCGTCTGCGGGGGGTAGAACACGGCCCCGCTGGGGATCAATCGGCGAGGCAAGTGGCACATTCGGCACGCCAGACCCCGGTAGGTCAACAAGTGGGGATGAAGGGCCAGCATGCGGGTCAACATAGGGCTTGAGCCGCGACGAGTGAACATACCAACGACGTTGGCCGTACTGGATGCGAACACTCTGGGGATTCCGAATGTCCACCAACCTCACGGGCCCCCGCCAAGGCCTGTGCAGTTTAGGGGACGTACCCACCGGCACCTGAGGGCAATGGAGCCATGCCATATCGCCCACCGACCAAGGTATGTCAGTTCGCGATCGACGCGCACACCTCTCGTTCCGTGCCTGTGTACGGGCTGTCGCACATCTGGCGGCCTCTCGCGCCTCCGTAACCCGTTTAAGCGAGTCCCACACGTGGTCAGGCAAGGAAGGGGACGGTTGTTTCCAGAGGTGGGACAAAGTCATTGTTATGCAAGTCCAAGTCGAGTCTGAAGTCATCAAATTCATGACTCGAGTCTGACTCGAGTCCAAGTCACATGACTCGAGTCCACACCTCAGAGGTGGGACAAAGTCATTGTTATGCAAGTCCAAGTCGAGTCTGAAGTCATCAAATTCATGACTCGAGTCTGACTCGAGTCCAAGTCACATGACTCGAGTCCACACCTCTGGTTGTTTCCCCGCTGCACCAAGTTGCACATCAATCGGGGGTACATTCTCACGGCCATAAATAAGGAAAAATGGCGAATATCCTGTGGACGCGTGCGGGACCATGCGGTATGCCACCAGGATGCCCGCTATGTGCAAGTCCCAATCGGTTTGTTTTTCACTCACCGTGTGACAAAGCATGGCCGAAAGGGTGCGGTTAAATCGTTCCACCATACCATCCGTTTGCGGATGGTAAGGGGAAGTCGGATTTTCTTTGTACCCAAGGCAGAGCACACGTCTTTGAGCAATTTAGAGGAGAAGTTACGTCCTTGATCCGTGAGCAGCCCTTCAGGTGCTCCCTTATCCATGACATACCCATTCAAGAAAGCCTCGGTGATGGATGAGGCCGTTTGGTCAGGTAGAGGCCAGGCCCATAGGCCAGCGAGAAAAATATTCGACCCCGACCAAAAGGTATTTATTGCCCCTAGCCGATGGAGGGAATGGGCCCAGGATATCCAGAGCAACCAGCTCATTAATACGGATACCTCGATCGATCGTAGGGGCGGGACATAATTTTGATGTGGCGGTTTCCGCTTCGCACAATCATGGCATGACCAGATAAAGCTGGTGACATCCGCTGTCATGCCTGGCCAAAAAAAATCTTGCTGCATTGCGGCCAATGTTTTCTGCACGCCAAGGTGCATCAGCTTGTCGGCGTGCAGCGCGTGGATCAGATCGTGGCGAAGGGACATCGGCACAACCAGGCGTGAACGGTCTGACAACCCATCCGTACACATTAGTAATCCCGCCTGGCCCCGAAACAACTGCCATTTCCATCCTGCCAAATGAGATCTCAGTTTCCCGACCAATTCCTGCAGTGGAGCCAAAGAGGCATCGGCCTCTTGCTCGCGTAGCTACACCGAGTGCGGCAAATGCAGCGTATAGTCGGCTCCAACGGGTATATCCTGGCCTTCATCCTTTGACATCGCCCCCATGACTGGACAGGGCGGAGTAGGCAGCGCCGCACAGCGGTGCGTACCCGTCAGACAGGCGCAGGGAGGGGTCGCGGGCAACCTAGACAGAGCGTACCCTTGCGGTACATGATCTCGTAGGAAAACTCCTGCAGCGATTCCAACCACCAAGCCAATTGATCGGATGGTTGTTCCAATTTCAATTAATACTGCAAGGCAGCATGGTCAGTGCGCACGAGGAATTCCCTTCCATACAGGTACGGCCGGTACTGGCGAACAAAATGGACAATTGCCAGCAATTCCCGTCGCATCACGCAATTGCGCGTCTCGGCAGGAGACAGAACCCTGCTGCCTTATGCCACCACTCGCTCGACCCCGTCTTTCCGTTGTGACAAAACGGCCCCTATGTTGATGTCGCTAGCATCCGTGTCAAGGATGAACGGCTGGGAAAAGTCTGGGTAGTCGAGTGTCGGAGCAGTGGCCAGGTGATCCCGGAGAGACTGAAAAGAGCGCTCCTCTTCCGGGCCCCATTTAAATCTCTGATTCTTCCCTGTTAGAACATGCAGCGGCTTAGCCAGCGTCGCGAAATACTTAACAAATCGGCGATAGTAGGATGTGAACCCTATAAACCGCCGTACGTCGCTCACTGAAGTGTGCGTCAGCCACTCCAGGACACAAGACGTTTTCTGAGGGTCCGTGGACACAGCGTCAGAGCTGACGATGTGTGCAAGGTAGCGGACAGATCGTTGCAAAAGGTGGCACTTCTTTGGTTAAAATTTTAGGTCGGCCGACTGCATCCTCTGAAAGACAGTCTCCAGCCGTTGGAGGTGTTCTTCGAAGGTGCGACTGAATACAATGATATCGTCCAAATATATGAGGCACGTTTCCCACTACAGCCCCGTTAGCACCAGTTCCATCAGACGTTGGAACGTCGCCGGTGCTGCATTCAAGCCCATAGGTAGGCGGTTAAACTCAAAGAGGCCCTGCGACATGCGGAACGCCGTTTTCGGTCTGGACGTGTCATCGAGGGAAAGCTGCCAAAACCCAGACGACAGGTCGAGGGTAGAGAAGAAATTTGCCCCCGACAAAGCGTCCAACGAGTCGTCCATCCGTGGCAAGGGGTATGCGTCCGCCACGGATATCTTATTCAATCAGAGGAAGTCTACACAAAACCTCGTTCCGCCATCCTTCTTTTTAACCAACACCACCGGCGCGCCCCAAGGACTGTTGGACGGCGAAATTATATCGGCCGCCAACATGTCGTCCACCGCGCCACGCACGTATTCCCTTTCTGCAGGGCTCATGCGATGCAGGTGCATACAAATCGGTCCCGCCGCACCGGTGTCGATATGGTGCGACAAGAGCGAGGTATGGCCCAAATCCAAATCGTTTCTCCTGAAAACGTCAGCGTACTCCGACAATAGTGAATGCAAGGCGCTCCGCTGCATGGCTGACAAGGACGTATTTTCCCGGCACAATTCGGCGATCCATCGATCGTCCGAACAATCAGATTGTGGCACGCCAGCAGCCATTTTTGTGGGTTGGTTGCCCTCAAAGCTGGTGAAATTGGTAGTGGCGTGAGCCAATACCAAGCCAACCGGAACGACCACCCGGTCCGAGCCCCCATTTAACACGAGGGAAAACGATTTAGCCACAGAGTTTGACGGGGACAACAACACACCCGTCGCATCGTCCGCGGCTTCCAATCGCTTCCGGTAATGCAGCGGGATAAGCATTTGTGTGCCCGATGGTATTTCTACAGTGACAGCAACAATAGCATTAATAGCGTTTCCTGGGGGCGAACGGCCCAGCAGGGACGGCAGGAAGGACATTCAAGCAACCTTGATCGAGGAGTATTTTAACGGGCATCTGACGAAGGAAATCGGTGCCCAATAAGCATGGGACGGCCAACGAACACGAGATCAAAACTAGTCCCAACGCGGTGATATTCCCTATAGCAATGCGCACATCTACTCGTCCCAAAATACCCATGCTACCCCCATTCGCAGCAACGCATGCATCGTTAGCCGGTCGGATCCGCGATGTAGGAATGGACAGGAGATGAAAAATAACATCGGAAATTATGATTGCAGACGCGCCGGTGTCCACCAAAATACAGACATCGATCCCATCGATAGTACCCCGTCCCGTCGAGGACCCCGACGTGACTGCCATCACCCTTCGAGCCAATTTTTTCCATTGTGTAACCGAGTGCGGCATCACCCCAGGTGACCCACAATTCCCTTCAGGAGTGCAAACATGGCGGCGAGTGGATGCGTGATGTGTCAAGACCTGCCGGGTGTCCGATGTGTGCCGACTTGCCCATGGGTGCCGTGGATCCGCGTCCGGTGGAGGAGATGGAAGTCGGCCCGACGGGAGCTGAGGAGGTTGGAGTCGGCAGCGACAATCCCGGGCGAAATGGCCTCGTCGGCCACACTTGAAACATGTGGCCGCCCCCGCCCGGCGGTCGATCGCCCCGGTCCCCACTCGTGGACGTCCGGCCCCGTCGCGCTGCTCGCGCGGCCGTCGTTTCGGGACCCAGCGAGGAACGGCTGCAACCACCTCGCCGTTGCTGGAGTCGTTGGAGCCGTGGACGACACGACGTGGAGCCCATCTCAACGGTGGCCCGTCTATCTCAGGGTCTCCCGTCCATGCCGCCATCTGGTCCCAGCATTTGAGGTTGAACTTGGCGTCCAAATAGCACGCCGCCCATCGAGACGTTAGCGGTTCGTGGCCGCACACCGGCAATGATATGTTAAGTTCCTGGGACAACTCAATCATTCTAGAAAGGATGAGAGGATCCAGGAGATCGGCTGATGAAACAGGGTAGGCGGCCATGGCAAGCGCCAACAGCGCCCCACGGTAGGCCAAGGGCGATTCTTCCGCTCCATGAATTTCCTGGTAGCCGCCGTTGGTGGCTCGTAGAACTCCGCCATTTCCGCGAAAGCGTCACGCAGAGTCTTTTTCTTACTCGCCGGGATGCAGTGGAAGACTGCCAAGGAGACGTCGTCCAACAGCGTGGGCAGAGCCTCCAGCGCTTCTGCCTCCGTCCATCGCACCGACCGGAAGGCTGACTCGAACCACCACGTGAACGCGCTCCAGTCGCCCCCGGCGACAAATTCTTTAATTTGAGGAAGGCGATGGCGGCGGTGAATATCCGAGGCCTCGGGCGTGTCAGATCCCGCTCCCCACGCAGCACGCGGCTCCGTAAAGATGGCGTCTGGCGGCCGCGTGGCAGCAGCCCCGCCCAAGATGGCGTCCGGCGGCCGCATGGCAGCAGCCCCGCCCAAGATGGAGGCCTCCCCCTCCGCCGCAGGAGCAATGGCGGACGGCGTTTCCCGCTGAAGATCTTGATCGTCGGCCCTTGGGTGAGTTCCACACGGCCGACCGAGGGCCACAGATGACGCGACCGCCGTTGCAAGATTTAGCAGGATCGCACGGAGCGATTCTATCTGCTCCGCCACCCGACGCCACCCCTCGTCCGCAGCCGGAGACGTCTCCTCGCCGGCCTGTCGTCGATGCGTGGCGTCGGGGAGAGCGGCAGACGGCGGCAGAGGACCCGTGGCTCCCAGCAGCTCGTCCTCGTCCGCCTCGTCATCTTCATCCGACGGAGGATCCGGTGGGTTTCTTTTCTTGAGGTGCTTGGACATTTTCTAATAATTGTCCAAATGGTCTCAATGTAATAAAGGTCGTGGGAGCGACTTCTGGAATCCGGTCTTTATTTGTCTTTCGTTCACAACACTCCTGTCTTACTCCTTCACGCTGCTAACAGACAGCGTGAGAGGGAGAGAGAGAGAGACTCGCGCTGCCACGTGGCAGGCCTGGACCCCCCGCTCCAGCATGGCCTCACCCTTCGTTCGTTCCAGATCTGACCACGTGTTATCCGTCTCCACCCCTTTTAATACCCGGGTCACGTGGTACCTTTCCACCAGTCCTGGTTAACCTCCATGGAATCTTCCAGACTCCATCGTACGATCCCAGGACCACGTCCCCGACTCGTCCCCCCATTGGCTGTGGCTAAAGCCAGCATATCCAATCATCTACTTACGGATGTCACCTTCCCATTACGTCAGGGCCACGCCCCTAGACTTCTCCCCATTGGCTATGGGCCAGGACCGGTAGAGCCAATCAACGTAATGAGGTGTGATCAATCAACCACCTGGAATTTCTCTTACTTGATACAGCAATCGTGCTGTGACGATTCCACCTGAAGACGGAAGCTTGTGTTGCCTCCGAAACGTCGTGATTTTTATTTAATTTTTTATTTTACTTTAATTAATTTTAATTTGAATTACGTGACTTTACCGGTGGTGGTGGTGAAGTTGGGTTATATGGGAGTGGTGGTGGTGGTGGTGAAGTTGGGTTACGTAGGAGTGGTGGTGGTGGTGAAGTTGGGTTATGTAGGAGTGGTGGTGGTGAAGTTGGGTTATGTAGAGTGGTGGTGGTGAAGTAGGGTTATATAGGAGTGGTGGTGGTGAAGTAGGGTTATGTAGGAGTGGTGGTGGTGAAGTTGGGTTATGTAGGAGTGGTGGTGGTGAAGTAGGGTTATGTAGGAGTGGTGGTGGTGAAGTAGGGTTATGTAGGAGTGGTGGTGGTGAAGTTGGGTTATGTAGGAGTGGTGGTGGTGAAGTGGGTTATATAGGAGTGGTGGTGGTGAAGTAGGGTTTATGTAGGAGTGGTGGTGGTGAAGTTGGGTTATGTAGGAGTGGTGGTGGTGAAGTTGGGTTATGTAGGAGTGGTGGTGGTGAAGTAGGGTTATATAGGAGTGGTGGTGAAGTGAGTTATGTAGGAGTGTGGTGTGAAGTTGGGTATGTGGAGTGGTGGGTGAAGTAGGGTTAGGTAGGAGTGGTGGTGGTGAAGTAGGGTTATGATAGGAGTGGTGGTGGTGAAGTAGGGTTATGTAGGAGTGGTGGTGGTGAAGTTGGGTTATATAGGAGTGGTGGTGGTGAAGTAGTGGTTATGTAGGAGTGGTGGTGGTGAAGTTGGGTTATGTAGGAGTGGTGGTGGTGAAGTAGGGTTATGTAGGAGTGGTGGTGGTGAAGTTGGGTTATGTAGGAAGGTGGTGGTGTGTGAAGTAGGGTTATGAGGAGTGGTGGTGGTGAAGTTGGGTTATGTAGGAGTGGTGGTGGTGAAGTTGGGTTATGTAGGAGTGGTGGTGGTGAAGTTGGGTTATGAGGAGTGGTGGTGGTGAAGTAGGGTTATGTAGGAGTGGTGGTGGTGAAGTTTGGGTTATGTAGGAGTGGTGGTGGTGAAGTAGGGTTATGTAGGAGTGGTGGTGGTGAAGTAGGGTTTGTAGGAGTGGTGGTGGTGAAGTTGGGTTATGTAGGAGTGGTGGTGGTGAAGTAGGGTTATGTAAGGAGTGGTGGTGGTGAAGTTGGGTTATGTAGGAGTGGTGGTGGTGAAGTTGGGTTATGTAAGGAGTGGTGGTGGTGAAGTAGGGTTATGTAGGAGTGGTGGTGGTGAAGTTAGGGTTATGTAGGAGTGGTGGTGGTGAAGTAGGGTTATGTAGGAGTGGTGGTGGTGAAGTAGGGTTATGTAGGAGTGGTGGTGGTGAAGTAGGGTTATGTAGGAGTGGTGGTGGTGAAGTAGGGTTATGTAGGAGTGGTGGTGGTCGAAGTAGGGTATGTAGGAGTGGTGGTGGGAAGTTGGGTTATGTAGAGTGGTGGGAAGTAGGGTTATGTAGGAGTGGTGGTGTGAAGTAGGGTTATGTAGGAGTGGTGGTGGTGAAGTAGGGTATGTAGGAGTGGTGGTGGTGAAGTAGGGTTATGTAGGAGTGGTGGTGGTGAAGTAGGGTTATGTAGGAGTGGTGGTGGTGAAGTTGGGTTATGTAGGAGTGGTGGTGGTGAAGTAGGGTTATGTAGGAGTGGTGGTGGTGAAGTGGGTTATGTAGGAGTGGTGGTGGTTGTGTGGTTGTGAAGGTAGGGTATGTCGGAGTGGTGGTGGTGAAGTAGGGTTATGTCGGAGTGTGTGGTGTGGAAGTTGGGTTATGTCGGAGTGGGTGGTGGTTGCACGTTGGGTTATGTGAGTGCGGCGTGGTGGTGAATGAAGTAGGGTTATGTAGGAGTGGTGGGTGGTGAAGTGGGTTATGTAGGATTGGGGTGGTGGTCTGTGGTGGTGAAGTAGGGTTATGTAGTGAGGTTGGTGGGGTGAAAGTAGGGTTATTGTACAGGCGTGGGGTGGTGGTGGTTGTGGTGGTGAAGTTGGGTTATGTAGAGTGGTGGTGGTTTGTGGTGGTGAAGTTGGGTTATGTCGAAGTGGTGGTGGTGTTGGTGGTTGACAGTAGGTGTATGTCGGAGTGGGGTGGTTGTGGTGGTCAGTAGTGGGTTATGTAGGAGGTGGTGGTGGTGAAGTGGGTTATGTAGGAGTGGTGGTGGTGGTGGTGGTGAAGTGAGTTATGTAGGAGTGTGGTGGTGGTGGTGAAGTTGGGTTATGTAGGAGTGGTGGTGGTTGTGGTGTTGAAGTTGGGTTAATGGGAGTGGTGGGGTGGTGGTGAGTTGGGTTATGTAGGAGTGGTGGTAGTGGTGGTGAAGTCGGGTTTGTAGAAGTGGTGGTGGTGGTGAATTTGGGTATGTAGGCAGTGGGTGGTGGGTGGTGTGAAGTTGGGTATATGGAGAGTGGTGGTGGTGGTGGTGAGTGGGGTTACGTAGGAAGTGGGTCGGTGGTGGTGGTGGTGGATGAAGTTGGGTTATGTAGGAGTGTGGTGGTGGTGAAGTTGGGTTATGTAGGAGTGGTGGTGGTGGTGGTGAAGTTGGTTATATGGGAGTGGTGCTGGTGTGGTGAGGTGGGGTTACGTAGGAGTGGTGGTGGTGGTGGTGGTGTGAGTTTGGGTTATGTAGGAGTGGTGGTGGTGGTGAAGTTGGGTTATGTAGAAGTGGTGGTGGTGGTGGTGGTGAGTTGGGTTCTATGGGAGTGGTGGTGGTGGTGGTGGTGAAGTTGGGTTATGTAGGAGTGGTGGTGGTGGTGAAGTTGGGTTATGTAGGAGTGGTGGTGGTGGTGGTGGTGAAGTTGGGTTATATGGGAGTGGTGGTGGTGGTGAGGTGGGGTTAGGTAGGAGTGGTGGTGGTGGTGGTGAAGTTGGGTTATGTAGGAGTGGTGGTGGTGGTGGTGGTGGTGAAGTTGAGTTATGTAGGAGTGGTGGTGGTAGTGGTGAAGTTGGGTTATATGGGTAGTGGTGGTGGTGGTGGTGACGTTGGGTTACATAGGAGTGGTGGTGGTGGTGAAGATGGGTTTATGAGAGTGGTGGTGGTGGTGGTGAAGTTGGGTTATGTAGGAGTGGTGGTGGTGGTTGAAGTCGGGGTTATGTAGGAGTGGTGGTGAAGTTGGGTTATATGGGAGTGGTGGTAGTGGTGGTTTAGTTGGGTAATAGCGAGTGGTGGTGGTGTGGTGAAGTTAAGTTATGTAGGAGTGGTGGTGGTGGTGAAGTTGGGTTATGTAGGAGTGGTGGTGAGTTGGGTTATATGGGAGTGTGGTGGTGGTGGTGAAGTGGGGTTATGTAGGAGTGGGGTGGTGGTGGTGGTGAAGTTTGGGTTATGTAGGGTGGTGGTGGTGGTGGTGGTGAAGTTGGGTTATATGGGAGTGGTGGTGGTGGTGGGAAGTCGGGTTATGTAGGAGTTGGTGGTGGGGGTGGGAGGTGGGGTTATTGGATTGGTGGTGGTGGTGGTCAAGTTTGGGTTATTAGGAGTGGTGGTGGTGGTGGTGGTGAGTGTGGGTTATGTAGGAGTGGTGGTGGTGGTGGTGGTGAAGTTGGGTTATATGGGAGTGGTGGTGGTGGTGGTGAAGTCGGGTTATGTAGGAGTGGTGGTGGTGGTGGTGTGAAGTCGGGTTATGTAGGAGTGGTGGTGGTGTGAAGTGGGGTTATGTAGAAGTGGTGGTGGTGGGTGGTGGTGAAGTTGGGTTATGTTGGAGTGGTGGTGAAGTTGGGTTATATGGGAGTGGTGGTGGTGGTGGTGAAATTGGGTTATGTAGGAGTGGTGGTGGTGGTTAGGTGGGGTTACGTAGGAGTGGTGGTGGTGGTGGTGAAGTTGGGTTATGTAGGAGTGGTGGTGGTGGTGGTGAAGTTGGGTTATGTTGGAGTGGTGGTGGTGGTGGTGAAGAATTTCGCTGCTCACCCCAAACTATGATGAATGCTCTGATTGGTGCATTGTGTTGTCCTGTTTTGTCTTCTCTCTGGTCTGGCACTGGTGTATGCCAATCGGTTTCAAAGACAATGTGCACATTGTCAGAGCATGCTTATTCGCATGTTCACCACAATTATGTGTGAATGCAGATTTGCTTCATTGCGAAAGGTATGTATTTGGTGTTTGAACAATTAACACCTGTTTTATTGCTTTAAAGGGTAAAACCTATTATTTCATGCTAGAGGATATTGGGACACCCGGAGAAAACACAAAAACACTGTAAGCCATACAGATGGAACAGATGTGGATTCGTCTGCACTGTCCCGCCTTCTCGTGGCGAGCCAGTGTACGGCTCCTCGATGCATCATCAGTGTGTGGTGATCCACCAACCCTCGCTTTGCCTCCACCTCACTGGGTTACAGCAGCCACATGAAGCAGCGTGGCCACCGGCACCGCCGCCACCATCACTGCCACCACCGCCACCATCACTGCCACCACCGCCACCGCCGCCACCATCACTGCCACCGCCCGTCTATCGCACCGGCCAGCAGGGAGGGATGATTCACTTTCGGTTTTGACTGAGTGAGTGGGCGGGCGGGCGGGCGGGCGGGTGACAGCGATGACGACGACCCCTCTCCCCCCACTCTATCCCAGCACATGCCTGTCATGGCCGCCTCCTTCATCGACTTCCCGGCTGGGACCGGCACCTTCGCCAACGATGAGGAGGACGAGGAGGAGGACGAGGAGGAGCTGGCAGAGGTGACCACCGTCTCCAGCGCTCACCACCACCACCACCACGGCCACCACCACCACGGCCACCACCAGCAGCAGCAGCAGCAGCACGGCTCCGGCCCCAACACTGTCTCCGGTGCTGGGGCCGCTTCGACCTCCGGCTCGGGGCTGGCGCTGCTGAGCGGCCACCGCGGCGCCGAGGACCCCGCCGGCCCCGCCGGGGCAGGGGCCCGGCCCCAGCGAGGACGCCTCGACCGCGGCTCCGTGGGCCTCTGGGTGGCGCTCATCGCCACTGCCGCCAACATCCTCGTCATCGCCATCGTCTACGCCAGCACCTTCTGAGCCACCGCGGAACCACCGGTGGAACCAGCGGTGGAACTACCGGTGGAACCGTCGGTTGAACCATCGGTGGTTCCATCGGTGGAACTACCGGTTGAGCCATCGGTGAAACCATCGGTGGATCCACCGGAGGAA
>NC_083831.1:471811-606027 GCF_015708825.2 Lethenteron reissneri | reverse complement strand
CACTGTCACTCCCTCCCTCTCACTGTCACTCACCTCCCTCTCACTGTCACTCACCTCCCTCTCACTGTCACTCACCTCCCTCTCACTGTCACTACTCACCTCCCTCTCACTGTCACTCACCTCCCTCTCACTGTCACTCACCTCCTCTCACTGTCACTCACTCCCTCTCACTGTCACTCACCTCCCTCTCACTGTCACTCACCTCCCTCTCACTGTCACTCACCTCCTCACACTGTCACTCACCTCCCTCTCACTGTCACTCACCTCCCTCTCACTGTCACTCACCTCCCTCTCAGTGTCACTCACCTCCCTCTCTGTCACTCACCTCCCTCTCACTGTCACTCCACCTCCCTCTCACTGTCACTCCCTCCCTCTCACTGTCACTCACCTCCCTCACTGTCACTCACTCCTCCCTCTCACGTCACTCACCTCCCTCTCACTGTCACTCACCTCCCTCTCACTGTCACTCCCTCCCTCTCAGTGTCACTCACCTCCCTCTCAGTGTCACTCACCTCCCTCTCAGTGTCCTCACCTCCCTCTCACTGTCACCACCTCCCCTCACTGTCACTCACCTCCTCTCACTGTCACTCACCTCCCTCTCACAGTCTCACCTCCCTCTCACTGTCACTCACCTCCTCTCACTGTCACTCACCTCCCTCTCACTGTCACTCACCTCCTCTCTCACTGTCACTCACCTCCCTCTCAGTGTCACTCACCTCCCTCTCATGTCACTCACCTCCCTCTCAGTGTCACTCACCTCCCTCTCACTGTCACTCACCTCCCTCTCAGTGTCACTCACCTCCCTCTCACTGTCACTCACCTCCCTCTCACTGTCACTCACCTCCCACTCTGTGGCACTCACCTCCCTCTCACTGTCACTCACCTCCCTCTCACTGTCACTCACCTCCCTCTCAGTGTCACTCACCTCCCTCTCACTGTCACTCACCTCCTTCTCACTGTCACTCACCTCCCTCTCACTGTCACTCACCTCCCTCTCACTGTCACTCACCTCCCTCTCACTGTCACTCACCTCCTCTCACTGTCACTCACCTCCCTCTCAGTGTCACTCCCTCCCTCTCACTGTCACTCACCTCCCTCTCACTGTCACTCACCTCCCTCTCACTGTCACTCACCTCCCCTCACTGTCACCTCACCTCCCTCTCACTGTCACTCACCTCCCTCACAGTCACTCACCTCCCTCTCACTGTCACCTCCCTCTCACTGTCACTCCCCCTCTCACTGTCACTCACCTCCCTCTCAGTGTCACTCACCTCCCTCTCACTGTCACTCTCCCCTCTCACTGTCACCCTCTCACTGTCACTCACCTCCCTCTCACTGTCACTCACCTCCCTCTCACTGTCACTCACCTCCCTCTCGTGTCACTCACCTCCCTCTCACTGTCACTCACCTCCCTCTCACTGTCACCTCCCTCTCACTGTCACTCACCTCCCTCTCACCGTCACTCACCTCCCTCTCACCGTCACTCACCTCCCTCTCACTGTCACTCACCTCCCTCTCAGTGTCACTCACCTCCCTCTCACTGTCACTCACCTCCCTCTCACTGTCACTCACCTCCCTCTCACGTCTGTCACCTCCCTCTCACTGTCACTCACCTCCCTCTCACTGTCACTCACCTCCCTCTCACTGTCACTCACCTCCCACTCAGTGTCACTCACCTCCCTCTCACTGTCACTCACCTCCCTCTCACTGTCACTCACCTCCCTCTCAGTGTCACTCACCTCCCTCTCACTGTCACTCACCTCCCTCTCACTGTCACTCACCTCCCTCTCACTGTCACTCACCTCCACTCACGTCACTCACCTCCCTCTCACTGTCACTCACCTCCCTCTCACTGTCACTCACCTCCCTCTCACTGTCACCCCTCTCACTGTCACTCACCTCCCTCTCAGTGTCACTCACCTCCCTCTCATGTCACTCACCTCCCTCTCAGTGTCACTCACCTCCCTCTCACTGTCACTCACCTCCCTCTCACGTCACTCACCTCCCTCTCAGTGTCACTCACCTCCCTCTCCTGCACTCACCTCCTTCTCACTGTCACTCACCTCCCTCTCACTGTCACTCACCTCCTTCTCACTGTCACTCACCTCCCTCTCACTGTCACTCACCTCCCTCTCACTGTCACCTCCCCTCACGTCCTCACTCACCTCCCTCTCAGTGTCACTCACCTCCCTCTCACTGTCACTCACCTCCCTCTCACTGTCACTCACCTCCCTCTCACTGTCACTCACCTCCCTCAGTGTCACTCACCTCCCTCTCACTGTCACTCACCTCCCTCTCACTGTCACTCACCTCCCTCTCACTGTCACTCACCTCCCTCTCACTGTCACTCACCTCCCTCTCACTGTCACTCACCTCCCTCTCTGTCACTCACTCACCTCCCTCTCACTGTCACTCACCTCCCTCTCACTGTCACTCACCTCCCTCTCACTGTCACTCACCTCCCTCTCACTGTCACTCACCTCCCTCTCACTGTCACTCACCTCCCTCTCACTGTCACCTCCCTCTCACTGTCACTCACCTCCCTCTCACTGTCACTCACCTCCCTCTCACTGTCACTCACCTCCCTCTCACTGTCACTCACCTCCCACTCAGTGTCACTCACCTCCCTCTCACTGTCACTCACCTCCCTCTCACTGTCACTCACCTCCCTCTCGTGTCACTCACCTCCCTCTCAGTGTCACTCACCTCCCTCTCACTGTCACTCACCTCCTCTCACTGTCACTCACCTCCCTCTCACGTCACTCACCTCCCTCTCAGTGTCACTCACCTCCCTCTCACTGTCACTCACCTCCCTCTCACTGTCACCTCCCTCTCTGTCACTCACCTCCCTCTCACTGTCACTCACCTCCCTCTCACCGTCACTCACCTCCCTCTCACTGTCACTCACTCCTCTCAGTGTCACTCACCTCCCTCTCACTGTCACTCACCTCCCTCTCACTGTCACTCACCTCCCTCTCATGTCACTCACCTCCCTCTCACTGTCACTCACCTCCCTCTCACGTCACTCACCTCCCTCTCACTGTCACTCACTCCCTCTCACTGTCACTCACCTCCCTCTCACTGTCACTCACCTCCCTCTCAGTCACTCACCTCCCCTCAGTGTCACTCCTCCCTCTCACTGTCACTCACCTCCCTCTCACTGTCACCTCCCTCTCAGTGTCACTCACCTCCCTCTCAGTGTCACTCACCTCTCTGTCACTCACCTCCCTCTCACTGTCACTCACCTCCCTCTCACTGTCACTCACCTCCCTCTCACTGTCACCTCCCTCTCACTGTCACCTCCCTCTCACTGTCACTCACCTCCCTCTCAGTGTCACTCACCTCCCTCTCAGTGTCACTCACCTCCCTCTCACTGTCTCACCTCCTCTCACTGTCACTCACCTCCCTCTCACTGTCACTCACCTCCCTCTCACTGTCACTCACCTCCCTCTCACTGTCACTCACCTCCCTCTCACTGTCACTCACCTCCCTCTCACTGTCACTCACCTCCTCTCACTGTCACTCACCTCCCTCTCACTGTCACTCACCTCCCTCTCACTGTCACTCACCTCTCTCACTGTCACTCCCCTCCCTCTCACTGTCACCCCCCTCCCTCTCACTGTCACTCACCTCCCTCTCACTGTCACTCACCTCCCTCTCACTGTCACTCACCTCCCTCTCACTGTCACTCACCTCCCTCAGTGTCACTCACCTCCCTCTCACTGCACTCACCTCCCTCTCACTGTCACTCACCTCCCTCTCACTGTCACTCACCTCCCTCTCAGTCACTCACCTCCCTCTCACTGTCACTCACCTCCATCTCAGTCACTCACCCCCACTCACTGTCACTCACCTCTCTCACTGTCACTCACCTCCCTCTCACTGTCACTCACCTCCCTCTCACTGTCACTCCCTCTCCTGTCACTCCCTCCTCACTGTCACTCACCTCCTCTCACTGTCACTCACCTCCCTCTCACTGTCACTCACCTCCCTCTCACTGTCACTCACCTCCTCTCACTGTCACTCCCTCTCCTGTCACTCACCTCCCTCTCACTGTCACTCACCTCCCTCTCACTGTCACTCACCTCCCTCTCACTGTCACTCACCTCCCTCTCACTGTCACTCACCTCCCTCTCACTGTCACTCACCTCCCTCTTACGTCACTCACCTCCCTCTCACTGTCACTCACCTCCCTCTCACTGTCACTCACCTCCCTCTCACTGTCACCACCTCCCTCTCAGTCACTCACCTCCCCTCAGTGTCACTCACCTCCCTCTCACTGTCACTCACCTCCTCTCACTGTCACTCACCTCCCTCTCAGTGTCACTCACCTCCCTCTCACTGTCACTCACCTCCCTCTCACTGTCACTCACCTCCCTCTCACTGTCACTCACCTCCCTCTCACTGTCACTCACCTCCCTCTCACTGTCACTCCCTCCTCTCAGTGTCACTCACCTCCCTCTCACTGTCACTCACCTCCCTCTCACTGTCACTCACCTCCCTCTCACTGTCACTCACCTCCCTCTCACTGTCACCTCCCTCTCAGTGTCACTCACCTCACTGTCACTCCCCTCTCACTGTCACTCACCTCCCTCTCACTGTCACTCACCTCCCTCACTGTCACTCACCTCCCTCTCACTGTCACTCACCCTCCCTCACACTGTCACTCACCTCCCTCTCACTGTCACTCACCTCCTCTCACTGTCACTCACCTCCCTCTCACTGTCACTCACCTCCCTCTCACTGTCACTCACCTCCTCACACGTCACTCACCTCCCCTCACTGTCACTCACCTCCCTCTCACTGTCACTCACCTCCTCTCACTGTCACTCACCTCCCTCTCACTGTCACTCACCTCCCTCTCACTGTCACTCACCTCCCTCTCACTGTCACTCACCTCCCTCTCACTGTCACTCACCTCCCTCTCACTGTCACCTCCCTCTCACTGTCACTCACCTCCCTCTCACTGTCACTCACCTCCCTCTCAGTGTCACTCCCCTCCTTCTCAGTGTCACTCATCTCCCTCTCACTGTCACCTCCCTCTCACTGTCACTCACCTCCCTCTCACCGTCACTCACCTCCCTCTCACTATCACTCACCTCCCTCTCACTGTCACTCACCTCCCTCACACTGTCACTCACCTCCCTCTCACTGTCACTCACCTCCCTCTCACTGTCACTCACCTTCCTCTCACTGTCACTCACCTCCCTCTCACTGTCACTCACCTCCCTCTCACTGTCACTCACCTCCCTCTCACTGTCACTCACCTCCCTCTCACTGTCACTCACCTCCCTCTCACTGTCACTCACCCTCCCTCTCACTGTCACTCACCTCCCTCTCACTGTCACTCACCTCCCTCTCACTGTCACTCACCTCCCTCTCACTGTCACTCATCCTCCCTCTCACTGTCACTCACCTCCCTCTCACCGTCACTCACCTCCCTCTCACTGTCACCTCCCTGTCACTGTCACTCACCTCCCTCTCACTGTCACTCACCTCCCTCTCACTGTCACTCACCTCCCTCTCAGTGTCACTCACCTCCCTCTCACTGTCACTCACCTCCCTCTCACTGTCACTCACCTCCCTCTCACTGTCACTCACCTCCCTCTCACCGTCACTCACCTCCCTCTCAGTGTCACTCACCTCCCTCTCAGTGTCACTCACCTCCCTCTCACTGTCACTCACCTCCCTCTCACTGTCACCTCCCTCTCACCGTCACTCACCTCCCTCTCACTGTCACTCACCTCCCTCTCAGTGTCACTCACCTCCCTCTCAGAGTCACTCACCTCCCTCTCAGTGTCACTCACCTCCCTCTCACCATCACTCACCTCCCTCTCAGTGTCACTCACCTCCCTCTCAGTGTCACTCACCTCCCTCTCACTGTCACTCACCTCCCTCTCACTGTCACCTCCCTCTCACCGTCACTCACCTCCCTCTCACTGTCACTCACCTCCCTCTCACTGTCACTCACCTCCCTCTCAGTGTCACTCACCTCCCTCTCAGAGTCACTCACCTCCCTCTCACCTGTCACTCACCTCCTTCTCACTGTCACTCACCTCCCTCTCACTGTCACTCACCTCCCTCTCACCGTCACTCACCTCCCTCTCACCGTCACTCACCTCCCTCTCAGTGTCACTCACCTCCCTCTCAGTGTCACTCACCTCCCTCTCACTGTCACTCACCTCCCTCTCACTGTCACTCACCTCCCTCTCACTGTCACTCACCTCCCTCTCACCGTCACTCACCTCCCTCTCACTGTCACTCACCTCCCTCTCAGTGTCACTCACCTCCCTCTCAGTGTCACTCACCTCCCTCTCAGTGTCAAATACTTATTTCCCTTATTTAAATGCAAATCAATTTATAACAATTTTTGACATGCGTTTTTCTGGATTTTGTTGTTGTTATTCTGTCTCTCACTTTTCAAATAAACCTTCCATTAAAATTATAGACTGATCATTTCTTTGTCAGTGGGCAAACGTACAAAATCAGCAGGGGATCAAATACTTTTTTCCCTCACTGTACCTCCCCTTCGTCGTCAATCCCTCCCCATGCTCCCACCTGTCTTCCTTAACCCTTTGCTTCACCTCTCCCCACGCTCCCTCCCTCTCTCCTCCAGCCCCCCCCCCCCTCTAGCCTCTCGCCCCCCTTCTCTAAATCAGCAGCAGCGAGAGGAGGAGGATGAGACCGCGACTCGAGGCGCCGAAGGCACGGCGCCCATCTTAACTGCTGCGAGTCCGCCTTTGTCTCTCTTCACACATATACACAACGTGCACAATACGCATCCACAACACATATACACAACATACACAATACGCATCCACAACACATATACACAACGTGCACAATACGCATCCACAACACATATACACAACGTGCACAATACGCATCCACAACGTGCACAATACGCATCCACAACACATATACACAACGTGCACAATACGCATCCACAACACATATACACAACGTGCACAATACGCATCCACAACACATATACACAACGTGCACAATACGCATCCACAACACATATACACAACATACACAATACGCATCCACAACACATATACACAACGTGCACAATACGCATCCACAACACATATACACAACGTGCACAATACGCATCCACAACACATATACACAACATACACAATACGCATCCACAACACATATACACAACGTGCACAATACGCATCCACAACACATATACACAACGTGCACAATACGCACCCACAACACATATACACAACGTGCACAATACGCATCCACAACACATACAGCACATACACCACGTATGTTAATACAGTATATACACATACAGGCAGATATACTTGAGATTCAAATATATTACGCATAGACGCACACACGAACATAGACAGTGACAGCCTTGAACAGACTTGGGTCACGTGCTGAAAGCGAATACCTATTAAGGCACGCGAGGAGCTGGGTGAGCAGCTCTACGCCCGGCCGCCTTTGTCTCCCCAGTGCTGATGTTCGCACAGCGCACCGGGTACTCATTTGAAGCTGAGTCGACCTTGGGGAGGCTCAGGACCGGTTCAGTCATTCGCACAAACGCGTACTGTACACGTACTCAAGAGACACACACGAAAATCCCATGCACGCACATAGACATAGACCCGCACGCACGCACACAGACACACGGAGATCCACACAGACATAGACACACACACACAGAGACACAGACACACGGAGATCCACACAGACATAGACACACACACAGACACACGGAGATCCACACAGACATAGACAGACACACAGACATAGACAGACACACACCCAGACACACGGAGATCCACACAGACATACACACACAGACACACGGAGATCCACACAGACATACACACACAGACACACGGAGATCCACACAGACATAGACAGACACACAGACATAGACAGACACACAGACATAGACAGACACACACACAGACACACGGAGATCCACACAGACATAGACAGACACACAGACATAGACAGACACACAGACACACGGAGATCCACACAGACAGGACACGCACACAGACAGACACACAGACATAGACCCGCACGCACACAGACAAGCACACGGAGATCCACACAGACAGACACACACACACAGACACACGGAGATCTACACACAGACACACACACACACAGACAGACACACGGATATCTACACACAGACAGACACATACACACAGACACACGGAGATCCAAAGACAGACACACAGACAGACACACGGATATCTACACACATACACACAGACACACGGAGATCCACAGACATACACACAGACAGACACACGGATATCCACACACAGACAGACACACACAGACACACACACAGACAGACACACAGACAGATACACAGACAGACACACACATAGACAGATACACAGACACACACACAGACAGACACAGACAGACACACACACACACAGACACACAGACACACACACACGGGCACGCCGCGCACACGGCACTGCTGGAAGCATCTGTTGATTCAATTCCCTCCTCACGACTCCCGCGACAAGACGGCTGATCTCCCCCACCCCGCGATGCCCCAGACGCTGATGGAGTGTGGGGGGGCGTGAGGGGGGGGGGGCGTGAGGGGGAGCGCCGGACCCCCCCCCCCCCCCCCCACATTCTGCACAGTGACGCAGCCAGGGGTCGAACCGGGACCCAAGCAGCGGCAGGAGCAGCAGCAGGAGCAGCAGCAGCAGGAGCAGCAGCATCAGCAGGAGCAGCATCAGCAGCAGCAGGAGCAGCAGCAGCAGGAGCAGCAGCAGCAGTAGGAGCAGCAGCAGAAGGATGGACTTCTCATTCAACGGCGCCTCGGTGAGATCACAAACCATCATCCCCATCACGCGACCCCTACGATCACCTCCACCACCACCATCGTCACCACCAGACAAAGATTCCCCGTGTAGCCTGAACAGACTGTCCGGGCAAGTGCTGTGAGCGAGTAGCAGCACCTGTGAAGGCCTGCACGGCACACGAGGGGGTGGGTGGCCAGCGCCCCGGCCGGACGCCTTTGTCTCCCCAGCGGCGATGTTTGCACACCGCACCAGGTACTCATTTGAGGCCGAGTCGACCTAGGTGAGGCCCGGGACCGGGCACAGAATAACCGCCGCTGGTGTTAGCGGTGGTCGTAAGCGGGAATCCAACCCGGGTCGCCTCGGTTGGGATCACGGCAGCTCCCGGGGACGCTCCTCAGAATCATCGCAATCTTTATTTAGACTGCAGCAGGAGGAATCCGATGAGCTATGAAGCTCTTTTCCATAGATGTGCAGTAGGGGGCAGGGGGCTCACGACGTTTTATCAAATCCTCCCTGGCCGCCTCTCGCCCGCCACTTTAGCAGCGCCGACTCGGCACCCGCTCACGGCTCTCAGTCTTGTCGGCCGGTCAAGTGCGGTGGGGGTCAAGTGGTGGGGGGTGGTGGGGTCAAGTGGTGGGGGATGGTGGGGTCAAGTGGTGGGGGATGCCCCCCACCGCTGTCCCAGACGAGCGAGTGGAGGCCAAACCACTGCTCTCGGAGACCTCCTCCCTCGGAGCGGAGTGAGCAGGGAGCGCGCCTTGGCACTGGGGTGTGCCGCCGTGCGGTTTGTCCGCTCGCACGCGCCAATCGGGTGAGTCCGCTATTGACCTGACACTGAACACAGCGGTCGCTATGAAGGAGTTGGTGGTCGTGGTGGTGAAGTAGGGTTACATAGTGGTGGTGTTGAAGTTGGGTTATATAGGAGTGGTGGTGATGTAGGGTTTTAGATTTGAAGCTTTCGTGACTGCAAGGATTCATATTCTTAGGTTTTTTCGGTAAAGTCACGTAGGTAAAAAAAAAATTATTCATAAAAGTAAAAACAGGGCAAAACTGATTCTTCCGCCGTTGCCGATCATTGCTACAACGCTGTGGGCTCTCATGAAATTGTCTTTTCCGAGACCAAGGTACTCTGCAAACCTCCTGGCTACCATCAAAGGTTTGTACACGAAGCCATCCAAATATACAAACACAGACATAATTTCAACCGTGATGATGGGTACAAACTGAGTAATCATTGGAAAGATGTTATTAACCATGCAAAAAAGGTTTAACCACACATATTTGGACCATCTTATTTGACAGGCACTATTCTTCAGTTACCGTACAGTTTCTTCTTTTTTGACACACTGGTTTCCTGCTTTAAGTTTTACCACACATTTGGCAAATCTAGAATTAATCCCAGCAACATAGCAAAGGGCTGTTTCATCTACATAACAAAGGCTCAGTCCCATTTACAGCAGCCGCACCTTAACAACTCTGGTACCTCCCAGTTCAACCAGTCTACACAACAAATGCTCATTCCTAACAGCGGCCTCAGAAGCACCAACCTCACAATAATAATAATACAAAACTCCGATCTAGGTGCCTGCCTTGGCTCCTCCCACCCTCAACCAGTATATATGTGTAATAAAGGTCGTGGAAGCGACTTCTGGAATCCGGTCTTTATTTTTCTTTCGTTCACAACACTCCTGTCTTACTCCTTCACGCTGCTAACAGACAGCGTGAGAGGGAGAGAGACTCTCGCTGCCACGTGGCAGGCCTGGACCCCCCGCTCCAGCATGGCCTCACCCTTCGTTCGTTCCAGATCTGACCACGTGTTGTCCGTCTCCACCCCTTTTAATACCCGGGTCACGTGGTACCTTTCCACCAGTCCTGGTTAACCTCCATGGAATCTTCCAGACTCCATCGTACGATCCCAGGACCACGCCCCCGACTCGTCCCCCCATTGGCTGTGGCTAAAGCCAGCAGATCCAATCATCTACTTACAGATGCCACCTTCCCATTACGTTAGGGCCACGCCCCTAGACTTCTCCCCATTGGCTATGGGCCAGGACCGGTAGAGCCAATCATCGTAACGAGGTGTGATCAATTAACCACCCGGATATATCCTCACATTACATCACCCCCCCCTTCCCCCCCCGGTGTAAAAAGTCAGCCATCTCGGCTGGGAAAAGAGTGACGGCCCCACTCCTTTAAATAACATTTTAGGGCGTCCATGACGCATTAACAAGGTAAGGGGAGTAGGGCGCCAATGCGCAGAGGAATTAAAACATTACAGACATAAAAACCACCGACATACATTAGGGCGTCCCTGTAGCGCAGTAACACCAGGGCGACAGACCGTAAGGACAACAGTATTAGGGAAATGGGAGAGACTTCGACCGCGTACACCACACCGGACCCTCTCCTCCCCTCGCGTGTGGTTGCCTCGCCGACTGTTCAGCAGGAGGCGGGTGCAGTGCAGAAGAAGAAGAATTTTCGCTGTCCCCTGTGGCTGGGACAGGCCCCGTTGGAGGTAAAACATCCGGGGTCTCGTCGACCTTCAAAACCTGTGCGTCTGTGGGGGGTAGAACACGGCCCCGCTGGGGATCAATCGGCGAGGCAAGTGGCACATTCGGCACGCCAGACCCCGGTAGGTCAACAAGTGGGGATGAAGGGCCAGCATGCGGGTCAACATAGGGCTTGAGCCGCGACGAGTGAACATACCAACGACGTTGGCCGTACTGGATGCGAACACTCTGGGGATTCCGAATGTCCACCAACCTCACGGGCCCCCGCCAAGGCCTGTGCAGTTTAGGGGACGTACCCACCGGCACCTGAGGGCAATGGAGCCATACCATATCGCCCACCGACCAAGGTATGTCAGTTCGCGATCGACGCGCACACCTCTCGTTCCGTGCCTGTGTACGGGCCGTCGCACATCTGGCGGCCTCTCGCGCCTCCGTAACCCGTTTAAGCGAGTCCCACACGTGGTCAGGCAAGGAAGGGGACGGTTGTTTCCCCGCTGCACCAAGTTGCACATCAATCGGGGGTACATTCTCACGGCCATAAATAAGGAAAAATGGCGAATATCCTGTGGACGCGTGCGGGACCATGCGGTATGCCACCAGGACGCCCGCTATGTGCAAGTCCCAATCGGTTTGTTTTTCACTCACCGTGTGACAAAGCATGGCCGAAAGGGTGCGGTTAAATCGTTCCACCATACCATCCGTTTGCGGATGGTAAGGGGAAGTGCGGATTTTCTTTGTACCCAAGGCAGAGCACACGTCTTTGAGCAATTTAGAGGAGAAGTTACGTCCTTGATCCGTGAGCAGCCCTTCAGGTGCTCCCTTATCCATGACATACCCATTCAAGAAAGCCTCGGTGATGGATGAGGCCGTTTGGTCAGGTAGAGGCCAGGCCATAGGCCAGCGAGAAAAATATTTGACCCCGACCAAAAGGTATTTATTGCCCCTAGCCGATGGAGGGAATGGGCCCAGGATATCCAGAGCAACCAGCTCATTAATACGGATACCTCGATCGATCGTAGGGGCGGGACATAATTTTGACGTGGCGGTTTCCGCTTCGCACAATCATGGCATGACCAGATAAAGCTGGTGACATCCGCTGTCATGCCTGGCCAAAAAAAATCTTGCTGCATTGCGGCCAATGTTTTCTGCACGCCAAGGTACATCAGCTTGTCGGCGTGCAGCGCGTGGATCAGATCGTGGCGAAGGGACATCGGCACAACCAGGCGTGAACGGTCTGACAACCCATCCGTACACATTAGTAATCCCGCCTGGCCCCGAAACAACTGCCATTTCCATCCTGCCAAATGAGATCTCAGTTTCCCGACCAATTCCCGCAGTGGAGCCAAAGAGGCATCGGCCTCTTGCTCGCGTAGCTACACCGAGTGCGGCAAATGCAGCGTATAGTCGGCTCCAACGGGTATATCCTGGCCTTCATCCTTTGACATTGCCCCCATGACTGGACAGGGCGGAGTAGGCAGCGCCGCACAGCGGTGCGTACCCGTCAGACAGGCGCAGGGAGGGGTCGCGGGCAACCTAGACAGAGCGTACCCTTGCGGTACGTGATCTCGAAGGAAAACTCCTGCAGCGATTCCAACCACCAAGCCAATTGATCGGATGGTTGTTCCAATTTCAATGAATACTGCAAGGCAGCATGGTCAGTGCGCACGAGGAATTCCCTTCCATACAGGTACGGCCGGTACTGGCGAACAAAATGGACAATTGCCAGCAATTCCCGTCGCATCACGCAATTGCGCGTCTCGGCAGGAGACAGAACCCTGCTGCCTTATGCCACCACTCGCTCGACCCCGTCTTTCCGTTGTGACAAAACGGCCCCTATGTTGATGTCGCTAGCATCCGTGTCAAGGATGAACGGCTGGGAAAAGTCTGGGTAGTCGAGTGTCGGAGCGGTGGCCAGGTGATCCCGGAGAGACTGAAAAGAGCGCTCCTCTTCCGGGCCCCATTTAAATCTCTGATTCTTCCCTGTTAGAACATGCAGCGGCTTAGCCAGCGTCGCGAAATACTTAACAAATCGGCGATAGTAGGATGTGAACCCTATAAACCGCCGTACGTCGCTCACTGAAGTGTGCGTCAGCCACTCCAGGACACAAGACGTTTTCTGAGGGTCCGTGGACACAGCGTCAGAGCTGACGATGTGTGCAAGGTAGCGGACAGATCGTTGCAAAAGGTGGCACTTCTTTGGTTAAAATTTTAGGTCAGCCGACTGCATCCTCTGAAAGACAGTCTCCAGCCGTTGGAGGTGTTCTTCGAAGGTGCGACTGAATACAATGATATCGTCCAAATATATGAGGCACGTTTCCCACTACAGCCCCGTTAGCACCAGTTCCATCAGACGTTGGAACGTCGCCGGTGCTGCATTCAAGCCCATAGGTAGGCGGTTAAACTCAAAGAGGCCCTGCGACATGCGGAACGCCGTTTTCGGTCTGGACGTGTCATCGAGGGAAAGCTGTCAAAACCCAGACGACAGGTCGAGGGTAGAGAAGAAATTTGCCCCCGACAAAGCGTCCAACGAGTCGTCCATCCGTGGCAAGGGGTATGCGTCCGCCACGGATATCTTATTCAATCGGCGGAAGTCTACACAAAACCTTGTTCCGCCATCCTTCTTTTTAACCAACACCACCGGCGCGCCCCAAGGACTGTTGGACGGCAAAATTATATCGGCCGCCAACATGTCGTCCACCGCGCCACGCACGTGTTCCCTTTCTGCAGGGCTCATGCGATGCAGGTGCATACAAATCGGTCCCGCCGCACCGGTGTCGATATGGTGCGACAAGAGCGAGGTATGGCCCAAATCCAAATCGTTTCTACTGAAAACGTCAGCGTACTCCGACAATAGTGAATGCAAGGCGCTCCGCTGCATGGCTGACAAGGACGTATTTTCCCGGCACAATTCGGCGATCCATCGATCGTCCGAACAATCAGATTGTGGCACGCCAGCAGCCATTTTTGTGGGTTGGTTGCCCTCAAAGCTGGTGAAATTGGTAGTGGCGTGAGCCAATACCAAGCCAACCGGAACGACCACCTGGTCCGAGCCCCCATTTAACACGAGGGAAAACGATTTAGCCACAGAGTTTGACGGGGACAACAACACACCCGTCGCATCGTCCGCGGCTTCCAATCGCTTCCGGTAATGCAGCGGGATAAGCATTTGTGTGCCCGATGGTATTTCTACCGTGACAGCAACAATAGCATTAATAGCGTTTCCTGGGGGCGAACGGCCCAGCAGGGACGGCAGGAAGGACATTCAAGCAACCTTGATTGAGGAGTATTTTAACGGGCATCTGACGAAGGAAATCGGTGCCCAATAAGCATGGGACGGCCAACGAACGCGAGATCAAAACTAGTCCCAACGCGGTGATATTCCCTATAGCAATGCGCACATCTACTCGTCCCAAAATACCCATGCTACCCCCATTCGCAGCAACGCATGCATCGTTAGCCGGTCGGATCCGCGATGTAGGAATGGACAGGAGATGAAAAATAACATCGGAAATTATGGTTGCAGACGCGCCGGTGTCCACCAAAATACAGACATCGATCCCATCGATAGTACCCCGTCCCGTCGAGGACCCCGACGTGACTGCCATCACCCTTCGAGCCAATTTTTTCCATTGTGTAACCGAGTGCGGCATCACCCCAGGTGACCCACAATTCCCTTCAGGAGTGCAAACATGGCGGCGAGTGGATGCGTGATGTGTCAAGACCTGCCGGGTGTCCGATGTGTGCCGACTTGCCCATGGGTGCCGTGGATCCGCGTCCGGTGGAGGAGATGGAAGTCGGCCCGACGGGAGCTGAGGAGGTTGGAGTCGGCAGCGACAATCCCGGGCGAAATGGCCTCGTCGGCCACACTTGAAACATGTGGCCGCCCCCGCCCGGCGGTCGATCGCCCCGGTCCCCACTCGTGGACGTCCGGCCCCGTCGCGCTGCTCGCGCGGCCGTCGTTTCGGGACCCAGCGAGGAACGGCTGCAACCACCTCGCCGTTGCTGGAGTCGTTGGAGCCGTGGACGACACGACGTGGAGCCCATCCCAACGGTGGCCCGTCTATCTCAGGGTCTCCCGTCCATGCCGCCATCTGGTCCCAGCATTTGAGGTTGAACTTGGCGTCCAAATAGCACGCCGCCCATCGAGACGTTAGCGGTTCGTGGCCGCACACCGGCAATGATATGTTAAGTTCCTGGGACAACTCAATCATTCTAGAAAGGATGAGAGGATCCAGGAGATCGGCTGATGAAAGAGGGTAGGCGGCCATGGCAAGCGCCAACAGCGCCCCACGGTAGGCCAAGGGCGATTCTTCCGCTCCATGAATTTCCTGGTAGCCGCCGTTGGTGGCTCGTAGAACTCCGCCATTTCCGCGAAAGCGTCACGCAGAGTCTTTTTCTTACTCGCCGGGATGCAGTGGAAGACTGCCAAGGAGACGTCGTCCAACAGCGTGGGCAGAGCCTCCAGCGCTTCTGCCTCCGTCCATCGCACCGACCGGAAGGCTGACTCGAACCGCCACGTGAACGCGCTCCAGTCGCCCCCGGCGACAAATTCTTTAATTTGAGGAAGGCGATGGCGGCGGTGAATATCCGAGGCCTCGGGCGTGTCAGATCCCGCTCCCCACGCAGCACGCGGCTCCGTAAAGATGGCGTCTGGCGGCCGCGTGGCAGCAGCCCCGCCCAAGATGGAGGCCTCCCCCTCCGCCGCAGGAGCAATGGCGGACGGCGTTTCCCGCTGAAGATCTTGATCGTCGGCCCTTGGGTGAGTTCCACACGGCCAACCGAGGGCCGCAGATGACGCGACCGCCGTTGCAAGATTTAGCAGGATCGCACGGAGCGATTCTATCTGCTCCGCCACCCAACGCCACCCCTCGTCCGCAGCCGGAGACGTCTCCTCGCCGGCCTGTCGTCGATGCGTGGCGTCGGGGAGAGCGGCAGACGGCGGCAGAGGACCCGTGGCTCCCAGCAGCTCGTCCTCGTCCGCCTCGTCATCTTCATCCGACGGAGGATCCGGTGGGTTTCTTTTCTTGAGGTGCTTGGACATTTTTTAATAATTGTCCAAATGGTCTCAATGTAATAAAGGTCGTGGGAGCGACTTCTGGAATCCGGTCTTTATTTGTCTTTCGTTCACAACACTCCTGTCTTACTCCTTCACGCTGCTAACAGACAGCGTGAGAGGGAGAGAGAGAGAGACTCGCGCTGCCACGTGGCAGGCCTGGACCCCCCGCTCCAGCATGGCCTCACCCTTCGTTCGTTCCAGATCTGACCACGTGTTGTCCGTCTCCACCCCTTTTAATACCCGGGTCACGTGGTACCTTTCCACCAGTCCTGGTTAACCTCCATGGAATCTTCCAGACTCCATCGTACGATCCCAGGACCACGTCCCCGACTCGTCCCCCCATTGGCTGTGGCTGAAGCCAGCATATCCAATCATCTACTTACGGATGTCACCTTCCCATTACGTCAGGGCCACGCCCCTAGACTTCTCCCCATTGGCTATGGGCCAGGACCGGTAGAGCCAATCAACGTAACGAGGTGTGATCAATCAACCACCTGGAATTTCTCTTACTTGATACAGCAATCGTGCTGTGACGATTCCACCTGAAGACGGAAGCTTGTGTTGCCTCCGAAACGTCGTGATTTTTATTAAATTTTTTTATTTTACTTTAATTAATTTTAATTTGAATTACGTGACTTTACCGGTGGTGGTGGTGAAGTTGGGTTATATGGGAGTGGTGGTGGTGGTGGTGAAGTTGGGTTACGTAGGAGTGGTGGTGGTGGTGGTGGTGAAGTTGGGTTATATGGGAGTGGTGGTGGTGGTGGTGAGGTGGGGTTACGTAGGAGTGGTGGTGGTGGTGGTGGTGAAGTTGGGTTATGTAGGAGTGGTGGTGGTGGTGGTGAAGTTGGGTTATATGGGAGTGGTGGTGGTGGTGGTGAGGTGGGGTTACGTAGGAGTGGTGGTGGTGGTGGTCAAGTTGGGTTATGTAGGAGTGGTGGTGGTGGTGGTGGTGAAGTTGGGTTATATGGGAGTGGTGGTGGTGAAGTTGGGTTATGTAGGAGTGGTGGTGGTGGTGAAGTAGGGTTATATGGGAGTGGTGGTGGTGAAGATGGGTTATATGGGAGTGGTGGTGGTGGTGAGGTGGGGTTACGTAGGAGTGGTGGTGGTGGTGGTGAAGTTGGGTTATATGGGAGTGGTGGTGGTGGTTAAGTTGGGTTACGTAGGAGTGGTGGTGGTGGTGAGGTGGGGTTATGTAGGAGTGGTGGTGGTGGTGGTGAAGTTGGGTTATATGGGAGTGGTGGTGGTGGTTAAGTTAGGTTACGTAGGAGTGGTGGTGGTGGTGAAGTTGGGTTATGTAGAAGTGGTGGTGGTGGTGGTGAAGTTGGGTTATATGGGAGTGGTGGTGGTGGTGGTGGTGAGGTGGGGTTATGTAGGAGTGGTGGTGGTGGTGGTGAAGTTGGGTTATGTTGGAGTGGTTGTGGTGAAGTTGGGTTATGTAGGAGTGGTGGTGGTGGTGGTGGTGAAGTCGGGTTATGTAGGAGTGGTGGTGGTGGTGAAGTGGGGTTATGTAGAAGTGGTGGTGGTGGTGGTGAAGTTGGGTTATGTTGGAGTGGTGGTGAAGTTGGGTTATATGGGAGTGGTGGTGGTGAAATTGGGTTATGTAGGAGTGGTGGTGGTGGTGAGGTGGGGTTACGTAGGAGTGGTGGTGGTGGTGGTGGTGAAGTTGGGTTATGTAGGAGTGGTGATGGTGGTGAAGTTGGGTTATGTTGGAGTGGTGGTGGTGGTGGTGAAGAATTTCGCTGCTCACCCCAAACTATGATGAATGCTCTGATTGGTGCATTGTGTTTGTCCTGTTTGTCTTCTCTCTGGTCTGGCACTGGTGTATGCCAATCGGTTTCAAAGACAATGTGCACATTGTCAGAGCATGCTTATTCGCATGTTCACCACAATTACGTGTGATTAATGCAGATTTGCTTCATTGCGAAAGGTATGTATTTGGTGTTTGAACATCTTAACACCTGTTTTATTGCTTGAAAGGGTAAAACCTATTATTTTTCATGCTAGAGGATATTGGGACACCCGGAGAAAACACAAAAACACTGTAAGCCATACAGATGGAACAGATGTGGATTCGTCTGCACTGTCCCGCCTTCTCGTGGCGAGCCAGTGTACGGCTCCTCGATGCATCATCAGTGTGTGGTGATCCACCAACCCTCGCTTTGCCTCCACCTCACTGGGTTACAGCAGCCACATGAAGCAGCGTGGCCACCGGCACCGCCGCCACCATCACTGCCACCACCGCCACCATCACTGCCACCACCGCCACCGCTGCCACCATCACTGCCACCGCCCGTCTATCGCACCGGCCAGCAGGGAGGGATGATTCACTTTCGGTTTTGACTGAGTGAGTGGGCGGGCGGGCGGGCGGGTGACAGCGATGACGACGACCCCTCTCCCCCCACTCTATCCCAGCACATGCCTGTCATGGCCGCCTCCTTCATCGACTTCCCGGCTGGGACCGGCACCTTCGCCAACGATGAGGAGGACGAGGAGGAGGACGAGGAGGAGCTGGCAGAGGTGACCACCGTCTCCAGCGCTCACCACCACCACCACCACCACGGCCACCACCACCACGGCCACCACCAGCAGCAGCAGCAGCACGGCTCCGGCCCCAACACTGTCTCCGGTGCTGGGGCCGCTTCGACCTCCGGCTCGGGGCTGGCGCTACTGAGCGGCCACCGCGGCGCCGAGGACCCCGCCGGCCCCGCCGGGGCAGGGGCCGGCGGGGCAGGGGCCGGCGGGGCAGGGGCCGGCGGGGCAGGGGCCCGGCCCCGGCGAGGACGCCTCGACCGCGGCTCCGTGGGCCTCTGGGTGGCGCTCATCGCCACTGCCGCCAACATCCTCGTCATCGCCATCGTCTACGCCAGCACCTTCTGAGCCACCGCGGAACCACCGGTGGAACCAGCGGTGGAACTACCGGTGGAACCGTCGGTTGAACCATCGGTGGTTCCATCGGTGGAACTACCGGTTGAGCCATCGGTGAAACCATCGTTGGATCCACCGGAGGAATCACTGGCAGAACTACCGGTGAAGCCATCGATGGAGCCATCAGTGGAACCATCAGTGGAACCACCGGTGGACCCATCGGTGGAATCACCTTGGGAACCATCGGTAGAACTACCGATGGAACCAATTGTGGAACCGCCAGTGGAACTACCGGTGGAACTAACTTCCGGTGGAAGTACCGGAGGAACAATCGGTGGAATTTACACTTATAATTCTTCACTTCCATTCCAGGAAGCAAGAGGCATCGCGTTGGGACAAATCGCGAACACACAACAGGGTCCTCGCCGGAAAGCGACCACCAGCAGTTCACCAGCACCGTCTCGAGCAACGCCCACGAGACACTGAATGCCAAAACCGGTCTCGTGTTTGGTGCTCGTGAGATAAGATGCACCGCCGGAAGGAGAGGGGCCGTGTGGCCGATGGGACGTTTAAAGTAATGCTCGCATCTTTGTTTGCACAGGGGCACTGGCAGTTGCCCCGCCGGTTCACGAGCTGCGCAATCCCACCTGCTCCTCCGCAAGTCTCTTAGGTTCCCGTTCCCGTCCGTGACCGACGCCGCGGCGGCGGCGAACACTGATGACCGACGAGTCCACGCGAGGACTACGCCAGCCCGCTGTCTTGTGTTTCGCTGCCCGCCCCCTGTCGTCGGGATGTGGCACGCGCCGTTCTCAACCCTCTGGGTCGACGGTCTCAACGGCGACAAATGGCCACGCGTTCAGTTCTTTTGAGCCGGTGGTCTGGACAAGGCTGAGAAGCTACAAACGCTCCCCCGGGTCACGTGCTGTTGAGGGGGAGCGGTGGGACGGCGGTTAGCGTATTGCATTAAGTGTTTCATTCGGGGTCGTTAGCTGTCGTCGGTGACAAGCGCGTGAACCGTTTCTGGGCCTCCCTACGTCGACTCAGCCTTAAAATAGGTACCCCGTGCTGTGTGTAGACAGTGCGGCCGTGGAGACAGGGAGACGAGGCGCGTGGCCTCGGTGGGTGACGACGCTCGTCACCTCGGTGGGAGACGAGGCACACGGCCTCGGTCGGCTCTGGCGACATCAACTGTGACAGCAGAGCTGCGCGGCATTGGTCCTGTGCTTGTTGTTGTGCGTTGTCAGTAATAAATAGAACAGACGCAAAGCTGAAGGAGTGGCCTCTGTCGAACTCCCCGAGCGCAGGGTGGCCGCATTCTGCTGATGAGGTGCTGAGAAGTTGAGACCGCTCCACGTTTGTTTTGACCTTTCTAATGAGCGCTGCCCGGAGATTCTGGGGCAGGAGAATTGCTGTTCGCGAGCACCTATGATGGCCAGCACGGCACACGAGGGGGTGGGTGGCCAGCACCACGCCCCCCCCCCCCGGCTGCCTTTGTCTCCCCAGAGGGGACGACTTAATACAACGCAGTAGGTACTTATTTGAGGCTGAGTCGACCTAGGGTAGGACCAGGACCGATTTAGATAATCGTCACTGGTGTTGGTGGCCGTGATGTGGGATTTTAACTTGGGTAGTCGGGTTCGTGGTGCAATGCGCCAACCTCTACACGACCACACCCCGCACAACTATCACCAATACCAACACCCGCCATTTACCACGAAGTGATGATGACGTCAATGTGGCGCCTGTGCCAGGCTAGGTGCAATTTGAGGCCACTTGAAGTGTCGAAGGCTCGCTGACAGATCCAGCAGGTGCCACGGGTTGACTGGTAAATTCACCAGCTGTACCCCCTACTGTGCCAACCTGATGCATTTTATCCGCCCGGCACTCCGCTCGTTGTTGTTAGCGTCGCTCCTCTGCCCTCCGTTTTTGCTGGAGGGCGACTGCCTCCAACTTCCCAGCAGCAGCAGCGTCCTTCACGAGCCTCCTCCACAGAGGCCGATCTTGACACCGCTGGTACCAGTCATCGCCTAGTCCACTCAGCTCCACATTGCCCTGTACCGCATCGGTCCACCTCTTCTCTAGCCCATGTCGTGCCCGTTTAGCCCCCTCTATGCGGCCAAATAAAATCTGCTTGGGCATGTGGTGGCTGGGCATGTGGTGGCTGGGCATGTGGGCTACATGACCCAGCCAAGGAAGCCTTGCCTGCTGGAGGAGCTCACTGATGGGAATATGTCCAGATCTTTCAAGGACAATCCTGCCTGCAGGTTAAATCCAGGATGGATCGTAGGCATGCCAGCAGCCTGAATGTTTCTAACCGGCGCAGATTTTCCATCATCACCATCACCGCCACTACCACCAACATCGCCACCACCACCATCATCATCACCACTGCAACGTACTGGTACTGGTTATTCAGACCAAGCCACTGCCTCTCTGTGTGGAGTTTAACACGTAGGCTTTCGCGACCAGTATTATTCATAATAAAGGCTTTTTGGTTAGATTGCGTAATTATAGATGTGTCGCAACCCTCCACCACCCGACACGGCCAATCAAGAAAAAATGTGTCACGTTAACAAAACGCCAAGTAGTTACTTCTTCAGCCCACCGGTGTGTTTGAAGAGTGAATACACAACATTTAGAATTTGAGTACGACGTTTCGCTGGTAATTACATCCAGCATCCTCGGGCGATTTACTAATTAACTGATTACTAATCCATTATATAATTACAATACCCCCCCACCTCCGCCTCTGATCTCGAAACCTGATGGGGTTCAATGATGACGTCGTCCTGCACTATCTAAGACTGGTAGCAGGTGGATGGCTTCACTATTCTGGCAAATCGCCTGAAGATGCTGGATGTAATAACCAGCGAAACGTCGTACTCAAATTTTAAATGTTGTGTATTCACTCTTCAAACACACCGGTGGGCTGAAGAAGTAACTACTTGGCGTTTTGTTAACGTGACACATTTTTTACTGATTGGCCGTGTCGGATGGTGGAGGGTTACGACACATTTATACTTATGCGATCTCACCAAAAAGCGGTATTCTTTCCCCCTTTCCGCGTTGGTTTCCTTCAGGTTCTCCGGTTTCCTCCTCCCTACGCGTTAAACGTCCTCCTCCCATAGCTAAACCCCACACCCACAGTGGCACTGCGATTGAGCCAAAACCACAATCTCCAATGCTGAAACATTCCCTGCAAATCGCTCCGCTGGGATCACGCAGAGCAGCAGCAGCAGTGACATCGCCGCCCCCCTCCCCGGCCACGAAGACTCGGCAGGGCATCTCCTGAGAGAGACGCGGTGAGCCTCTGCCCTCGGGTCAGCGAGCGGCATCTCAACAATTGTCGTCTGAGCGTGTGCGGAGCGGCGGCGGCGGCGGCGGAGTGGTGAGAGCACTGCACCTCGAGCCCGGGGCCATGTGAGTTCGATTCCCACTCACGGCCGCCATCAGTGACGATTACCTGAACCGGTCCTGGGCCACGCCTATGTCGACCCAGCATTAAATGAGTTGCGGTGTGAACATCATCACTGGGGAAACAAAGGCGGCCGGGCGTGGTTCTGGCCACCCTCCCCCTTCGTAGGTGCGCTGTGCCGACCTTAATAGGTGTTCGCTAACAACACTTCCCCCAATAGTTAGAGGCGATATGGGGGAATCTGTGTCCTGTGTGTGTGTTGTGTGTATGTGTCTATGTGTATTGCGTGTCAGTGTCTATGTGTGTCGTGGTGGGTATTGTACACGGCGTGTCTGTAGGCACGTGCATATCCAGGTGTGTATTGTATGTGTGCAAGGGAATGTTGCTGCGCGTTTGAATACGTGATCCATCAACCCCATTCCTACGTGACCCATCAACCTCCAGTGTGTCTGTGGGATGACTCAATCCACACACATCCCTCCCTCCCCACGCCGTCTTTGTCTGCGGCGCTGCCTGTGCGTAATGACACCACTGTGTCAATTGTCCCGCCGGGGTGGTTATTGTGGAGGGGTGAGTGGGGATGAGAGGCCCGCGTTGATCACTGGACAATGGTTGTTTGTTGTGTGGTTAATTAGTCCACACGATCCGACCGCCCCCACCCCCCATCACCCCCAGTCTCAGCATCTCGGCGGCTCCGCGTCCTTCAGAGTTTGTGAGCTCCGAGCGGGGAAGGTCGCGGGAGTCGGCGTCTCTCGTCTCAGACGAGGGTTTCGAAGTCTCGACGGGGAGCGCGGCCGCCCTGGGGTCCACGGCGCCGTAGAAACTCGGCGTAGCAGGCGGCCAAATTGGCATCGGTGCCAAAGGCAACCCAACAGGGACCTCAGTCGCGGCTGCGGGGGTCATCATCGCGACCCGGTGTCTCTTCTCAAACGACCGCCGCAAAGGTACGAGCTCGCGCGTGTCACAGTCTTCTCCCATCTCCTCTGCCGCGCCTGATGATTGTGAACGCCAGTCAGCAGAATGATGGCGATGCCGCCGTTGTTAAATGACCCGTCACTGTGACGCACGCGCTGGCGAGACCCTGCACGGAGCGGTGGCGCAGTGGTTTCCCCTTTCCGCTGCGAACCCAGCGACCCGAATTCGATTCCCGTCCACGGCCACCAACACCAGTCGCGAATATTTTAAAGTTGTCATGGGCCCTCCCCTAGATCGACTCGGCCTTAAACGAGGACCTGGTGCGGGGTGTAAAACACCACCTGCTGGACATCTGTAAAGAAGAGCTCCATAGGTCATCGGATTCCTCCTGCAGTATAAATAAATTGATTTTGATTCAGCACTTAGAGATAAATGTGGCCGTTCCGCCCTTAATAGGTGCTCGCTAATAGCAAGAACCCGATCAGTCTAAGTAGGCTACGGTGGCGGGGGGAGGGGGTCTTTGTGTGTATGGGAATGGTGGTGAGTGAATGTGAGCGCGGGTGTTCAAACAGGGGTGGGCTGTTGATTGGGGTTGTTGAAGGCAACAACCCCAATCAATGTTTTGTGTGTGGGTGAGTGAGTGTTTTGTGTGTGTGGATGAGTGTTTTGTGTAGGTGGGTGAGTGTTTTGTGTGGGTGGGTGAGTGTTTTGTGTAGGTGGGTGAGTGTTTTGTGTGTGGGTGAGTGTTTTGTGTAGGTGGGTGAGTGTTTTGTGTGGGTGGGTGAGTGTTTTGTGTGGGTGAGTGAGTGTTTTGTGTGGGTGAGTGTTTTGTGTGGGTGAGTGTTTTGTGTGGGTGGGTGAGTGTTTTGTGTGGGTGGGTGAGTGTTTTGTGTGTGTGGGTGAGTGTTTTGTGTGTGTGGGTGAGTGTTTTGTGTGGGTGAGTGAGTGTTTTGTGTGTGTGGGTGAGTATTTTGTGTGGGTGGGTGAGTGTTTTGTGTGGGTGGGTGAGTGTTTTGTGTAGGTGGGTGAGGGTTTTGTGTGGGTGGGTGAGTGTTTTGTGTGGGTGGGTGAGGTGGGTGAGTGTTTTGTGTAGGTGGGTGAGTGTTTGTGTGGGTGGGTGAGTGTTTTGTGTAGGTGGGTGAGTGTTTTGTGTGGGTGGGTGAGTGTTTTGTGTAGGTGGGTGAGTGTTTTGTGTAGGTGGGTGAGTGTTTTGTGTGGGTGGGTGAGTGTTTTGTGTAGGTGGGTGAGTGTTTTGTGTAGGTGGGTGAGTGTTTTGTGTGGGTGGGTGAGTGTTTTGTGTGGGTGGGTGAGTCTTTTGTGTGGGTGGGTGAGTCTTTTGTGTGGGTGAGTGAGTGTTTTGTGTGGGTGGGTGAGTGTTTTGTGTGGGTGAGTGAGTGTTTTGTGTAGGTGGGTGGGTGAGTGTTTTGTGTGGGTGGGTGAGTGTTTTGTGTAGGTGGGTGAGTGTTTTGTGTAGGTGGGTGTGTGTTTTGTGTGGGTGGGTGAGTGTTTTGTGTGGGTGGGTGAGTGTTTTGTGTAGGTGGGTGAGTGTTTTGTGTAGGTGGGTGAGTGTTTTGTGTGGGTGGGTGAGTGTTTTGTGTAGGTGGGTGAGTGTTTTGTGTAGGTGGGTGAGTGTTTTGTGTGGGTGGGTGAGTGTTTTGTGTGGGTGGGTGAGTCTTTTGTGTGGGTGGGTGAGTCTTTTGTGTGGGTGAGTGAGTGTTTTGTGTGGGTGGGTGAGTTTTGTGTGGGTGAGTGAGTGTTTTGTGTAGGTGGGTGGGTGAGTGTTTTGTGTGGGTGGGTGAGTGTTTTGTGTAGGTGGGTGAGTGTATTGTGTGGGTGAGTGTTTTGTGTGTAGTTCAAGGCCGTAGCCATGGAGTCAACATTGGGGGGGACCAAATTTTCCAGGGGGTCTGGGGGTCCCAACCCAGAAAAATATCTAAATTTTAAAACTCATTTTCTGCCATTTCCTGCCTAAAATGTTTAAAAATGCACTGACACATGGGATGGACTTATTTTTTTATTTTTTACAATATTGTCTAATAGTGTATCGTATTATATTGTTCTGTTTTTACTTTTTTTACCATTTCTTGTTTCATTGTATTTAATGTTTGAGATTAGGGATTAATAAAGTACAACCATAACCACAATCATATAAACAGAAATCTATGCATTAATTTATATGAAGACAGGTCCAGATATTGTGGCTAAGGTTGAGCTAATTGTTGTTTTCATCTACATAGCATAGCAATTATTATAAAAAAAATTATATTTTTATAGCAATATATTGGGGGGGGACATTTTGAGCATATTTGAATATTGGGGGGGATGTGTCCCCCCCAATATATATTATAATTACGGCCTTGGTGTAGTGCAGTGGTTTACGCACTTGCTGCGCAACGAACCCGGCGACCCGTGTTCGATTCCCGATCACGGTCAACACCAGTGGCGATTATTTGAACCGGTCCTAGGCCTCCCCTAGGTCGACTCAGGTGGCAATGTGTTATAAGGAAATCATCGCCACTGGGGAGACAAAGGCGGCCGAGCGTGATGCTGGCCACCCACCCGCTCGTGAACCATACCGACCGTCATAGGTGCTCTGTAACAGCATTTGCCCCAACAGCCTTTAAGGCTACACGGGGCATCTTTGTAGCTGTCCCAGGACTGGGTCACGTCGCCCGCATACCCAACCACCGCATGGCCAAGCAGCTTCTGTTTGGCTGCATAGAGGGGAGTGCTAAATGGGCGCGGCACGGGCAGGAGGAGCTGAGTGCACTTGCTGAGGACCGGTACCAGCGGTGTCAAGATTGTCCTCGGTGGAGGACGAGACTCGTGAAGGACGCTGATGGGCAGTTGGAGGAAGTGACCCTCCAGCAATAGCGGATGGCAAAGAAGCGACCTCACAACAATGAGCGGAGCGCCGGGCGTCTAAAACGCAGCAATATGGCACAGCTGGTGCATCTGCCATTCAACCCACGGCACTTGGGTCTGTCCCGTGACCTCTTACCAACGAGCCCTCGACACTCCGCGTGGCCTCAAAGTGCACCTAGCCTGTCACAAGCACAGTGGAGACGTGACTGCCACTTCATGGGGAATGGCAGCTGTTGTTGTTGCATGTGTGAATGTGCACAGGGGTTAGCGCACTGCGCCAATAACCCGGCGACCCGAGTTCGATTCCCGCTCACAGCCATACACCAGTCCCGGGATGTCGCGGTGCAGGCCCGAGCCCTGCGAGGCTGTGAGCTGCGATGCAGGGCGAGCCGTCTGTAGTGTCTCTCGCTCGCCGCTCTCGCGCAGAGACGTCGCCATGCAGGCGCCGGCGACTCGCGACGCGCACGTGGCAACGGCGGCGGCGTCGACGGCGGCGACCGTGGCGGCCGTGGCGGCCGCGACCCTGGGGGTCGTCGCAAACGGCACGGACGCGAGCGGCTGCTCCGAGGAGGCCTTCGAGGCGGCGCTGGAGAACGGCACGCTGCCCCCCGACTGCGGGGCCGACCTGTCCGCGGCGGCCGTGCTGCTGCCCGCGGTCCACTCGTTGGTGTTCGCGCTCGGCCTGCCGGGGAACGTGGCGGCGCTGTGGCTGTCGGCGTGGCACGCGCGCCGGGGCAACGTCCTGGCCGTCTACCTGCTGGGCCTGAGCGCCAGCGACCTGCTCTACGTCGCGGCGCTGCCGCTGTGGATCGAGCACGCGGCGCGCCGCCGGCTGCGCTGGGCGTGGGGCGACGCCGCATGCCGCGCCGCCGCCTTCCTCCTGGACGCCACCAACGGCGCGGCCGCCCTCTTCCTCTGCTGCGTCGCCGTCGACCGCTACCTCGCCGTGGCGCACCCCCTGCGCTCGCGGCCCCTCCGCCGCGTCCGCGTCGCCCGCGCGGTCAGCGCCGGCGTGTGGGCGGCCGCCGTCGCCGAGCACGTCCCGGCGCTCGCGCGCCCGGCCGTGTCGCGGGCCCACGCCACCTGCCTCGACCGCTTCCCGCTCGAGCGATGGGCGGCCGGCGCCGGCCTCGCGGTCGCCTCCGTCGGCTTTCTGCTGCCGCTGGCCGGGACGGCGGCCGCCTACGCGGGGGCGGTGCGCGCCGTGCGCCGCTGCCCCGCGGTCGGGCGGCGGCGCGGGCGGCGCGTCCGGAGGGTCGCCGTCGCCGTGGTGCTCATCTCGGCCTTCAGCTTCGGGCCCTTCTACGCGGCGCTGCTCGTGCGCGCCGCGGCGCGCCTCGCGCTGGGCCCCTGCGCGGCTTGCCGCCTCGACGCCCGCGTGGCGCCCGTGTACGAGGCGGCGTTCGCGCTCACGGCCGTCAACAGCGCCCTCGACCCCGTGCTCAACGCGCTTGCCGTGCCGAGCGCCCGCGAGCCGCTGGCGCGGGCGCTGGCGTCGCTCGCCGGGCGGGCCAGGGAGGTGGCGGCGCGGTGGCCGTGGCGGAGACGAAGTGACGTGCCGGACGCCGTCCCCCCGTGCCCCCCACAGAGCACCCCCACGTGCCCCCCACAGTGCCTACCCCCGTGCCCCCCATCGTGCCCCCCACAGAGCACCCCACAGAGCACCCCACAAAGCACCCCCCCGTGCCCCCCACAGAGCACCCCCCCATGCCCTCCACAGTGTCCACCCCTGTGCCCCCCACAGTGCCCCCCACAGAGCACCCCACCGTGCCCCCCATCGTGCCCCCCACAGAGCACCCTCCCGTGCCCCCCATCGTGCCTCCCACAGTGCCTACCCCCGTGCCCCCCACAGTGCCCCCCTCAGAGCACCCCACAGCACCCCACCATGCCCTCCACAGTGCATCCCCCCGTGCCCCCCACAGAGCATCCCACCGTGCCCCCCACAGAGCACTCCCCCGTGCCCCCCACAGTGCCCCCCACAGAGCACCCCTCGTGCCCCCCACAGAGCACCCCACCGTGCCCCCCACAGAGCACCCCACCGTGCCCCCCACAGAGCACCCCACCGTGCCCCCCACAGAGCACTCCCCCGTGCCCCCCACAGAGCACCCCACAGAGCACCCCACAGAGCATCCCCCCCGTGCCCCCCACAGTGCATCCCCCCGTGCCCTCCACAGAGCACCCCACCGTGCCCCCCACAGAGCACTCCCCCGTGCCCCCCACAGAGCACCCCACAGAGCACCCCCCCGTGCCCCCCACAGTGCATCCCCCCGTGCCCCCCACAGAGCACCCCACCGTGCCCCCCCACAGAGCACCCCACCGTGCCCCCCACCGTGCCCCCCCACAGTGCATCCCTCCGTGCCCCCCACAGAGCACCCCACAGAGCACCCCACCGTGCCCCCCACAGAGCACCCCACCGTGCCCCCCACAGAGCACCCCACCGTGCCCCCCACAGAGCACCCCACAGAGCACCCCACCGTGCCCCCCACAGAGCACCCCACCGTGCCCCCCACAGAGCACCCCACCGTGCCCCCCACAGAGCACCCCACCGTGCCCCCACAGAGCACCCCACAGAGCACCCCACCGTGCCCCCCACAGAGCACTCCCCCGTGCCCCCCACAGAGCACCCCACCGTGTCCCCCACCGTGCCCCCCACAGAGCACCCCACCGTGCCCCCCACAGAGCACCCCACCGTGTCCCCCACAGAGCACCCCACCGTGTCCCCCACCGTGCCCCCCACAGAGCCCCCCACCGTGCCCCCCACAGAGCACCCCACCGTGCCCCCCACAGAGCACCCCACCGTGTCCCCCACCGTGCCCCCCACAGAGCACCCCACCGTGCCCCCCACAGAGCACCCCACCGTGTCCCCCACAGAGCACCCCACCGTGCCCCCCACCGTGCCCCCCACAGAGCACCCCACCGTGCCCCCACAGAGCACTCCCCCGTGCCCCCCACAGAGCACCCCACCGTGTCCCCCACCGTGCCCCCCACAGAGCACCCCACCGTGCCCCCCACAGAGCACCCCACCGTGTCCCCCACAGAGCACCCCACCGTGTCCCCCACCGTGCCCCCCACAGAGCCCCCCACCGTGCCCCCCACAGAGCACCCCACCGTGCCCCCCACAGAGCACCCCACCGTGCCCCCCACAGAGCACCCCACCGTGCCCCCACAGAGCACCCCACCGTGCCCCCCACAGAGCACCCCACCGTGTCCCCCACCGTGCCCCCCACAGAGCACCCCACCGTGTCCCCCACCGTGCCCCCCACAGAGCACCCCACCGTGTCCCCCACCGTGCCCCCCACAGAGCACCCCACCGTGTCCCCCACCGTGCCTCCCACAGAGCACCCCACCGTGCCCCCCACAGAGCACCCCACCGTGTCCCCCACAGAGCACCCCACCGTGCCCCCCACAGAGCACCCCACCGTGCCCCCCACAGAGCACCCCACCGTGCCCCCCACAGAGCACCCCACCGTGCCCCCCACAGAGCACCCCACAGAGCACCCCACCGTGCCCCCCACAGAGCACCCCACCGTGCCCCCCACAGAGCACCCCACCGTGCCCCCCACAGAGCACCCCACAGAGCACCCCACCGTGCCCCCCACAGAGCACTCCCCCGTGCCCCCCACAGAGCACCCCACCGTGCCCCCCACAGAGCACCCCACAGAGCACCCCACCGTGTCCCCCACAGAGCACCCCACCGTGCCCCCCACAGAGCACCCCACCGTGCCCCCCACAGAGCACTCCCCCGTGCCCCCCACAGAGCACCCCACCGTGCCCCCCACAGAGCACCCCACAGAGCACCCCACATAGCACCCCCCCGTGCTCCCCACAGAGCACTCCCCCGTGCCCCCCACAGAGCACCCCACCGTGCCCCCCACAGAGCACCCCACCGTGCCCCCCACAGAGCACCCCACCGTGTCCCCCACAGAGCACCCCACCGTGCCCCCCACAGAGCACCCCCCCGTGCCCCCCACAGAGCACTCCCCCGTGCCCCCCACAGAGCACCCCACAGAGCACCCCACAGAGCACCCCACATAGCACCCCCCTCGTGCCCCCCACAGTGAGTGGGGGAGAAGTCAGCCCCAGCACCGCTGTCCAGTGACACGGAGACGGTTGCCTGGAGACGGTTGCAGTGACGATGTCTTCGCGATGTCGGAGTAGCCACTGTGATGACTCTGGTGACGGTGGTGGTGATGCTGATGGTGGTGATGGTGGTGATGGTGGTCGTGCTGATGGTGGTGATGGTGGTGATGGTGGTGATGGTGGTGATGGTGGTCGTGCTGATGGTGGTGGTGATGCTGATGGTGGTCATGCTGATGGTGGTGGTGATGCTGATGGCGGTGGTGATGCTGATGGTGGTGGTGATGCTGATGGTGGTGATGGTGGTGGTGATGCTGATGGTGGTGATGGTGGTGGTGATGCTGATGGTGGTGATGCTGATGGTGGTGATGCTGATGGTGGTGATGGTGGTGATGCTGATGGTGGTGGTGATGCTGATGGTGGTCATGCTGATGGTGGTGGTGATGCTGATGGTGGTCGTGATGCTGATGGTGGTGGTGATGCTGATGGTGGTGATGGTGGTAGTGATACTGATGGTGGTGATGCTGATGGTGGTGATGGTGGTGATGCTGATGGTGGTGATGGTGGTGATGCTGATGGTGGTGGTGATGCTGATGGTGGTGGTGATGGCGGTGATAGCGATGATGGTGGTGGTGATGGTCGTGATGGTGGCGGTGATGGTGGTGATGGTGGTTCAGGGTTAACGTCGAGCTGGGCCATTGATAGGCGGGGTGCGTGATGGGGTTAGGGCCAGGGCCGTGTCTCACGCTGCGATGTGATTGGTCGTGTCGGCAGACAGGGATATCCGTCACGTGTCACTCTGCTCACCCTCCGGCGTCTCCTCCTCGCTCACCCGAGGATCTCCACTCTCGGACCTCAGCCGACGGTGGGGATTTCTCATTCCTATGGCGGGGCCGAGTTTATCAGAATCAGAATCTTGATGTAGACTGGAAGAATCCGATGAGTTGTGAAGCTCTTTTACACAGATATCCAGTAGGGGCGGATCAGAAAGCGCAACAAACAGTACAACAACCAAAGTCTAGGAGAGCTACGTCACTAAATATAAAAACAGTAAAGAAAGCTGACAAGTACAAATTGCATAAGCACTTCAATCCCTGCCGATTATCCAAATGACAACCACTGCTGACTTCCTCAAAAAACGGTGTTCACGTTATCGACCCCAGAGGGAGGGATGGTGATGATGGGCTGCGTCAACCACCAACCAGGATGTGAAGTCTCAACCCCTTTCCACTCGCTCTGCGACCGCGGTGCCGCCTGCCCGTGGGGGGTCCCCACCACCAAAGAAGCTCAACTCACATCGCAGGCGACGCGGTGGCGACACCGGCGCCCCCCACACAGCGAAACGCAACGCCTCGGTTCGATGCCCGACTGGGACGCTGCTCCGTGTGGCGTTTGTATATTCTCGCCCTGTCCTGCGGTGTGAGTGTGTGCGCCATGCCAGCCTTCATAGGCGCTCGCTATCAGCACTTGCCCCAACAGTCTGTTCAGATTATGCGACGGAACTTTGCCTTTGTGAGTGGAGTTTGTATTCTCTCCCCTGTTCTGCAGTGAGTGAGTGGAGTTTGTATTCTCTCTCCTGTTCTGCAGTGAGTGAGTGAAGTTTGTATTCTCTCCCCTGTTCTGCAGTGAGTGAGTGGAGTTTGTATTCTCTCTCCTGTTCTGCAGTGAGTGAGTGAAGTTTGTATTCTCTCCCCTGTTCTGCAGTGAGTGAGTGGAGTTTGTATTCTCTCCCCTGTTCTGCAGTGAGTGAGTGGAGTTTGTATTCTCTCCCCTGTTCTGCAGTGAGTGAGTGGAGTTTGTATTCTCTCTCCTGTTCTGCAGTGAGTGAGTGGAGTTTGTATTCTCCCCCCTGTTCTACAGTGAGTGAGTGGAGTTTGTATTCTCTCCCCTGTTCTGCAGTGAGTTGGTGGAGTTTGTATTCTCTCCCCTGTTCTACAGTGAGTGAGTGGAGTTTGTATTCTCTCCCCTGTTCTACAGTGAGTGAGTGGAGTTTGTATTCTCTCTCCTCTTCTGCGTGGGTTTCCTCCGGCTTCTCCGCGTTCCTCCTCCCAGATAAACACACGCGCACAGTGGAAGCGGTGTCGGCCAAACCACATCCCAATGCTGACACATTCCCTGCAATCACTCCATTAGGATCACGCGCAGCAGCAGTAATATCCCCCCCACGCCCCTACTGTGAAAACTTGGCAGGACCCTCCTGAAAAAGAGCCTTGAGACTCGGTGAAACCTTCCCCGGTAATACAAATAATCTGAGGGTTGGCTTGTGAGCATCAGGTGTGGTTGTTGATGGTGGTGGTGGTGGTGGAATCGAGGAGCGGATGCGCCCTACAATCGGTGTGGGAGGCGGGGAGATGTTAACAACCTCGCCTAGTATACAGGAAGTGGTGGGATCGATCCTGACCTTGACTATGCCTGATGTATATTTGGAATTCGCGTGTCTTTCTCTCTCCCTGTGGTCGCGTGAAATTTTCTCTGGGTCCTCTGGTTTTTCCCTCCACATTCACAATCAACGTGCGTTTCGAGTCCAGTATTTGACTGTCTTCTTGGTTCTTTCGGTAAAGTCACGTAGTCTACGTGACTTTACCGAAAGAACCAAGAAGATGAATCCCTGCAGTCACGAAAGCTTTAAATCAGTATTTGACTGCTTTCAATTTGCATTTGTGGCTTTTGAAAAAAAGAGAGACGGAGCTCAGGGACTCTTACCTGGTTAAAAAAGTTTACTTTTAGTTTAGTTTAAGAGACGTTCATCAGTTAATTGATTTGTTCGGATGACGACGACGACGATGATGATGGTGAAAGGGAAGTGGGTTGTGACCTGCAGTGTGGTGAGTGGGTGGGTGAACGGGTGAGTGTTTGAGTGGGTGAGTGGATGAGGGTGAGTGTATAAGTTGATCCTCGCATGTGCCACTGTGCGAACTCCGCCGTGCCCCAGTGGGGTCCCGAGGCCTGAACCCTTTGACCTTTGACTCTGTCCACAACCACCAAAGGCCTCCCAGGAGGCAGTGGCAAGTCGAGAACGAACGCGCGCTGTGCGCCATCGCCGTTTTGTGTTTTGATAATAAAACTTTTCATTCGCATGCGCCGCGTGCTGTCCCTCCACTGCTAGATGAGTGCTGTGGGTGCGGGTTGTTGTTGTCGCCATGGGGAAGAGCGGTGGCGCAGTGGTTTAGCGTTGCGCTACGAACCCGGCACCGACCCATAACAGTAAACATTCGATCCGGTCTTGGGCCTGCCCTAGGTCGACTCGGCCTTAAATGACTATCCAGTGCGGTGTGTGAACATCATCGCTCGGGAGATAAAGGCGGTCTCAGGCGACAGAGAGTCGGCTGCGGCCAAACCACACGCGGTCGTTCCCTCCCATCGCCGCTGTCCAGCCGCGTGGTGGCGCAGTGGAGACACCCGGCGACAATCGCCTCGGCTCGATTGCCGGGCGCCTCTTTGTGTGAAGTTTGTATTCTCTCCCCCTGTCCTGCGGAGGGTTTTCTTTGAGTTGTCTGGGTTCCTCTCATAGCTAAACCCACACCCACAGTGGAACTGGTAACTCCCCAATGCTGAAACATTCCCTGCAGATCACTCAATTGGGATCAAAGTCGCAACGCCACACCACGGGGTGGGTGGCCAGCAGCCACGCCCGGCCGCATCATCATTATTATTATCATCCCCTAGTGGCGATGTTTACACACCGGATCAGGTGCTCATTTGAGGCTGAGTCGACCCTGAAGAAGGGGGCATTGAGACTCTCGGTGGAGGCTTAGTGGCGATACTCTTCTAATGATCAACATCGATCCACTGCTGGATGAAGGCCTCCCTCCCAAAAGTCTCTGACATTTCTCAGAATCGCACGATGCAAGAATCCCCACACGCAACAAACTTTAAACTGTTTCTTTACTTTACAAGGTCTAAGCCCCACTGAGCTGCGTAGCTCTTCTTCAGAAGCGGCCAGGCTATCGCAAATGATAGACCGACGAAGAGGCCAATCACGTGGACATTTATAGCAGCCGCATACTCTAAACGTCGGGAGAGAGAGAGACGCAAACTCCAACTATACAGCAGCAGCAGGCGTCGTCAGTGTCAGGATGGAACCCACGACCTCCTGTAGACCAGGCGAGGTAGTCAACATCTCCTGGTCACCGTGGTGGTGATGATGATGAGAGAGACGCAAACTCCAACTATACAGCAGCAGGCGTCGTCAGTGTCAGGATGGAACCCACGACCTCCTGCAGACCAGGCGAGGTAGTCAACATCTGGCCACAGTGGCGCCCTCGGCAACCCCGGGACGCTCGTCCACAGCACTGCGTTGTGGCCTTCAAATAAATACTGCGTGTAAGAGGCAACGTTTCGGGCAATGGACCATATTTAGAGCACAGCTGCTGTTGGGCGCTGCCGGGGGAGGGAGTGGAATGGGGAAGGGGGTCGGGGGGAGGGATCGGGGGGAGGGGTCGGGGTGCTGGGGTGTGAGGGGGAGGGGCTGGCGGGGGCGAGCCCTGCGCATGCGCACTCAGCGCGGAGTCCTCGAGCAAGACGAGGCCCGCCAGCCCCGGGTGGACGCGCAGCCCCCCCCCCCCCCCCGGCAGGGGAGCGAGCGGGGGACGTCGTGGACCCCCCCCCCTCACCGCGGGGTGAGTGCCGTGACCCCCCCCCCCTCGTGGTGGTGACTGGTGGTGGTTGTTGTGACGCGTGGTGTTGTTGTTGCTGCTGCTGTTCGGAATTATTGACGGGCAATGCAACTCGGGGAAGGGCGCCACGGTGGCTATGAGATGTTAACTCCATCGCCTGCTGTGCAGGAGGTCGTGGGCTCGATCCCGACCCTGACGACGCCTGCTGCTGCTGCTGCTGCTATTTGCAGGCTACTGCTGCTATTTGGAGGCTACTGCTGCTGCTGTTGCCTCTCTCTCTCTCTCTGTGTGTTTCTCTCTCCGGCTCCTCCACATTCGGAGTCGACGTCACCACGCGCTCGGAGTGTTGTAGCCGCTGCTCTAAATCTCCACGCGGCGACGAGGACGATGATGGTGGTGATGATGACGATGGTGGTGGTGGTGATGAGCCGCCTCAGTCATTTGCGATGGCCAGCGGCGCTTGTGATAAAAGAGCTACGTAGAGCAGCTCGGTCACATTAACAGCGGTGCCGATTCACAGCCATTGCCTCCGGGCTGTTTCGATTCCTCGCCGCGGCGGCGTCGGTGATGTCAAAAGCAGCAACGTCGACTGTTTACACTGGGAGCTTTGTTGTTGTTGTCGTTGTTGTGTTTACAAAAAGCCTCGACCGGCGGTGTCAACCAGACGCAGGCCGTAAGCGGTGCTGTGGATGCACACGCGGGGGAATCGAAATGATCGATTGCGCACGCGCGATTTCACGCGCTGTGTCCTTACGGAATAGGAATCGAGCGGGTCTCGCGGAATCGATCCATGTTGACAAACTCGCAGCTCGGTGATAACGCGTCACGTGTCTGTGTGTGGGCACGTGTCTGTGTGTGGACACTGTGTGTGTGGACACGTGTGTGTGTGGACACGTGTGTGACATGTGTGTGTGTGGACACGTGTGTGTGTGACACGTGTGTGTGTGTGGACACGTGTGTTTGTGTGTGTGGACACGTGTCTGTGTGTGTGGACACGTGTGTGTGTGTGTGGACACGTGTGTGTGTGTGTGGACACGTGTGTTTGTGTGTCTGGACACGTGTCTGTGTGTGTGGACACGTGTGTGTGTGTGGACACTGTGTGTGTGGACACTGTGTGTGTGTGTGGACACGTGTGTGTGTGTACACGTGTGTGTGTGGACACTGTGTGTGTGTATGTGGACACTGTGTGTGTGTGTGACACGTGTGTGTGTGACACGTGTGTGTGTGGACACGTGTGTGTGGACACGTGTGTGTGTGTGACACTGTGTGTGTGTGGACACGTGTGTGTGTGTGTGGACACGTGTGTGTGTGGACACGTGTGTGTGTGGACACTGTGTGTGTGTGTGGACACGTGTGTGTGTGTGTGTGTATGTGTGGACACGTGTGTGTGTGGACACTGTGTGTGTGTGTGTGGACACGTGTGTGTGTATGACACGTGTGTGTGTGGGCACTGTGTGTGTGTGTGACACTGTGTGTGTGTGGACACTGTGTGTGTGTGTGACACTGTGTGTGTGTGGACACGTGTGTCTGTGTGTGTGGACACGTGTGTGTGTGTGGACACGTGTGTCTGTGTGTGTGGACACGTGTGTGTGTGTGTGGACACGTGTGTGTGGACACGTATGTGTGGACACGTATGTGTGTGGGGACACGTGTGTGTGTGTGTGGACACGTGTGTGTGTGTGGACACGTGTGTGTGTGTGGACACGTGTGTGTGTGGACACGTGTTGTGTGTGGACACGTGTGTGTGTGTGGACACGTGTGTGTGTGGACACGTGTGTGTGTGTGGACACGTGTGTGTGTGTGTGGACACGTGTCTGTGTGTGTGGACACGTGTGTGTGTGTGTGGACACGTGTGTGTGTGTGTGGACACGTGTGTGTGTGTGTGTGTGGACACGTGTGTGTGTGTGTGGACACGTGTGTGTGTGTGTGTGTGGACACGTGTCTGTGTGTGTGGACACGTGTGTGTGTGTGTGTGGACACGTGTGTGTGTGTGTGTGTGGACACGTGTGTGTGTGTGTGACACTGTGTGTGTGTGGACACTGTGTGTGTGTGTGTGTGGACACGTGTGTGTCTGGACACGTGTGTCTCTGTGTGTGGACACTGTGTATGTGTGGACACGTGTGTGTGTGTGTGACACTGTGTGTGTGTGGACACGTGTGTGTGTGTGGACACGTGTGTGTGTGTGGACACGTGTGTGTGTGTGTACACTGTGTGTGTGTGTGTGTGGACACGTGTGTGTGTGTGTGTGGACACTGTGTGTGTGTGTGTGGACACGTGTGTGTGTGTATGACACGTGTGTGTGTGGACACGTGTGTGTGTGTGTGACACTGTGTGTGTGTGGACACGTGTGTGTGTGTGTGTGGACACGTGTGTCTGTGTGTGTGGACACTGTGTATGTGTGGACACGTGTCTGTGTGTGGACACTGTGTGTGTGTGTGGGCACGCGTGTGTGTGTGGACACGTGTCTGTGTGTGTGTGTGGGGGTACTGTGTGTGTGTGGACCAGTGTGTGTGTGTGTGAACACGTGTGTGTGTGACACGTGTGGACACGTGTGTGTGTGGACACGTGTGTGTGTGGACACGTGTGTGTGTGTGACACGTGTGTCTGTGTGTGTGACACGTGTGTGTGTGTGGACACTGTGTGTGGACCAGTGTGTGTGTGTGAACACGTGTGTGTGTGTGTGACATGTGTGTGTGGACACGTGTCTGTGTGTGGACACTGTGTGTGTGTGGACACATCGCCACTCGGAAGACAAAGACGGGCGGGTGTATTGCTGGCCACACATCCCGTCGTGCCGTGCCGGCCTTCATAGGTGCTGCTACTCGCTAACAGCACTTGCCCCAACAGTCTGTTAAGGATATACAGGGGACCTTTGTTTTTTTATGTAAAGGTGTCTGACCTCTCACGATATATACACAGGCAGTTCGCCTCCTCCCGTCGTCCCCTTGTCACTCAGCTATTGCTACTACTACCTTGGTCCCTGTTCCCATGATAATCACTCTCCCGTTCATCCTCCACCCGTGTTGAGGACTCTAGGTCACAGCTTGACTCGGCCATCTGTCCCACCGCTCGCGAACTCGCCCACTCACTCGCCTGCTCACAGGCTCACCCGTCACCTCGTCCACCCACTCACTCGCACACTCATCCGCTCACCCTCTCATCCACTCACTTATTCATTCACCTTTTAACCAACTCACCCACTCAATAACTCACCCATTCACTCACCCATTCACTCACTCGCCACACTACAGGTCACACGACTGCACTCTCGGATTCACTCTTCCCATCATCATTATAGTTATCCGGGTACCAAATAAACTCATCAGCGTCTCTTAAACTCAACAGTTATTTTTATTTTACCAGGTAAGGGCCACTGAGCTACGTAGCTCTTTTTTAACAAGCAACCTGGTCACAAATAGTCGCTCAACGACGTGGCTCGTCATCATCATCGTTTGTAAATGTGGAGCCGGCAAACACTCTAAACGCGTGGCGACGTTGATTCTAAATGTGGAGGGATAACACGCGGCCACGGCGAGAGAGGCACGCAAACTCCAACTAGACAGCAGCAGCAGCAGGCGTCGTCAGGGTCAGGATGGAACCCACGACCTCCTGTAGACCAGGCGAGGTAGTCAACATCTCCTGGTCACCGTGGCGCCCTCGGCAACCCCGGGACGCTCGTCCACAGCACTGCGTCGTGGCCTTCAAAGGAATACTGCGTGTTTCAACGTTTCGGGCAATGGACCATATTTATAGCACAGCCGCTGTTGGACGCTGTGTTACACGACACAAGGGTGCAGGGGGCTCGTCTTTTACTGCTTCCCCCCAGTCCACACTCGTCCCCAGCCTTCTCGATCCGGTTTTCGACAATTCTCCCCCTTTTCCCCGCCCGTTCTCTCTCATATCTCCTGCCACTGTCACCGTCCCACTCCCCCTTCCTTTTGGTGGGAATCCTTCCTCCCCTGACATCCCTTACACACTCATATATGCACACGGGTGCTGTCTGTTGCTGGCCGCTTGGCGTTTATGGGACTGGGCCCCGTGCCTCGCAACCGCAGTGAAGAAACAAGCCCCCACGTGACCAATACAGAGGTGGTACAACCTCTGAGCTGGCAACACGTCTGGGCTCGGTTCACGTGCCACGTGGGGGTTGGGGCTGCCCCCCCCCTCTTCCCCTCCGCCCCTCTTCCTCCCAGGTCCCCCATTACAAAGCTCCCCCGTGCAGCCTTAACAAACTTTCCGGGCAAGTGCTGTTAGCGAGTAGCAGCAGCACCGATGAAGGCTGCCGGCACTGGCACACGAGGCGGTGGGTGGCCAGCACCGCGCCCGGCCGTCTTTGTCTCCCCAGTGACGATCTTACCAGCTGCTCATTTGAGGCTGAGTTCGTCTTAGGGGGTGCCCAGGACCGGTTCAGATATTCGCCACTGGTGTTGGTCGTAGCCATGAGCGGGAATCGAACTCGGGTGGCCTGGTTTGGTCGGGCAGCGTGCTGACCACTGCGCCACCGCTCCCCATTACTCACTTCCCCAGCCACACCCTGCCCCCGGGGCCCCCCCTTCCCCCCATCTGCCACTCAAGTTGCCAGACAGAAGGTTTTCCCTCTAGATCCCATCTTGTGTTCGTGTGTTGGGGGTGGTGGTTTGTGGGGAGCGGTGGTGTAGCGGTTAGCGCGCTGTACTACGAACCCGGCGAACCAAGTTCGATTCCCACTCACGGCCACCAACATCAGTGACGATTATCTGAACCGGTCCTGGGCCTCCCTAGGTCGACTCAGCCTCAACAATTAGTATCTGGTGCGGTGTGTAAACATCACCACTGGGGAGACAAAGGTGGCCGGGCGTGGTGCTGGCCACCCACGACCTCGTGTGCCGTGCTGGCCTTCATAGGTGCTCCTCGCTAACAGCACTTGCCCCAACAGTCTGTTCAGGCTACACAGGGCATCTTTGTCTTTGGTGTGTGTAGGAGTGAGCTCGAGCTCTGTGAAGGGGAGGGGACCCCGGCAGGAATGCAGCAGCCACACCCTGTGAATCCACGATCTCATTCATCATTTGTATTCGTTCTGAAAATATTTATCTTTAGATCGATCGTGGAAGATCCTTGGAGAGGGAATCGATTGGTCACCACGATCGTGGTAATAATCACCGCCATCATTATCACTGCCATCATCACCATCATGGTCATAATCACCACCACCGATGTCACCTCCATCATCGCCATCATTACTCCTGACAAGTCGTCCACCGTCCCTCCTGGCCCGTGGCACATCCTGCCCAAGCGCACTCATTCCTGGTCACCGTCCACTCCGCTTGCTCCTCTGTCTCTCGGTGTCATCTCTCCACACTTCCTTGTGCACTCTTCCGCTGTCGTCGTTGCCGCCGCCGCTGCTGCTGCTGCTGAGGCTACCCCACCGGAGGGGGTGGTCCGTTGCCTCCCGCTCACTCTGCTTTCGCTGCTACCACTGCTACTGCCGTGGTCGCCGTGAGCTTCACTCTCGATTGATTGCCCCACCCGTGTCGAGGTCGAGACCAGTCACTGAACTCTGTCGTCTCATCCACCACCACCACCACACTGCAGGTCACAACCACGCACTCACCAACCCACTCACCCACGCACTCACCAACCCACTCACCCACCCACACACTCACCCACTCACCTACCCACACACTCACCTACTCACTCACCAACCCACTCACCCACCCACACACTAACCTACTCGGCGCACTGCAGGTCACAACCACGCACTCACCAATCCACTCACCCACCCACACACTCACCCACCAACCCACTCACCCACACACTCACCCACCAACCCACTCACCCACACACTCACTCACCAACCCACTCACCCACCCACACACTCACCCACCAACCCACTCACCCACCAACCCACTCACACACCCACACACTCACCCACCAACCCACTCACCCACCCACACACTCACCCACTCACCCACCCACACACTCATCTACTCGGTGCACTGCAGGTCACAACCACGCACTCACCAATCCACTCACCCACCCACCCACACACTTACCTACTCGGCGCACTGTAGGTCACTCATCCGCTTACACACACCACATCAGCCACCCACTCGCCACACTGCAGGTCACACCGACACACTAACCCACCCCCACTCGCTACACGACAGGTCTTTGCACTTCTCTCTCGTCTAATTCACCCTGTGAGAGTGCTGATTGTTCCTGGCAGCTTGGCGTTTCGGGAGCTCTGGCCCCGGCGCTCCGCGGTCTAAAGAGCGAGGGGCCGGGTGGAGCCGGGGATCAGCCCCAGGGTGGTGCAGGACTTCTCAGCTCCCCTCCTGCTCCCCTCCTGCTCCCCTCCAGCCCCCCTCCAGCCCCCCTCCAGCCCCCCTCCAGCTCCCCTCCTGCTCCCCTCCTGCCCCCCTCCAGCCCCCCTCCAGCCCCCCTCCAGCTCCCCTCCAGCTCCCCTCCAGCTCCCCTCCAGCTCCCCTCCAGCTCCCCTCCTGCTCCCCTCCAGCTCCCCTCCAGCCCCCCTCCAGCCCCCCTCCAGCCCCCCTCCAGCTCCCCTCCAGCTCCCCTCCAGCCCCCCTCCAGCCCCCCTCCAGCCCCCCTCCAGCCCCCCTCCTGCTCCCCTCCTGCTCCCCTCCAGCCCCCCTCCTGCTCCCCTCCTGCTCCCCTCCAGCTCCCCTCCAGCCCCCCCCCTCCTGCTCCCCTCCTGCTCCCCTCCTGCTCCCCTCCAGCCCCCCTCCAGCCCCCCTCCAGCCCCCCTCCAGCCCCCCTCCTGCTCCCCTCCTGCTCCCCTCCTGCTCCCCTCCTGCTCCCCTCCTGCTCCCCTCCAGCTCCCCTCCTGCTCCCCTCCTGCTCCCCTCCTGCTCCCCTCCAGCCCCCCTCCAGCCCCCCTCCAGCTCCCCTCCAGCCCCCCTCCAGCCCCCCTCCAGCTCCCCTCCTGCTCCCCTCCTGCTCCCCTCCTGCTCCCCTCCAGCCCCCCTCCAGCCCCCCTCCTGCTCCCCTCCTGCTCCCCTCCAGCTCCCCTCCAGCCCCCCTCCAGCCCCCCTCCAGCTCCCCTCCAGCCCCCCTCCAGCCCCCCTCCAGCTCCCCTCCAGCTCCCCTCCAGCTCCCCTCCTGCTCCCCTCCAGCTCCCCTCCAGCCCCCCTCCAGCCCCCCTCCTGCTCCCCTCCAGCCCACGTCTGTCCCCTCGACGTAACGAAACGCACCGACTGTCGTCCTTGCACATCCCATCAACCATAGGGCCCCTTCAGTTGTATTTTGGCTTTTTTCTGCTCTACGACTTCTGCTTTTGCCTCGCTCGTCACGCCGTGGTCGCACGGCACCACTGGCCGTGTCTCGGTGCAGTCTCCACCCCAGTGCGCAGCCTGGTCATGGCTTGCATCAGCGGCGAGGGATGTCTGCAGCGCCACATCCTGAACCCTCTTCCTTCTTAGATCTTCCCTCCACCGCGCCTCTGTCCACCGAGACATTATAGATGGGGGGTGGTGGAAGATTGCAGCCTTTCACGCGTGAGAAATCCGCACCTCCGATTAGCACGGTGCGAGAGAAGTTCAACATACACTACAATATACACTACACACTGCACTATATACTACACCACTATACGGAATTGAAAACTCCGATGAGCGCGGTTCAACATACTACCACTTAGACTCTAAGTCTTAGAGTCTAAGTGGTAGTATGTTGAATCGTCTAAGTCGTAGACCAGGGGTCCTCAAACTACGGCCCGCGGGCCACATGCGGCCCGCCGAGGACATTTATCCGGCCCATGGTCACTAATTGGGCTGCGCTTGTGAGCACTAATTGGGCTGCGCTGGTGAGCACTAATTGGGCTGCGCTGGTGAGCACTCATTGGGCTGCGGTGGCGAGCACTGATTTGGCTGCGCTGGTGAGCACTGATTGAGCTGCGGCGGTGGGCACTGATTGAGCTGCGGCGGTGGGCACTCATTGGGCTGCGCTGGTGAATGGTTCAATGGGCCAATTGACTGGACTTGCCCCCCAGGCCTAAGGCTGCCAGCTCTCCCCTGGCTGCGCTTGACTGGCTCTCCCTCCCTCAGTTCCCTCACTTGCCCCTCGGCTCCACTCCCAGTGATATTCCTGTGTGCTGGGGATGTAGATCCCCAGCTCACGCACCGCTGAGTAAATGATAGAGGGGTAATAACAGAGTGATCTCTGATCTCTGGAGGGGCTGCCTGCTGTTTTCCCGTGCTGGTCAGTGACAGACAGCCGAGGAGTAGGAAACCCAATTTAAATGACAGTAAGTGCATTTATATTCTGATTGCTATTCAGTTGTATGAGGTTATATGTTGTATGTTGTGTAAGCCCCGGTTCATACTGTTGCGATCTCTGAGCAGTGCGAGTTCAGCCATATGCTTGTATGGCTGAACTTGCATTAGATTCGGAAGAAAAAAGGCACATGTGCCTTCTTTTTTCCTGCAGTGGAATCGGATCGCATGGGTCTTCTCCCCCATGCGATCAGATTCCTATGCGAGTTCGCAGATCGCACTGCGATCTGTGAACAAAACTGCAGGTGTAATTAACTTTTTAATGGCACGCGCACCAGTGTGAGCCTGGGGTAAAAGCAGGAGTTCCCCCAATCAGACAGCATTGATGGGCAGTGCAGTCTGTATGTCTCTGTGTGGGCAAAGTTATTGCTGGTATATTGTTTTTGTAGCGCTGTATATATATATATTGGTATTTTACTAATAGCAATTTTGACTCCCTAGGAAACAATGATGTCAAGAAAGAGAAAAATTGACTCGGAGTGTAGGATATTCAAAGAACAGTGGACTTATGATTACTTTTTCATGCAGTACAAGGAAAGAGCTGTGTGTCTGATATGCCAGAATATAGTGTCTGTGTTCAAAGAATACAATTTACGTCGACACTATGAAACTCAACATAAAGATAAATATGATTGTTTGGTCGGAGAAGTGAGAAAAGATAAAATATTTAAACTGAAAAATACATTAACAACTCAGCAAAATAATTTTGTGAAGCAGAAGCAGCTAAATATTTCATCACTGCGAGCAAGTTTTCAAGTTGCCAAGCTAATAGCGTGCACTGGCAAACCATTCGTGGAGGGAGAATTTGTTAAAGAATGCCTTCTTTCTGTTGCCAAAGAGATGTGTCCAGAGAAGGCCGATTTATTTAGTACAGTGAGTCTTTCAGGACCTACAATTACACGGAGGATTGAAGAAATGGGAGACAATTTGCATCAGCATTTGCAAAACTCCACAAAAAAACTTTCCTATTTTTCCTTGGCACTCGACGAAAGCAATGATGTTCGTGATTCTGCACAACTTCTAATTTTTATTCGTGGGACGAATGACTATTTCGAAGTCACAGAAGAGCTTGCTGCACTGCAAAGCATCAAAGGAACAACTACAGGAGAGGATATCTATGAAAAGGTTTGCCAAACTGTGAATGGTTTGGAGCTGAACTGGGCTAAACTAGCCAGTGTGACAACTGATGGTGCTCCTAGCATGGTGGGGTCTAAGAAAGGAGTAATTGCTCGCATTAACCAAGAGATGGACAAACATAACCATTCTCATCCAATAGCCATACACTGCCTCATCCACCAACAAGCGCTGTGTAGTAAATCACTGAAGTGGGACTCTGTTATGAAAATTGTGGTACCTTGTGTTAACTTCATTAGAGCTCATGCACTAAACCAGACAATTTCAGGAATTTCTGTCTGAGCTAAATGTTGACTATGAAGATGTTCTGTACCACACAGAAGTCCATTGGCTGAGTCGAGGGAGAGTTTTGAAACGTTTCTATGACTTACTTCCACAGATTACAGCTTTTCTGCTTTCAAAAAACAAAGAAGTACCAGAGCTCAATGATGCAGAATGGAAATGGCACCTTGCCTTTCTGACATGTAACAGAGCTACTCAACAGTTTCAATGTGTAACTTCAAGGAAAGGGGAAGCTCATCTGTGATATGCAATCACATGTCAAAGCAATTGAAGTAAAATTAGGCCTCCTCATCAAACAAGTGAAGGAGGAAAACTTCTGCCATCTCCCCTCAACTCAAAATCTGTTAGCGGAAAAACCATTGGTTGCATTCCCAAACAAAACATGTGTGGATTCACTGGAAAAATTGCAAAAGGAGTTCCAATTTAGATTTAAAGAGCTTCATCTCCATGAACAGGACATACAGCTTTTCCGTAACCCATTTTCTATTGACATTGAAAATGTGGATACAATTTACCAAATGGAACTGGCTGAACTGCAGAATTGTGACTCTCTGAAAGACGCATTCAAGTCAAGCAGCCTTCATAATTTCTATGCATCTCTCCCCTCTGAGACATATCCTCATCTCAGGAACCAGCACTTATGTCTGTGAACAGACTTTTTCCAGAATGAAACATTTGAAATCTCCAACCAGATCTAGACTAACGGATGCACACTTGCATCACTTGTTACGACTAGCAGTGACAAATACGGAACCGGACATTGACCATCTCATTAGCCAAAAGCAGGCCCATCGTTCCCATTGAAATACTGGCAAGTTTGTTGATTTAACTTTACTTGTTCTTCATTTAAAATATTGTATTTGTTCCCGTTTTGTTTCTTCACTTCAAAATAAGATATATGCAGTGTGCATAGGAATTTGTTCATAGTTTTTTTTAACTATAGTCCGGCCCTCCAACGGTCTGAGGGACAGTGAACTGGCCCCCTGTTTAAAAAGTTTGAGGACCCCTGTCTTAGACGGTTCAACATAGTACCACTTAGATGGCGCGCCCCCACCCCTCGTCCCTAACTCAGCGCGCGTCCCTAACTTTAGACGGAAATCCGCGCGTCTAAGCTCACCCCCATCCCCTCCCTGGCCACACACCACGCAAAGACAAAGGTCTCCCGCTTGGCCTTAACAGGCTGATGGGGCAAGTGCTGTTAGTGAGCACCTTTGAACGACGGCACGGTGCACGGAGGGGGTGGGTGGCCAGCACCACGCCCGGCCACTGATGTTTTCGCACCACACTGAGTACTCGTTTAAGGCTGAGTTAACCTAGGGGAGGCCCAAAACTGGTTCATATGATGGTCCTGTGTTGGTGGCCATGAGCAGGAATCGAATTCGAGTCGCCGGGTTCGTAGCACAACATGCTAACCGCTGCGCCACCACTCCCCACGCACCACACTCCACATGCCACACATTACACGCGCCACGCACTTCACGCACCCTCTGAGCTCCACACGCCCCCCCACCACCACCCCCACACCCTCTCGGTTCCCGTCCTGTACGCCCAGACGTCCCACTTCCTCTATTGGGGCGGTCATGGTGGTGTAAGAGGAGAGCTGCTTCTTTACAACCGGAGCTTCCCACACGCTCCCAGCTCACGAGCCCCCCCCCGCCCCCCGCCCCCCCAAGTAGCCCACGCACGGTGAGGCCGCGCGTGAAACAGTGGCGGCTGCTGACGACTTTGAAGTCCGAGGACGCACAGAGCCTTGCCGAGAAACGGGGCAATCTTCTTCGACCTTGTGGGGGTCACGCTCGCAACACCAGCGTGTTTGTCAGAGGCGCTTACCTGCGCGTGTGCGCGTCTGTGTGTGGACGTGTGGGGAGCGGTAGTGTCGTGGTTAGCGCGCTGCGCTATGAACTCTGCGACACGAGTTCGATTCCCGCTCACGGGAAGCATCAGTGACGATTATATGAACCGGTCCTGGGCCTCCTCTAGGTCGACTCAGCCTCAAACGAGTCCCTGGTGCGGTGTATAAACATCGCCACTAGGGAGACAAAGTCAGTCGGGCGTGGTGCTGGCCACCACCCACCCCCTCTGTCTGTTAAGGCTACACGGGGCGATTTTTGTCTTTGAAGGCGTTAGGGTGCATCTCACGAGGTGATGGCGCAGTTGGGAAAACAGACACACGGAGACGCACACAGACACTCGCAGAAGCCGACACTCGTAAAGGCGCTCACACGAACACCGCGACGTGAAGCGTGTGAGGCTCTCTGCTACCGACAGGTCACGGGGGACAGACCCTGGGCGTTGTGGGTTGGCGACTGACATACACCACGTGCGCTCCCCACCGTATCAAACACCCCCCCTCCACCTCCCGGTGTCTCTCACTCACACTGCCACTTCCCCCGCCTTGTGCGGAAACGAACGCGGTCTATGAATAGGAATCGTTCGGAGAAGTGTCGGTGTGACGTGGCCTCGCGCCCACTGCCCCATCCATACCAGTGGTCAAAACCGTGAGCCACCTCCCTCCCTACTGCCCCCCCCCGCCACTCCGCACTGATGGTGCACTAGCAGCAGCCGTGAGCTCCTCCGTGTGGAGCGCCGACTGCTTCTGATCTGTGGTTCTTGTTTTGTTCCGGTTTGCCTCTGGTTGGAAGAGAGAGATTTGGCGTGGGAAGGGCTGATGTTGCCTGGGGGGGGGGGGGGCACCGACATGGGGCTAATGGGGGCTCGAGTCAGAGTGACGGCGGTCGGGCGGTTGTGGTGACGCCGTCTCGACTCGCCCGGCGTGGGAGACAGCCGTGCGGTGCAGGTCAGTGTCGCGAGCACCAGCGTGTGTGTGTGTGCTCTCAGGCTGTGTGTGTGTGCTGTCAGGCTGTGTGTGTGTGTGTGTGCTGTCAGGCTGTGTGTGTGTGTGTGCTCTCAGGCTGTGTGTGTGTGTGCTCTCAGGCTGTGTGTTGTGCTGTCAGGCTGTGTGTGTGTGTGCTCTCAGGCTGTGTGTGTGTGCTGTCAGGCTGTGTGTGTGTGCTGTCAGGCTGTGTGTGTGTGCTGTCAGGCTGTGTGTGTGTGTGCTCTCAGGCTGTGTGTTGTGCTGTCAGGCTGTGTGTGTGTGTGCTGTCAGGCTGTGTGTGTGTGCTGTCAGGCTGTGTGTGTGTGTGTGCTGTCAGGCTGTGTGTGTGTGCTGTCAGGCTGCGTGTGTGTGTGCTCTCAGGCTGTGTGTGTGTGCTGTCAGGCTGTGTGTGTGTGTGTGTGCTGTCAGGCTGTGTGTGTGTGCTGTCAGGCTGTGTGTGTGTGTGTGCTGTCACGCTGTGTGTGTGTGCTGTCAGGTTGTGTGTGTGTGTGCTGTCAGGCTGTGTGTGTGTGCTGTCAGGCTGTGTGTGTGTGCTGTCAGGCTGTGTGTGTGAGTGTGTGCTGTCAGGCTGTGTGTGTGTGTTGTCAGGTTGTGTGTGTGTGTGCTGTCAGGCTGTGTGTGTGTGCTGTCAGGCTGTGTGTGTGAGTGTGTGCTGTCACGCTGTGTGTGTGTGTTGTCAGGTTGTGTGTGTGTGTGTGCTGTCAGGCTGTGTGTGTGTGCTGTCAGGCTGTGTGTGTGTGTGTGCTGTCAGGCTGTGTGTGTGTGCTGTCAGGCTGTGTGTGTGAGTGTGTGCTGTCAGGCTGTGTGTGTGTGTGTGCTGTCAGGCTGTGTGTGTGTGCTGTCAGGCTGTGTGTGTGTGTGTGCTGTCAGGCTGTGTGTGTGTGCTGTCAGGCTGTGTGTGTGAGTGTGTGCTGTCAGGCTGTGTGTGTGTGTGCTGTCAGGCTGTGTGTGTGTGTGCTGTCACGCTATGTGTGTGAGTGCTGTCTCGCTGTGCGTGTGCTGTCAACAGTCATCGTCATCATCATAATTCAGCAATCATCACGCACACCGCATCACTATTACCATCATCAGCATCATTATCCCTGCTGGGTCACTTAAAGTGATTATCACTTTGCGGGATATTTAAGAATAGGTTTCTACCCTTTATGTCACTAATACAGATAGATGTTAAGATGTTCAAACACCAAATAGACACCTATTGCAAGGCATCATGTCTGTATTAACCACACATACTTCTGGCAAAACATGAAAATGATCATGCTCTGATGATATATCTGCATTGTCTTTGAAACTGATAGAGCTACACCAGAGACAGCCTTCTTTATTGCCTGTTCTAACTCTTTGGTCGCTGCCATGGGAATGTGTAATTTCCACCAGTGGCCCCAGGGCCACACATGGTGTGCGTAGTTGAGGGCTTGTTGGGCCGCCTTGTGGATGCGGCTCTACCGTGTGCCGTGAGCGGCCTTCGCGGCGATGCCTCCAGCTCCGCTCCGTTTGGGTTTTTTCGCGATGGGAGGAGGAGAGCGGAGAAAACCGGAGGAAGCCCGTGGAGAGAGGAGACTACAAATACCACACGCACGAAGGCAGCGGCGTGGTCGAATTAGCACAGCGGTTGTCGCAGTATGTTGCAGCGGTGGTGGTGGCGTTGATGGTGGTGGTAGTCACAATGTTGGTGGTAGTAGCGATGATGGTGATGGTTGTAATGGTTGTGATGGTGATGATGGTGGTGGTGAAAATTGCGTGGGGTGTGGTAGCGTAGCTGTTAGCGCGCTGCGCTACGACCCCGACGACCCAAGTTCGAATCCCGCTCACGTTCCTGGACCTCCCCTAGGTCGACTCAAAATGAGTGCCTGGTGCGGTGTGTAAAAGCATCCCCTCTGGGGAGGAGAGGTGCCCGAGTCGGGGATCGAACCCAGGGGCTTCTTCCTACGAGGCGCTGCGCCTCCCTGTCGTGGTACAAGGCCGTGAGGGGTGGCAATGGCTTGGGGAGGGCATCATCCAGCAGTGGGTTGGAGCGTTGGCGATGGTGCAGATATTGGCAATCGGCGATCGCTTCAGGGGTGTTTCTCAACACTTCGACCGTTGGCGATGGGGAGGAGACACGGGCGGGGGGGAGACAAAGATAAAGATCCCCCGCGTAGCCTTTACAGACTGTCAAGTGCTGTTAGCGAGTAGCACCTATGAAGGCCGGCACGGCACACGAGGGGTTGGGTGGCCAGCACCACGCCCGGCCGCCTTTGTCTCCCCAGTGGCGAAGTTTACACATCGCACCAGGTACTGATGTTAACTCCCTCGCCTGCTATGCAGGAGATCGCGGGTTCGATCCCGATCCTGCTGTCTATTGTATATTTGGAATTTGTGTGTCTCTCTCTCGACCCGTAGTCACGTGGACTTTTCTCCGGATCCTCCGATTTGTTGTGTGGGGTGTGGTAGTGTAGTGGTTAGTGGAGTGGCAGGGTGGTAGTGGCACAGTGGTGACGCCATTCTCTCTCTTTTTTTTACGATCAGTGGAAACAAGAAGATGCTCGGTGTATTTGGCACTTTATTTCGTTCATCATTTCGTAAAATGTTTTTTTTTTAAACGGGGCTTTATGTAACCCTCGCTCGCTCGCTCTCTCGCTCTCTCTCTCTCTCGCTCTCTCACTCGCTCGCTCTCTCTCTGTCGTTCTGTCGCTCATTCTCTTGCTCACTCTCTCGTTCTGTACGTAGCCCCCCTCGCATTCTCTCTCTTTTTTTTACGATCAGTGGAAAAAAGAAGATGCTCGGTGTATTCGGCACTCTGTTTCGTTCATCATTTCGTAAAATGTGTTTTTTTTTTCTGTTCTGCAGTGAGTGAGTGGAGTTTGTATTCTCTTCCCTGTTCTGCAGTGAGTGAGTGGAGTTTGTATTCTCTCCCCTGTTCTACAGCGAGTGAGTGAAGTTTGTATTCTCTCTCCTGTTCTGCAGTGAGTGAGTGGAGTTTGTATTCTCTCTCCTGTTCTGCAGTGAGTGGAGTTTGTATTCTCTCTCCTGTTCTGCAGTGAGTGAGTGGAGTTTGTATTCTCTCCCCTGTTCTACAGTGAGTGAATGGAGTTTGTATTCTCTCCCCTGTTCTGCAGTGAGTGAGTGGAGTTTGTATTCTCTCCCCCTGTTCTGCAGTGAGTGAGTGGAGTTTGTATTCTCTCCCCCTGTTCTACAGTGAGTGAGTGGAGTTTGTATTCTCTCCCCCTGTTCTGCAGTGAGTGAGTGGAGTTTGTATTCTCCCCCCTGTTCTGCAGTGAGTGAGTGGAGTTTGTATTCTCTCCCCCTGTTCTACAGTGAGTGAGTGGAGTTTGTATTCTCTCCCCCTGTTCTACAGTGAGTGAGTGGAGTTTGTATTCTCTCCCCTGTTCTGCAGTGAGTGAGTGGAGTTTGTATTCTCTCCCCCTGTTCTGCAGTGAGTGAGTGGAGTTTGTATTCTCTCCCCTGTTCTACAGTGAGTGAGTGGAGTTTGTATTCTCTCCCCCTGTTCTACAGTGAGTGAGTGGAGTTTGTATTCTCTCTCCTGTTCTGCAGTGAGTGAGTGGAGTTTGTATTCTCTCTCCTGTTCTACAGTGAGTGAGTGGAGTTTGTATTCTCTCTCCTGTTCTACAGTGAGTGAGTGGAGTTTGTATTCTCTCTCCTGTTCTGCAGTGAGTGAGTGGAGTTTGTATTCTCTCTCCTGTTCTACAGTGAGTGAGTGGAGTTTGTATTCTCTCCCCTGTTCTGCAGTGAGTGAGTGGAGTTTGTATTCTCTCTCCTGTTCTGCAGTGAGTGGAGTTTGTATTCTCTCCCCTGTTCTACAGTGAGTGGAGTTTGTATTCTCTCCCCTGTTCTGCAGTGAGTGAGTGGAGTTTGTATTCTCTCTCCTGTTCTACAGTGAGTGGAGTTTGTATTCTCTCCCCTGTTCTGCAGTGAGTGAGTGGAGTTTGTATTCTATCTCCTTGTTCTGCAGTGAGTGAGTGGAGTTTGTATTCTCTCCCCTGTTCTGCAGGAATAACTGTTAATCGAATATAGGAATTAGATGTTAAAAGCGTGAATCTGTTCTAAAATAATCACAAATTGACCTTAACAATGTCCTGCTTTTGTTTTAAGGCTGATTACTTCCTACTCCTCTTTTCCTTTTGCCAATTCACTTTAGCAGCCATTGCAATAATTATAATTTTTTTAAAAAGTGGAAAATTAAGTCTGAGTCGCCTAGTCTGCACGAGAGGCTGTCTCCACGGCCACAACAGACAACGCGAGGCAGACGAAGCCAGTCGAGGTCTAGACGCTCATAAATGAGCGTCGCCACTTCGCTGAGCGCACGGCTCAGCCCCAGTTACGAGCGTTCGGATCGGTCGAATTGGTGCCCGTGTGCATAATGTAACACGGTGATGGTAGTCACATTTCTAACGTCAGTGGACACCATGGGGTCACCACGGGGGGCGAAACGTTCACCTAAAAACCGTTCACCGATGTCACTATTAACCGAGGGTCTACTGTACCGTACTGCGAACACTGAGCAGCACCCGTCAGGGAAACAAGAGTTGTGCCTGTTGCACCCAGCCCGTGCCAGGCTAGGTGCACTTTCAGATAACCTGAAGTGTCAAAGGCTCGCTGCTGGTACGGTCAGACCCAGGTACCATGGGCTGACTGACTGGGATGACGCCTGTGCTCTCTACTGTGCCAACTTGCTGCTTTTTAACCATCTGGTGTTGTGATGCCTTGTGACGGTCCATCGCCGTGACGCCCCGCGTCGTCGTCGTGACGCCCTGCGTCGTCGCCGTGACGCCCCGCGTCGTCGCCGTGACGCCCCGCGTCGTCGCCGTGACGCCCCGCGTCGTCGCCGTGACGCCCCGCGTCGTCGTCGTGACGCCCCGCGTCGTCGTCGTGACGCCCCGCGTCGTCGCCGTGACGCCCGGTCATCGTGACGCCCCGCGTCGTCGTCGTGACGCCCCGCGTCGTCGTCGTCGTGACGCCCCCCCTCGTCGTCGTCGTGACGCCCTGCGTCGTCGTGACGCCCCGCGTCGTCGCCGTGACGCCCCGCGTCGTCGCCGTGACGCCCCGCGTCGTCGCCGTGATGCCCCGCGTCGTCGCCGTGACGCCCCGCGTCGTCATTGTGACGCCCCGCGTCGTCGTCGCCGTGACGCGTCGTCGTCGTCGTCGTGACGCCCCCCTCGTCGTCGTCGTGACGCCCCCCTCGTCGTCGTCGTGACGCCCCCCCCTCGTCGTCGTGACGCCCCCCCTCGTCGTCGTCGTGACGCCCTGCGTCGTCGTGACGCCCCGCGTCGTCGTCATCGTGACGCCCCGCGTCGTCGTCGTCGTGACGCCCCCCCTCGTCGTCGTCGTGACGCCCCGCGTCGTCGTGACGCCCCGCGTCGTCGTCGTCGTGACGCCCCGCATCGTCGTGACGCCCCGCGTGTTGTTTCAGCTACGGGCGCCCCAACGACCTCCCGGGCTTGGCTAACGATGGCCGCCTCACGCGACGCTGTAGCTGACTCGGAGCAGCTCACGGGGCAGCAGGAGCCCGGATTCCTGCGGGACGGTGGAAAAGGTGGAGCAGGAGATGGTGGAGGAGGAGATGGTGGAGGAGGAAGTGATGGAGGAGGTGATGGAGGTGGAGGTGATGGAGGTGATGGAGGTGGAGGTGGTGGCCTCTATCGGATGACGGTGACCACGGTGGAGACGGTGAGGGTTTTCATACGGCTCACGCTCACCCCAGCTCACCCTCGCACTGATCTCGCACTGATCTGCCCGCTGATCCCCCCCTGCTGATCCCCCCCCCCCCCGCTAATCCCCCCCCCCCCGATCTCCGTTATCCCAAAGGAGCTGCTTACCACGCGGGTGTTGGTGAGAGGGGGAGGGGTCGGAGCGGATTTCCACCAGAGCGGAACGACCCGCTCCTTTGACTCCGCGTTCCCCACAGAATCACCGCTCCACCCCGGGCTCCATGCCTACTCCGGTGAGACGACTCGTACGCTTGCTAACCACTCGCTCGCTCGCCACGAGTCACTCGCTCACCACTCATACGCTCACCACCACTTGCTCATCACTCGCTCGCTCGCCACCCACTCGCTTCCCACTCACTCACCCGTTCATTTGCTCGCTACTGTATGAATAGTTGACGTTGTTGTTGTTGACGTCGTTGTTGATGAAAACGTTGTTTTTGACGTCGTCGTTGTTGTTGACGACATTGTTGTTGACGTTGTTGTTGATGCTTTCGTTGTTGTTGCTGTTGTGTTCCAGGCGCCCGCGAGGCGCTGCGCGCGTGGCTCCATGGCACGCGCCTCGCCGTGGAGCAGCATGACGGTTTCCATGGCGACGTCGCCGACACGCAGCGCCACATCGACGCGCTGCAGGTGCTGCCCCCCTCCTCTCACCCACGACCTCCGACCTCCTAGACGACCCTTGACCTGCCACGACTTCCCCCAGCCGTCCCCTGCTCCCCTGACGTCTCGCAAATGACCCCTGACCTCTGTGTATTCGCTCACATGATGTCCCCGTATCTTCGTCTCCCCATGTGTGTCTCTCTCCCCGTGTCCCCGCGTCTCCGCCGTCCTCCGCAGGCCGTGCTGGACAATCTCCCGGAGGGGCGCTCTCTGCTCGAGCACTCGGCCGTTGAGCTGGAGACGCTGGCGCTGGCCCGTGGGGGTGGGGGGGGCGCCCCCCCCCACGGCCCCCCTACCCCCGGTGCCCCGCCCCCCGTGCCGCCGGCTGCCCTGGAGGAGGCGGAGCGGACGCTGGAGGGCGACCGGCAGGCCCTGGGCCTGGTGAGCGCGCGTGCCCACGCGGCCTGCCTCGCCCTCGCCCAGCGCCTGCAGCGGTTGCACAGGTGGTTCCCTCGACGCGCCGCTCCACACTCCACTCGCTCCCAGCGCCAGAAACACACAAACAACACGCGGACAGCATGCGTACACCACGCGAACGGCACACGAACTACACACGGACACCACGGGAACAGCACGTCAACAGCACACACTCCTGGCACCAGAAACACACGTTCATTGTTTCATCAGCGGTGGTTCACCAGTAAGCCCGACTGCCGCTGACGAGACATTTGAGTCCCACTCACGGCCTTCTCTTGGCTTTCCCCCGAGCTCGACTCGGCCTTAATTGAGTACCCGGTGTGGTTCGTGCAACGTGTCGGCACCGGGGAGACAAAAGCCACCGGGCGTGGCGTCGGCCATGCCGCCCCCTCGTAAGTGCGCCGTGCCAGCCTTAACGACCGCTCGCCCGCCGGCACTTACGGCCCGACGGCGCCTCGTGGACTACACGGGGTCGACCCTTTGCCTGTGCAGGAGCGGCGAGCGGCTGCTGGAGTTTGAGCGCTGGCTCCGGGGCGTGGAGACGGCGCTGGGCCATGGAGCGGCCTCGGGGAGGCCCGGCGAGGAGAAGGAGGCCATCGCCTCCGCCATGGAGGCCCTGCTCGAAGACATCAACCAACACAGGTCTCCCGCACACACACAGACGCACAGACAACGATCCCCCGTATCGCCTTAACAGACTGTTGGGGCAAATGCTGTCGGCGAGGAGCACCTATGAAGGCCGGCACGGCACACCAGGGGGTGGGTGGCCAGCACCACGTCCATCTGCCTTTGTCTCCCCAGTGGCGATGTTTAGTATACACCGCAACCTGGCACTCATTTGCGGCTGAGTCGACCTAGGGAAGGCCCGGAACTGGTTCAGATAATCGTCACTGATGTTGGCTGTGAGCTGGAATGAAATTCAGTCACCGGGTTCAAAGAGCAACGCTCTAAGCATTACGCTGCCGCTCCCCATATACACATACACACAGACGTAGACAAAACAAACATGGACAAAGATCCCCCGTTTAGCCTCTACAGACCGTCGGGGGCAACTGCTGTTAGCGAGCACCCATTAAGCCCTGCGCGGCGCACGAGGGGTTGGGTGACCGACATCACGACCGGCAGACTTTGTCTCCCCTGTGCCAACCTGTCACCACCACCTTCATCACCATCACCACCATCATCATCATAACCATCATCATCGCCACCATCATCGACCACCACCATCATCACCATCATCACCACCACCGTCACCACCACAACCATCATCACCACCACCGTTACCACCATCATCACCACCATCATCACCACCATCATCACCACCATCATCACCACCATCATCACCACCACCACCATCATCATCACCACCATCATCATCACCACCGTCACCACCACCACTACCATCACGACTATCATCACCACCACCGTTACCACCACCGTTACCACCATCGTCACCACCATCATCACCACCACCACCATCATCACCACCATCATCACCACCACCGTCTCCACCACCGCCGTCACGATTGCGGTGTCACCGTTGCCCAGGCCGCAAATGGACGAGGTGACCGGCGCGGGCGACGACACCCCCGTGGGGGAGGCGGTGGGGGGCGGGGGGGCGGCAGCGGCGCCCCTCGCCCCCGACGCGTGTCTGCGCGGGCGCTACGACGCGGCACTGGCGGCGGCCGCGCTGCGCGCCAGGGAGGGCCGCGTGCGGGCACAGCTGGACGCGGCGTGGCGCTCTGCGCGCGCCGACCTCTCGCGCTTCTGCGAGGACGTGCGGGCACAGCTGGGCGCCGTCGACTGCGTCGTGGGCCAGCGCCACGAGCTGCACGCACGCACGCAGCTTAGCAAGGTGGGCGCCCGCTCGCCCCCGCTCGCTCACGCCCGCTCGCCCCCGCTCGCCCTTGCTCGCTCACCCCCGCTGGCCCTCGCTCGCTCGCCCCCGCTCACCTCCGCTCACTCACGCCTGCTCGCCCCCGCTCGCCCTCGCTCACTTGCCCCCGCTCACCTCCACTCACTCAGGCCCGCTCGCCCCTGCTCGCCCCTGCTCGCCCCTGCTCGCCCTCGCTCGCTTGCCCCCGCTCACCTCCGCTCACTCACGCCTGCTCGCCCCCACTCGCTTAGGCCCGCTCGCTCGCGCCCGCTAACTCGCACTCCTGTGTAGCCGATTCCCGACTCGGGTGCCTCTTTCCGTGAAGTTTGTATTGTCTCTCCCGGTCCTGCGTGGGGTTATCTGGGTTAATCTCATAGCTAAACCCACATCCACAGTGGAACTGGTATTCGCCAAACCGCATCCCCAATGCTGAAACATTCCCTGCAGATCACTCAATTGGGATCAAAGACAAAGATCCCCCGTATAGCCTGAACAGCACCAATGAGGCCCGGCACGGCACACGGGGGGAGGGTGGCCAGCAACCACCCCCGGCCGCCTTTGTCTCAGGTGCTCGAGGCCGTGTCCATCTAGGGTAGGTGGCCCAGGTGTGTTTGAGATAATCCATTGCAGGTGTTGGCCGTGAGTGGGAATCAAACTCGGGTAACGGGGGTTCGTAGCGCAGCGCGCTAACCACCACCGCACCCTCGCGCACACGCACGCCAACTCGTAGGATCGCTCGCGCGCCCGACTCGCGCGAGCGGTACGTGAGCGTCGGAGATCACGGGCAGGCCGGAGCCCCCTGCACTCACCCAGGCGGTCTCTGCCCTTCTCCCTCTCGCCCCGCGAGCCAGCGCCTGCTGGGGTGCCGCGGCGAGGGCGAGCGCCTGCTGGCGTCGCTGCTGGGCGCCGGGCGGCTGGTGCTGCGCGCGGCGCTCTGCCCCGTGGAGCGTCGCGCCGTCCAAGCGGCTCTGCACGACGAGCAGTCCGCCTGGGACGAGCTGCACACGAGCTGCGTGCACGCACACGGGTACCCCCCCTCCACTCCCTCCCCTCCCCCACCCCTCCTGGCCACAGTCCCTCTGACTGGATGGAATCTATCACGTGGCTTCTTTCACAGTAATTCAGTCACTTTATGTTGGTCTCTGCATCCCCAGCAGCTGGAGTGACTGTCTCTGTGTCTCTGTCCCCCGTGTCTCCCAGTCAGCTGGAGTGACTGTCTCTGTGTCTCTGTCCCCCGTGTCTCCCAGTCAGCTGGAGTGACAGTCTCTGTGTCTCTGTCCCCCCGTGTCTCCCAGTCAGCTGGAGTGACTGTCTCTGTGTCTCTGTCCCCCGTGTCTCCCAGTCAGCTGGAGTGACTGTCTCTGTGTCTCTGTCCCCCGTGTCTCCCAGTCAGCTGGAGTGACTGTCTCTGTGTCTCTGTCCCCCGTGTCTCCCAGTCAGCTGGAGTGACTGTCTCTGTGTCTCTGTCCACCATGTCTCCCAGTCAGCTGGAGTGACTGTCTCTGTGTCTCTGTCCCCCGTGTCTCCCAGTCAGCTGGAGTGACTGTCTCTGTGTCTCTGTCCCCCGTGTCTCCCAGTCAGCTGGAGTGACTGTCTCTGTGTCTCTGTCCCCCGTGTCTCCCAGTCAGCTGGAGTGACTGTCTCTGTGTCTCTGTCCCCCCGTGTCTCCCAGTCAGCTGGAGTGACTGTCTCTGTGTCTCTGTCCCCCGTGTCTCCCAGTCAGCTGGAGTGACTCTCTCTGTGTCTCTGTCCCCCGTGTCTCCCAGTCAGCTGGAGTGACTGTCTCTGTGTGTCTGTCCCCCGTGTCTCCCAGTCAGCTGGAGTGACTGTCTCTGTGTCTCCGTCCCCCGTGTCTCCCAGTCAGCTGGAGTGACTGTCTCTGTGTCTCTGTCCCCCGTGTCTCCCAGTCAGCTGGAGTGACTGTCTCTGTGTCTCTGTCCCCCGTGTCTCCCAGTCAGCTGGAGTGACTGTCTCTGTGTCTCTGTCCCCCGTGTCTCCCAGTCAGCTGGAGTGACTGTCTCTGTGTCTCTGTCCCCCGTGTCTCCCAGTCAGCTGGAGTGACTGTCTCTGTGTCTCTGTCCCCCGTGTCTCCCAGCCGTCTGGAGTGGCTGTACCTGCAGTGGCGGAGCTACTCGGAGCGACGCACGGCGCTGCTGCGTGCGCTGGCGGCGCACGTGAGCGCAGTCGACGCCCTGCTGCTCCCCCAGCCCAGCCTGGCCGACAAGGAGGCAGCGCTGGACAGGTGGCGCCACCCACACCCACACACACCCACACACTTCACTAAATCACCACACGCTCGCTCACTTACACACCCACACACTTCACTCAATCACCACACACCCACACACACCCACACACCCCCACACACTGCACTCTATCACCACACGCTCGCTCACTTACACACCCACACACTTCACTCAATCACCACACACTCACTCACTTACACACCCCCACACACTGCACTCAATCACCACACGCTCGCTCACTTACACACCCACACTCTGCACTCAACCACCACACGCTCGCTCACTTACACACCCACACACTTCACTCAATCACCACACGCTCACTCACTTACACACTTCACTCAATCACCACACACTCACTCACTTACACACCCACACACTGCACTCAATCACCACACACTCGCTCACTTACACACCCACACACTTCACTCAACCACCACACGCTCACTCACTTACACACCCACACACTGCACTCAATCACCACACACTCACTCACTTACACACCCACACACTTCACTCAATCACCACATGCTCACTCACTTACACACCCACACACTTCACTCAATCACCACACACTCACTCACTTACACACACTGCACTCAATCACCACACACTCACTCACTTACACACCCACACACTGCACTCAATCACCACACACTCACTCACTTACACACCCACACACTGCACTCAATCACCACACTCTCGCTCACTTACACACCCACACACTTCACTCAATCACCACACACTCGCTCACTTACACACCCACACACTGCACTCAATCACCACACTCTCGCTCACTTACACACCCACACACTTCACTCAATCACCACACGCTCACTCACTTACACACCCACACACTGCACTCAATCACCACACTCTCGCTCACTTACACACCCACACACTGCACTCAATCACCACACACTCACTCACTTACACACCCACACACTGCACTCAATCACCACACACTCACTCACTTACACACCCACACACTTCACTCAATCACCACACTCTCGCTCACTTACACACCCACACACTTCACTCAATCACCACACACTCACTCACTTACACACCCACAGACTTCACTCAACCACCACACACTCACTCACTTACACACCCACACACTGCACTCAACCACCACACACTCGCTCACTTACACACCCACACACTGCACTCAATCACCACACACTCACTCACTTACACACCCACACACTTCACTCAATCACCACACACTCACTCACTTACACACCCACACACTTCACTCAATCACCACACACTCACTCACTTACACACCCACACACTTCACTCAATCACCACACACTCGCTCACCCACACACCCACACACTTCACTCAATCACCACACACTCACTCACTTACACACCCACACACTTCACTCAACCACCACACACTCACTCACTTACACACCCACACACTTCACTCAATCACCACACACTCACTCACTTACACACCCACACACTTCACTCAATCACCACACACTCACTCACTTACACACTTACACACTGCACTCAATCACCACACACTCACTCACTTACACACCCACACACTGCACTCAACCACCACACACTCGCTCACTTACACACCCACACACTGCACTCAATCACCACACACTCACTCACTTACACACCCACACACTTCACTCAATCACCACACACTCACTCACTTACACACCCACACACTTCACTCAATCACCACACACTCGCTCACCCACACACCCACACACTTCACTCAATCACCACACACTCACTCACTTACACACCCACACACTTCACTCAACCACCACACACTCACTCACTTACACACCCACACACTTCACTCAATCACCACACACTCACTCACTTACACACCCACACACTGCTCTCAATCACACTCACTCACTCACTTACACACCCACACACTTCACTCAATCACCACACACTCACTCACTTACACACCCACACACTTCACTCAATCACCACACACTCACTCACTTACACACCCACACACTGCTCTCAATCACACTCACTCACTCACTTACACACCCACACACTTCACTCAACCACCACACACTCACTCACTTACACACCCACACACTTCACTCAATCACCACACACTCACTCACACACCCACACACTGCACTCAATCACCACACACTCACTCACTTACACACCCACACACTGCACTCAATCACCACACACTCACTCACTTACACACCCACACACTCACTCACTTACACACCCACACACTGCACTCAATCACCACCCACTCACTCACTTACACACCCACACACTGCACTCAACCACCACACACTCACTCACTTAAACACCCACACACTTCACTCAACCACCACACACTCACTCACTTACACACCCACACACTTAATTCAACCACCACACACTCGCTCACTTACACACCCACAGACTTCACTCAATCACCACACACTCACTCACTTACACACCCACACACTTCACTCAATCACCACACACTCACTCACTTACACACCCACACACTTAATTCAACCACCACACACTCGCTCACTTACACACCCACACACTTCACTCAATCACCACACACTCACTCACTTACACACCCACACACTTCATTCAACCACCACACACTCACTCACTTACACACCCACACACTGCACTCAATCACCACGCACTCGCTCACTTACACACCCACACACTTCACTCAATCACCACACACTCGCTCACTTACACACCCACACACTTCACTCAATCACCACACACTCACTCACTTACACACCCACACAATTCACTCAATCACCACACACTCGCTCACTTACACACCCACACACTTCACTCAATCACCACACACTCGCTCACTTACACACCCACACACTGCACTCAATCACCACACACTCACTCACACACTTACACACCCACACACTGCACTCAATCACCACACACTCACTCACTTACACACCCACACACTGCACTCAATCACCACACACTCACTCACTTACACACCCACACACTTCACTCAACCACCACACACTCGCTCACTTACACACCCACACACTTCACTCAATCACCACACACTCACTCACTTACACACCCACACACTGCACTCAATCACCACACACTCACTCACTTACACACCCACACACTGCACTCAATCACCACACACTCACTCACTTACACACCCACACACTGCACTCAATCACCACACTCTCGCTCACTTACACACCCACACACTTCACTCAATCACCACACACTCACTCACTTACACACCCACACACTTCACTCAATCACCACACACTCACTCACTTACACACCCACACACTGCACTCAATCACCACACACTCGCTCACTTACACACCCACACACTTTACTCAACCACCACACGCTCGGTTACTTACACACCCACACACTTCACTCAATCACCACACGCTCACTCACTTACACACCCTCAACCACTTACTCAACCGCTCATCCACCTACATTTACTCAACCAAAGACAAAGATCCCCCGTATAGCCTGACAGACTGTTGGGGCAAGTCCTGTTGTCTGTGAAGGCCGGCACGGCACACGAGGGGGTGGGTGGCCAACACCGCGCCTGACCACCTTTGTCTCCCGAGTGGTGATGTTTCCACACCGCACCAGGTCCTCATTTGAGGCTGAGTCGACCTAGCAGAGGCCCAGGACCTGTTCAAATAATCGTTTTTGATGGTGGTTTTGGCTGTGAGCGGGAATCGAACACAGGGTAGCTGGGTTCGTAGCGCAGCGCGCTAACCACTGCACCACCTCTCCCCACAACTCGCTCAACCATCCACCCACTTACACAGCCGCTCAGCCACTTACACATTCCGCTGTGTCTATCGATTGGTGTCGTGACGTTGACTGTGCTGTTTGTGGGGAGAAGTGCTACAAACCTGGCGACCCGAGTTCTATTCCTGCCCTTGACCAATAAGCAGTTGAACCGGTCTTGGGCCTCCCCTAAGCCGACTGGTGCAATGTGTAAACATCGCCACTGGGGAGACAAAGGCGGTGGGGCATGGTACTGGCCACCCGCCCCCTCGTGTGCCAAGCCGCCCTCCATAGGTGCTCCTCTCTTGTCCTGATGGTCTGTTAAGTTGTATCATGTAGGCTTCAGCCAATTAGTAAAGGTGAGTAAAGGTAAATTGTAAATGTTGTGGGTTTACTCTAGTAACTAATGGGTACATTTTGTTTACTTGACAAACCTTACTAATTGGTTGTGTCGGATGGTGACGGCTTTAACGACATATTTATATTAACGTGATCTTCCCAACAAAAACCTCTTATGGATAATAAAGGTTTGTCACGTAACCAAAACGTTCCAATTAGTGACTCCCTTCAGCACACACCGGTTGAGCGTAGGAGAGTTAAACCCCACAACATGTACAAAATTCGAGTACTGTGACGTTTCGTTGGTGATTGCGACCACCAGGTCCTGTTAAGGCAACACGGAGGTGGGCCTTTGTGATTGTGTTTGTGTGCGTGTGGGGGCGTGGGGGTGCAGGTGCCGCGAGGTGGACGGGGCGCTGCGAGCGCTGGGCCCCGCGCTCGACGAGCTGCAGGAGGCGGCACGCGCGCTGCTCGACCGCACCGAGGACGCGGAGCTGCACGGAGACGCGGAGCGCGACGCGCTCAGGGCGCCGCACCGCGACGCGGCGCAACGTGTGCAGGTGGGGGGGGCAGCCACCACGCCCCTCGGCGTGCCGTGGTGGAGGCTGAGTGCAGTGCGTGTGTGTGACTCGGTATGCTAAGTTTGTGTGGGAGGCCCCGGGGAGACAGGCATCTGTGACGTATCCTGGCCAAACCCCATTTGGCAGAGCCACGAGACTGAATCCTTACCCTCAGGGTTCCTCAAGAAATGGCAAAAAGCCACTGCGGGTGGCCACGTGGAATGTTAAAATGCTCACTGCAGAGGAGAAACTGTCACTCCTCTGTCGGGAGCTGGACTGATACCGCCTGGATCTCTGCGGTATTCAGAAGGTCCGGTGGACTGGCTCTGACTCCAACCACAATGAGGGGTGGACAGTCCTCTACTCAGAGCAGAAGACTGACAAACAACAGGGAGTGGCTCTTCTGAACAAAAGAATGAAAGGGTCCTAGAAGCATGGCGGTGAGGTGTGGGAAGCTGTAAGCCCCAGGTTATTGTGGGCTCACCTTCCCATCAACCAGAGGCGAGGAGTGGTGGTTACTTTTGCCCACACCGAAGATGAACATCAGTGGAGGGATTCGGGCAAGGCCAATGAGTCAGATATCTTCTATGACCTCATGTCACAGATGCTAAAGTGGCCCCATCGGGCTAAAGTCAACCTGTCATAATGCTGGCACCTGGGCTGGAGTGATTGGAAGGCATGGGCCAGATCAGCTCAATAACACCAGTAGGAGGCTGCTAGACTTCTGTGGAGCCCATGGGCTTGCAATTACCAACAGTGATGGTACAGCGGATGTGGACCCATATCCTTGACACCAGGACCTACTGTGGAGCTGATCTATCGACTGACCATCGGCTTGTCATCTGTAAGATGGGTCTGCCATTCTTCCACTCCGGTGGTGGTGTACACCCAGGACCCCATTCAAACCCACAGTGGCCTGGTCTCAACTAGTCGATGAAAGTTGCAAGCGAGAATTTCATCATCACTTGCACCTGAGGTTGGCATCGTACCCGCATCCTCCTGATGCCAACGGGAAATGGGTGAGGTGTAGGACTGGCTCATGTAGCTGCAATGGCTGCTTTGGGTGCACGGCCTAAGCCTCCCCAGTTACCCTGGCTGACAGATTAGGTTTTTCCGGCTGGCTGAGAAAAAGCGACAGGCCCACTCTCACTGTCTTCAGCACCCTACGTTGGAGAATGAGGTTTACCGCAGCCTTCGCTCGGAGGTTCGGAGAGCCGTGCGGCGCTGCAAGTATGGGTGGTGGTCGTGGGTTGCTAAAGATATGGAGTCTGCCTCAGCAGCCCGCGATCATAAATCACTATTTCACTCCATCAAAAAAGTAACTTGCAGCGCCACATGTATCACCATCATTAGGGGAAAAAACGGTGATCCAATCTCTGACCCCCAGGAACAGGTTTGCAGATTTGCTGAGCATTTCTGTGAGGTCCTGGGGAGGGGAAATCCCTCAGCCAGGAAAACATCATGGCACAAAGTGGGGATAACCCTGCTGAGGCTGCGGTGCCTCAAATATTGGAAGAGGTCACCCCCTGTGAGTGGCTGGCTGAGGTGCCATCTATTGAGGAAGTACTGAAGGCGATCCGGAGTCTGAGACCAGGAAAGGCACCGGGCAGAGATGATCTCCCAAGCGGAATGCTGAGGGAGGGTGGCGTTTGTGCACAGACTGCCCTATATGACATCATAACAACAGTCTGGACCACTGGATGGGTTCCGCAGGATTGGAAGGATGCCCTGGTGGTCCCCCTCTTTAAGAAGGGGGACCGCACAGACTGTAACAACTATAGGGGCATCTCACTCCTCAGTGTGCCGGGAAAGGTCCTGGCAAGGATTATTTAACATCGCCTTGCTTGGCACGCTGAGGAGAGGCTTGCGGAGCCCCAATGCGGTTTCAGGAAAGGGCGGTCCTGCACAGATGCCATATTTTCTGTCCGTCTGCTACAGCAGAGGTGTAGGGAATTCCAACAAGACCTACATCTCTGCTTTATTGACCTGGTCAAGGCCTATGATACCATCAGTAGGCCTGGGCTCTGGGTTGGTCTTCGTGCTTTCGGAGTCCCTGACCCTCTGCTCACGATCATTAAGGACCTTCATGATGGTGAGCGGGCCCGGGTAAAACTACGTGGCCGGGAGTCAGAGCCTTTCCCTGTACACCTTGGGGTGCGACAGGGATGTCCTCTGGCTCCCACATTATTTTACATCTATTTTGACCACGTAGTTTGTGAAGCCTTCAATAGCTGTACTGGGGGAATTTCCATTTGGTACAGATATAATGGGAGGCTGATTGACGCCCGGGTGCGATCAAGGGATGGCTCCCTATTGGTCAACCACGTTATGTATGCCGATGATTTGGTAATAGCTGCTCATTCAGAAGAGGAGTTGGAGACGCTGCTGCTGAGACTGGAGCGTGCCACTAAGAGGTGGGGCTCACAAATCCTTGAAAGATCTGGGCAAAGTCCCATTGGTGAGCTCCTCCGGCAGGCAAGGCTGCGTTGGCTGGGTCATGTAGCCCGCATGCCCAGCCACCGCATGCCTAAACAGCTTTTGTTCGGCCGGATCGAGGGGGCTAAACGGGCGCGGCACGGGCTAGAGAAGAGATGGAGTAATGTGGTACAGGAGGACGTGGAGCTGAGTGGACTTGCCGATGACTGGTACCAGCGGTGTCAAGATCGGCCTCTGTGGAGGAGGTTCGTGAAGGACGCTACTGGGCAGTTGGAGGCAGTCGCCCTCCAACAACAACGGAGGGCGGAGGAGCGACGCTCACAACAACGAGCGGAGCGCCGGGTGGCTAAAGCACAGCCAGTTGGTACAGTAGGGGGCACAGGTGGTGCATCAGCCAGTCATCTTGGTCATCTCAGTCAGTCGACCCGTGGCACCTGGGTCTGCCCCGTGACCTCCTGTCAGCGGGCGTTCGACACTTCACGTGGCCTCAAGATGCACATGGCCTGGCACAAGCATCGTGGTGACGTCACCGCCACTTAGTGGCGAATGGCGGTTGTTGTTGTTGTGGTGGAGGCTGAGTGCGGTGTGTGCGTGACTCAGTGTGTTGTGGAGCAGGCTGAGTGCGGTGTGTGTGTGACTCAGTGTGTTGTGGAGCAGGCTGAGTGCGGTGTGTGTGTGTGTGTGACTCAGTGTGTTGTGGAGCAGGCTGAGTGCGGTGTGTGTGTGTGACTCAGTGTACTGTGGAGCAGGCTGAGTGCGGTGTGTGTGTGACTTAGTTTGTTTTGGTGGAAGCTGAGTGCGGTGTGTGTGTGTGTGACTCAGTGTGTTGTGGAGCAGGCTGAGTGCAGTGTGTGTGTGACTCAGTGTGTCGTGGAGCAGGCTGAGTGCAGTGTGTGTGTGTGACTCAGTGTGCTGTGGAGCAGGCTGAGTGCGGTGTGTGCGTGACTCAGTGTGTCGTGGAGCAGGCTGAGTGCAGTGTGTGTGTGTGACTCAGTGTGCTGTGGAGCAGGCTGAGTGCGGTGTGTGTGTGTGACTCAGTGTGTTGTGGAGCAGGCTGAGTGTGGTGTGTGTGTGTGACTCGGCGTGTTGTGGAGCAGGCTGAGTGCGGTGTGTGTGTGTGTGTGACTCAGTGTGTTGTGGAGCAGGCTGAGTGCGGTGTGTGTGTGTGTGTGACTCAGTGTGTTGTGGAGCAGGCTGAGTGCGGTGTGTGTGTGTGTGTGACTCAGTGTGTTGTGGAGCAGGCTGAGTGCGGTGTGTGTGTGTGTGTGACTCAGTGTGTTGTGGAGCAGGCTGAGTGCGGTGTGTGTGTGTGACTCAGTGTGTTGTGGAGCAGGCTGAGTGCGGTGTGTGTGTGTGACTCAGTGTGTTGTGGAGCAGGCTGAGTGCGGTGTGTGTGTGTGACTCGGCGTGTTGTGGAGCAGGCTGAGTGCGGTGTGTGTGTGTGTGTGACTCAGTGTGTTGTGGAGCAGGCTGAGTGCGGTGTGTGTGTGTGTGTGACTCAGTGTGTTGTGGAGCAGGCTGAGTGTGGTGTGTGTGTGTGACTCGGCGTGTTGTGGAGCAGGCTGAGTGCGGTGTGTGTGTGTGACTCAGTGTGTTGTGGAGCAGGCTGAGTGTGGTGTGTGTGTGTGACTCGGCGTGTTGTGGAGCAGGCTGAGTGCGGTGTGTGTGTGTGTGACTCAGTGTGTTGTGGAGCAGGCTGAGTGTGGTGTGTGTGTGTGACTCGGCGTGTTGTGGAGCAGGCTGAGTGCGGTGTGTGTGTGTGTGACTCAGTGTGTTGTGGAGCAGGCTGAGTGCGGTGTGTGTGTGTGACTCAGTGTGTTGTGGAGCAGGCTGAGTGCGGTGTGTGTGTGACTCAGTGTGCTGTGGTGGAGGCTGAGCGCCGGGTGAGCGAGCACCGGATCTGGGTGGACTCCGAGCAGCAGCTGCAGAAGTTGGTGGAGGACGCCAGGGAGGAGCTTTCTCACCTCCCCCCTGGCACCCTCACCCTCACCACGCTCACCCCGGTGAGCAATGCACACATGACCCTACACCACGTGTGTGTCGCAGCGCTACGAACCCGGCGACCCGAGTTGGATTCCCGCTCATGGCCAACACCAGTGACGGGTTATCTCAACCAGTCCTGGGCCTAACAGCACTTGCCCCAACAGTCTGTTGAGGCTACACGGGGGGTGGGGAGGTCTACACGAGTACGAGAGTGTGTACGCAAGTGTGTGTGTACACGAGGGTGTGTATGTGAGTGAGTTTAACCAGGCTGGATTTTGTGAGGAGCTCACAAATCCTTGAAAGATCTGGGCAAAGTCCCATCGGTGAGCTCCTCCGGCAGGCAAGGCTGCGTTGGCTGGGTCATGTAGCCCGCATGCCCAGCCACTGCATGCCTAAACAGCTTTTGTTCGGCCGGATCGAAGGGGCTAAACGGGCGCGGCACGGGCTTGAGAAGAGATGGAGTGATGTGGTACAGGAAGACATGGAGCTGAGTGGACTTGCCCGATGACTGGTACCAGTGGTGTCCAGATCGGCCTCTGTGGAGGAGGCTCGTGAAGGACGCTACTGGACAGTTGGAGGCAGTCGCCCTCCAACAACAACGGAGAGCGGAGGAGCGACGCTCATAACAACAAGCGGAGTGCCGGGTGGCTAAAGCACAGCAAGTTGGCACAGTAGGGGGCACAGGTGGTGCATCAGCCACTCATCTCAGTCATCTTAGTCAGTCGACCCCTGGCACCTGGGTCTGCCCCTTGACCTCCTGCCAGCGGGCGTTCGACACTTCACGTGGCCTCAAGGTGCACATGGCCTGGCACAAGCGTCGTGGTGACGTCACCGCCACTTAGTGGCGAATGGCGGTTGTTGTTGTTGTACGTGTGTGTGTCACTGTGTGTGTGTCACTGTGTGTGTGTCACTGTGTGTGTGTCACTGTGTTTGTACGCTTTGTCTCTGTGTACCGGCGCGCACCCCCAGTCTCTGCGCGATCTGCACGAGCGCGGCAACGTGGCCGTCTGCACGGCGCGCACCTGGGGGGGGCGCGTGGGCCCAGACACGGGCTCCCCGGGGGGTCCCCTCATCACCCGTCGCCTCCACGCACTTTCCCGCGAGTGGGAGAGCCTGTGGGGCGACCCGGCCGCATCGCCCGCCCGCACCCCCTCCTCCGCCATTGCCCCCTCCTCCTCTTCGTCCGCCATTGCCCCCTCCTCCTCTTCCTCCACCGTCGCCTCCACCGGCGCCTCCACCGTTGTCTCCGTCGCCTCCACCGGCGGCTCCACCGGCGCCTTTGGAATTGTCGGCAGCTTCCGCGGCGGTGACTCGGTCGACTTGGTCGCCCGGTCCCCAATCGAGCCGGCAGCCTCGCCCGTCCGCTCCGCCGCCCCGCCGGGCAGCGGCGACATCGCCAACATCACCAACATCACCAGCATCATCTCCAGCGCCACCAACATCACCAACATTTCCAGCGCCACCAACATCTCCAGCGCCACCAACATCTCCAATATCTCCAGCACCAACACCTCCAGCACCTTCAACAGCAGCAGCAGCAGCATTGACGACAGCAGAAACCATAGCAGCAGCAAGATTGGCAGCGGCATCAGCGCCATGCAGGTAAGCGCCGTTGCGTGTTTGCACACCATTCCATTTTCAACTCGAGAGTGAAGTGTAGACCCCATGTGTGTGTGTGTGGTCACCTTGCTGCGGGAATAACTGTTCTGATGAGCCAGTGTCTTGTCAGGTGGGACAACCACAGCAAGAAGAAACTGCTGAAGTAGGCGAGAGATCTGCCGTGGCATGAGGTTATATAGTAGTGTATAGTGTAGTGTATAGTGTAGTGTATAGTAGTGTATAGTGTGTAGTGTAGTGTGTAGTGTAGTGTATAGTGTAGTGTTTAGTAGGCCTCGGCAGTAGGGGGGAGAGAGGGGGGGAGGAGGCAGGGCAGAAAGTGGACCCCGCAGTAGACCCGCAGTAGACCCCGCAGGGTCACTGGAGTAGAGTGGGCCACCGCAGTAGACCCCGCAGGGTCACTGGAGTCGAGTGGGCCACCGCAGTAGACCCCGCAGGGTCACTGGAGTAGAGTGGGCCACCGCAGTAGACCCCGCGGGGTCACTGGAGTAGAGTGGGCCACCGCAGTAGACCCCGCAGGGTCACTGGAGTAGAGTGGGCCACCGCAGTAGCACTGGAGAGGTCGGCTGCAGGGGGGGGAGAGAGAAGGGGGGGCGGAAGCAGGGCAGCACAGAGAGAGAGAGAGAAAGACACAGAGAGTCGGAAATAACAGCTGACATGGGCAGGTAAGATGGAGACATCACAGTCAGTTAAGACTTTACCTGGTTAATAATGTCCTTCCAATGATTGCTCAGTTTGTACCCATCTTCTCGGTTGAAGTTGTGTCTGTGTTTATATATCTGGATAGCCTGTGGGTTTGCAGAGTACCTTCGTCTTGGAAAAGTCATTTTCGTGTGAGCCCATTGCGTTAAAACAATGATCAGCAACGGCAGAGGTATTGGTCCTACCGTGTGTGAGATCTGCCTTGTGTTCGCGAACGCGGCCCGATGCATGTCGTTTTGTTTCCCCAATGTAACTGCTGCCGCAGCCACAACTCAGTTTGTAGACACCAGGGTATTGCATATCAGGAATCACATCCTTTACAGATGGGATCAAATCACGGATTTTGTGTACTGTGTTGAAACGAACCTAGATCTTGTGTTTGTTTAAGATTTTTGAGATATTTTTTGTAACCCCTGCTATGTATGGCAAAGTGATGTTTTTGGTTGGATCCTCAGATGGTTGTCTCCCCAGCTTTGCGGATTGTACGGTCAGAATATCCGTTCATCCTGAGGGCTTGGTGTACGTGCTCCAACTCACTGGCTAGGTGGTGCTGGTCAGAGATGCAACGGGCCCTATGGTGTAGTGTTTTGATGAGGAAATTATTCTGGGCTGGATGGTGGTAATAATAATAATAGTTCAATTTGTAACGCGCGCAAATTTGCAGATGTAGTGGCCGCAACTCAGAGGCGCGGAGCCAAGCTCAGAGTCGCTCAAAAGCATGATTGTAGAGGTGAGTTTTTAAGGCTCTCTTGAAGGAGGCGATTGAGGTGATGCTGCGAATGTGCAGAGGGATATCGTTCCAGAATGTTGGGGCTGCCACCGAGAAGCGGCGCATAGACATGACCATCCTGGATCTTGGTATCAAGAGGAGGTCGTGAGTCGCGCTGCGCAGGCATCTGGCGTGTACTGAGCTGCAAGTTGTCAATAATGAAGAAAGGTACGGCGGGCAGGCGGATATGAAGGCGTTGTGGCAGAGGCAGGCGATCTTGTATGTGACCCTACTGGCGATCGGGAGCCAGTTGAGAGCACGGAGACAAGCTAGTGAGTCGAGACGGGGATGAGTGTGGGCAATGACGACGCGTGCTAGGTTATTTTGTAGTCTTTGAAGTTTCTTTAGGTTGCCAGCAGAGGTCCGGACTAGGACGGAGTTGCAATAGTCAAGGCGAGACCCAACTATGCAACATGCCAATGTGTTGGCAATTTCAGTAGAGATGAGAGGACGTATGTGTCTAAGAGCCTTCAGGTGAAAGTTACATGAGCTGATGATATGGTTGGTTTGACGGTCGAAGGATAAAGTTGAATCTAGGATGACACCGAGGTAGCTGAAGTGGTCGGTAAACTTGATGCTGTGACCGAAGATGTGTATGTGTGTGGGGAGTGCTGCTGAATTGAGACGTTGCTTGGTACCTAACATGATGGCCACTGACTTTTTCGGATTAAGGGCTAGGTTGTGTGCAGTGAACCATTGTTGCACGGCGGTGGTACATTCCGAGAGCTTCTCGAATCCAGATGCATTGCTGGAATCGATGGCGGTGAATAGAATCGTGTCATCCGCGTATGAGTGATGCTTAACACCAAAGCTTGCAATGAGCCGGCCGATCGGGGAAGTGTAGGCTGTGAAGAGCAGGGGACCTAGAACAGAGCCCTGGGGAACCCCGCATAATGCTGTTGTTTCAGGCGGTGGACATGCCCACCCTGACTGAAGATTGCCGGTCAGAAAGGTACGAGGCTATCCACTTAAGTGCTGAGACGCATATACCGAAGTCGGATTTCAGGAGGGAAGTAAGGAGCGAATGGTTGATGGTGTCGAAGGCTGACGAAATGTCCAGACTTACAAGTGCAACAGTTGAGCCGGAATCAATGATCGTTAAGATGTCATCGAGCACTCTAGTGAGTGCTGTTTCTGTGGAATAGTTTTGACGGTAAGCTGACTGGAAGCAGCAGTAGTTTGCGGAGGAGGTGATGTGTGGTTTTAGCTGGGCGAGGGCTAGTCGTTCAAGGAGTTTAGAGAGGTTCGAGAGGTTAGTGATGGGACGATAACTAGATGGGTCATCCGGATCTAGACTTGGTTTCTTTAACAAGGGAGAAACCAGGCCATGTTTTAGGTTGGACGGAAAACACCCTGAAGAGAAGGAGGCATTTGCGATGTTCCTGATCATGATGGCGAGTTCTGGAGGACATTGCTTGAACAAGGAACCTGGGAGCACGTCGAGTGGAGATGACTTCAAATGAAGTGATTCAATTAAAGAGAAAACGTCTTTTGTAGACACAGGCTTTAGCGTAATTAGAAGAGTGTCTGGGTTAGTGCTTACAATTTTAGGTACCATGAGCGGGGTACAATGGTGCGATGTGTCGGTAGACGTGCACGAGTTTGCGACGGTGATTAGCTTGTTGGTGAAGTGAGTATTAAAAGAGGTGGCAAGTTTCAGTGAGGCAAGGGGATCGCTAAGGTGAGGGACCATGGTGCTACCAGGATGTAGAAGATCTTTGAGGGTTTTCCATAGAATGCGCGGTTTTCCGGTTGCTTTTTTGATGCGTTCTTCAATGTAGGAGCAACGTGAGACTAGGATCAGTTTGTTAGTTTTCCTGCAAGCGACTCTGTAAGCAAGTCGATCAGCAGGTAGACCACTGCGGGATGCGATACTTTCAAGGCGCCTCCTGGTTCGCTTAGCAATGATGGCATCTCTTGAGAGCCAGTGAGTGTCGTGGGAAGACTGCCTAGCGGTTCGTGATTTTAAAGGAGCTAGTTTGTCCAGCGCCACCCTCATGTCAGCTTCTAGTTGGAGAGCGCAGACGGTTGGATCCGATGATGGGGATAACATTGAAAGCGAATTTGCAAGGAGGTGACGAAAAGCAGAAAATTCGATACCCTTAAAATTACGCAAGTTGCGGGTGAATTTGATGGTGATTGGTTTAGGAAATTGGAGGGAAGAAAGTATGAGGCGGTGGTCGGAGTAACCAGTTTGGAAAACTCCCAGTGCAGTGATGCGTCGGTGCTGGTCAGGTTCCAGAACCAGGTCGAGCATGCTGTCAACATTTGTTGACGAAGCTCTGGTGGGGCCTGAGTTTGTGATGACCAGGTTATGGTAGGACAAAGTTGACTCAAGGCTTTAGATAGGCATCCGTGTGGGTGGCTTTCCTGTAGACAGAGTGTCCCAACGAGCCATCAGGTCTCTTCTCGATCAAAACATCCAGGAATGGTAGCTTGCCATATATTATTTTTCTACCTACGTGACTTTACCGAAAGAACCAAAGAGTATGGATTCCTGCAATCACGAAAGCTTCAAATCAAGATTGGCTAGGAGATGTTGACTACCTTGCCTGGTATACAGGAGGTCGTGGGTTTGATCCCAACCCTGACGCCTGCTGTCTATTTGGAGTTTGCATATTCTTTTTCTCCGGATCCTCTGATATTTCCCTCCACAACATCATGTGTTTAGAGTATTTGGCTGCTATAAATTTCCACATGATAAGCCACGTCGTTGCACTATCATTTGTGGCCAGGTCGCTTCTGAAAAAGAGCTGCATAGCTCAGTGGGCCTTACCTGGTAATATAAAAAATAGTTTAAATAGTCTTCCTGAGAGGGGTGACGGTTCCCTCTCTCCCCGTGTGCATGCGTGCATTTCCCAATCGGGTGATTTTGCAGTGTCAATTTGTCAGAATAACCGGCGTGGCCTGCCCGATGCAAACCCCCGAGGCTCTGCAATGATTAGCGGGTTGCCGTGAGCGGCCCTGAGCCGGCGCGTGCGCTGCCGCCTCCACAGGGGCCGGCGTCGGCATGGACGGCGCTCGGTGCGAGTGGCAGCGGAGTCGGAGGCAGTGGAGCTCGCGTGGAGAGAGTCCCAGCGACATCGGCAGCATCACCGGCGGTGGCAGCGGCGGCGGCAGCAGCGACGGCGACCGCGCCGGTGTGGGCATCGCACAGAAGTCCCCAGGGCCCCATGGCCCCGGCAGTGACGGCCGGAGACCTGGCCATGTGGCTGGACCATGCGGAGGCCGTGGTGGGACGCATCGCCGCCACGCAGCCCGACCTGGCTGCCAAGAGGGTGGCGCTAAGGGCGCATGAGGTGAGTGGGGGGGGGGCCCACTGCTGTCGCCACTTGTCGTCGCTCTTGAGCGGCCGTAGGAAATTCCAAATTTGCCATAGCGAGGGTCGGTTTCCACCATGGGAGAGTTTGTCACGCACGCATTTAACCTTGCCAACCAACGCTGTCTGCTCTCCCACCACCACCAAACACAAAGTTCCCCCGTATAGCCTTTAACAAACTGTTGGGGCAAGTGCTGTTAGTGAGTAGCACCTATGAAGGCCGGCACGGCACACGAGGGGGTGGGTGGCCAACACCACGCCCGACCATCTTTGTCTCCCCAGTGGTGATGTTTAACACACCGCATAGGGTACTCATTTAAAGCTGAGTCAACCTAGGGGAGGCCCGGGTCTGATTCAGATAATCGTCGCCTGGTGTTGGCCATGAGCAGGAATCGAACTTGGGTCGCTGGGTTCGTAGCGCAGCGCGCTAACCGCTACACTATTGCTCGCCACCACCAACTCTTCCTCCACCATCCTCATCCCTCTGTAATGAGAGACGAGGGGTAATGGCATAGTCACTGCTGGGTAACTAATATCCAATGAGAAGGAAGCTGTACGGGAACCATCGGGAAGGTTCCACGAGGGGGCGTGGCTAGAGGGGGAGCTTAGCTCCGCCGAGGGCAATATAAGGAGAGGCAGTGAGGGGACTCTTGGTCGGTGTGGGAAGCCTGGAGTCCGGACTACATCATCGCCTACCTCTACTCGCCACTGGCCATGTGGCGGGCTCGGCCAGCGAAGCCTTCTCTCCTCCAAGCGTGCCGCCAGCCAGCGGCGAGCGTGGAGAGAGAGAGAGAGACACACCGCGACGGTGGAAGAGGGAGAGCGCACGTTACGGCAACAGAGAGAGAGGGAAGCCATCCGGAGAGAGAGAGTGGAGCTGTGCAGTCGTTGTTAATAATAAAAGACGCCAGTCAACATTCGTCGTGGAAGTGCTTTGTTACACTTCTATTACAGGTAGGAACAACAGGTTCCACACTGCCCACCAGGGATTATTTGTCTGTCGTGCATACCACGGCCCCGCCCCACCAGAGCCCTCCCATTGGTTCGGGGGCGCCAAATACAATTATTTAATTAATGGAGCTCGGCGGGGCTTCGCCGACCAATGGGAGCGGTGGGTTGGGGTTGGTAGAGGGGGGGGGTTAGTGGTGGGGAGGGGGGGCACCACCGCGACTTGGGCCAATGAGGAGACGGGCGATGTTTAATTCACAAAATGGAACTGGGGGAGGGTGGCTCCATTGATAAAATGGAAGCCTTGAAAAGAAAAAAGCGGATTAATGGCAGCACTCAGCTCCTGTGATGGGAAAGTGGAATTTCTACGGCTGGCTAGGGGTGGCTAACCGCTGCTCTCTTGCTGACTAGCTTGCGCTGTCTGTGATATGACGTAGCCAACCGCGCTAAGCGGAGGTGCGGGTACGGTGTCCGGGCTGTGTGGTGTGGCACGGTGTGGTGTCCGGGCTGTGTGTGGTGCATGATGGTAGGGGTCATGTGGTGTGGCACGGTATGGTGGTGGCGCTGTGCGGCTGCAGGTGCTGCTCGAGGAGGCTCGGCAGTACGAGGGGGCGGCCGTGGCGCTGGGAGAGGGGGCGGCCGTGAAGGACCCCGGCGCGGACGCCCTGCGCCAGCGTTACTGGCGCTTCCGGGAGTTGCTCGAGGTGAGAGAGGCGCTTGCCGGCTCACCGCGTCGCCCATCATCCGTCGCTCAGCTCCCCACCTACCTTGATCGTCTCGTCAGCCGTGTCGCCTACGCAGCCGAGACGTGACCGGGATCACCGGACCGCTCTTGTGATTGTGGTGACCCAGGTCGGTGACCCTTCTACGTGAGACCTATGGTGGCGAGATGTTTAACTACCTCGCCTAGTATACAGGAGGTCGTGCGTTCAATCCCGACCCGGACGCCTGCTGTATATTTGGCATTTGCGTGTCTCTCTCCCCATGGTCACGTGGATTTTTCTCCGGGTCCTCTGATTTGTAACTCCGCGTTTAGAGTATTTGGCTGCTATAAATTTCCACATGATAAGCCACTTCCTTGATCGTCTGAAAAAGAGATACAGTAATCCCTTGTTAATTCGACACATATGGGCCTCTGGCCTTACCGAATTATCCAGTATTCTGAATTATGTTAAATGGCACTCCCCAGTGCCTCCTGCCCCAATAAAAAAAAAATCCAAATTTGTTTTCCAAAAATTATTTTACACAAAAGTAACACTTCCCATGAGTCACAGGCAGGGCAGGCGAAGAAGGAGGATGCGGCAGGTTCCGTGTGCTCGGTGACGGAGGTTGTGGAGGGGGGCTTAATGCACTTGGTATGCACTTACTGTACTGTGTGTTCACTGTATCACTAAATTATAACTTACACACCAAATTATAACTTAAACACCAAATTACACGAACTTAGACTTCATATTTTTTATTTAACAATTAATGTTTACTTAAAGACTACATTATATTTCACTTTTAGACGACATTACTCGCTGTCAGACGACATCAACTGATGTGGCACTTCACTGCTGACAGGTGTCTGTAGAAGAATATTTCAAGACTGAAGGCACTACACTGGAAGCTTCACTGCTGGTAGAATGTAGCTTACGCCTGGGTGCTTGTGACATGGGCTTATGTAAGTCAGAGATTTTTCCATGTTTGTAATATTGACGCCTGAGGACATCTGCCCTGACATCCCTCAAAGTAGCAATAGTGCTGGGTCCAAAGCAACATCTCTGCACTAACTCCCACCACGCGAGTCGCCACTGGGCTGTCGTTGTTTTGGTCGTGGCGCTCGCCGTCACTCCACGTGCGTGCCGGAATTGGACCGACCATTCAGTACGGCAATTCGGCTCGTACACTGTATATATGCCGAAAGCGCAGCCGTGCCGATTTATCCACAATTACGAATGATCAAATACCGAAATGATGAGGTTTTACTTATATAGCTCAGTGGACCTTACCTGGTAACATACAAAATGGTTACATTTTTTTAAAGTAAAATAGATCTTGTCTCTTGAGTTCTCACGTGGTCAAACGAGATCGTGAACCCTGACCCTGCACGCCCCTCCCCACTCTAGGCCTCCACCCAGCGTTGGCGAGAGCTCACGGCCACCCACAACGACTTCCAGCAGCGCCACTACGCCTTCCGCACGTGGCTCTCCCACGGCCGGCGCCAGTTGCAGGACACGCTGAGCCCCCAGGGGGGCGGCACGGGGGTGCGGACGCGGGCGCAGGCGGAGCTGCGGGGGGCGCTGCACGAGCGCCGCTCCGAGAAGGAGGCCGAGCTGGCGCTGCTGCTGCAGCTGGGGGCGGCCGCGGCCCAGGACACGAGCGCCGCCGGCGCCGCCAAGATCCGCGCGTGGATGCGGGAGATGAGGCAGGGGTGGGACTCGCTGTGGAGCATCCACGCGTCGTGCGAAAGGTGCCCCGCCTCCCTTCCTGCAGTGCCGCCCCCCCACCCCCCCTTCGCTGCGCTGCCGCCATCTTCTGAGTCGTGCGCAGGCTTCTAGTGAGCGGCTTGACATGAAATGGCCGTATCGGCGGTACACCGGTGCAGCATACCACACCGGTCCTCGTAAAACAGCCTAAAGTCAAGGTTAGGCCCGAACTGACGATGTCGCTGTTGCCCTCGAGTGAGCTGCAGACTCTCCATCAGAAGTTGCACTACTTAGACTCAGCAGCTGCTTTCCCACTGGAACGTGTGACACCACGAGTCGCAAGCTTTGGGTGCCACCATCCGCCAATAAATTATTCCAGAAACGAACCGAGGAACCGTCTGACCAAGTTTAGGGCACGAGGAGTCAAGTCTGCCTTTGTAACAGGGAGCAGCCAATCATCGTCAGGCATACGGCAACAGACTGAAGCTTCGTGTTCAGCCGCTCATAACGTTCATTTTCCGACTGCTTCGACATCACGTGAACCGATTTTGACGCATCACCACCATCACTACCATCACTACCATCATCACCACCACCACTCCGCAAGACTTTCTCACCGAGGTTGCGAATCGAACGAAAATAAATAATGATTGCGCAAAAATTTGATGTCATTTTTTTTAATAGACCGTGCATCACCGGTGTAATACTTCCAATACGTTCAAGTGGGGCTTTCAGAAAGCTGTTGACTCCTTGGCCCGAAAAAGTAAAAATGACGAGAGCGGCTGCACCGAGTGCATCCGTGATGAGTGCCGTCGGGCGTTGGGGCAGCGGCCGCTTGCGGGCTCCGTTGACTCGATGACGGCCTTCGGCCCGGACCGAGCCGATGGCCCCCAGACTAACCAGCCGTGGTGCTCGCCCCCACAGGTCGGAGAGAGGTCGCGAGGGAGCGGCGTGGATCGCACGCGAAGCAGAGACTGCAGCGTGCACCGCCCAGCCACAGATGGTGGGTGTCCAAGTGTGTGGGTGTCCACGTGTGTGGGTGTCCGAGTGTGTGGGTGTCCACGTGTGTGGGTGTCCGAGTGTGTGGGTGTCCATGTGTGCAGATATCCAAGTCTGCTGGTGTCCAGATGTCCAAGTGCCTTGAGTGATAAGCGATGGCCGTTTGGCACAGGAGCATTAGCTGTGTTGCAGTACGGGTCTGGGAATGCGTTGGCAGGACAGGGTAAGAAACGTGAATGTTGGTAAGAGGAAGACGTAGTGATGGGTGGGACACATGTGCAGGGTGGAGGGTGGATGGCCCAGACGAGCATTACTGCGGCACCCAAATGTCGGCGACCAGGGAAGAGAAGACCTAAAGCCAGACACGTAGGCCCAAGACTGAGAAATACCCAGACCCAGGGATTGAACTTCCCCCCTCCCAACCCACCCCGTGCCACGCGCGAGTGCAGGAGGTGGCGCGAGTGGAGGCTGAGGTCACGGCCGCACCAGAGCAAGCCAACACGGCACTGCGCTACAGGAAGGTGCGGCCAGCTCACACCGCTCACCCACCGCTCACCACCCAGCCGCTCACCCATCCACCAACCTGCCTACCTCACCTACTCCCCCATCCACCCACCCGCTCCCCCTGCTTTCCCCCTCCCTCCTTCACACCCACCACTGGTTCACCAACCCACCTGCATATGTCAACGCGAGCGCCCACTCGATCTCCCTCCCATTCACTCACCCTCCCAATAACCCACCTACCCCTGCCCGCTTCCTCCACACCGTGCCCACTGGCTGTGTGTGTGTGTGCACGTGCATGTGTGTAACCCGTGCGTGCGCGCCTGTCACGCTTCCTGTGCGTGTGGTTCACTGCTGTCCTGGAGACCACAGCGGAAGTGTGCAGCTCCATGCCGATAACCGCACCGCACATCCCACCCCTCCCCCGACCTCCGCACCCTCACCCCCAACACGTCACCCCCACCCCCGCCCGCCCCCCACGTCCCACCCCCCTCACCCTCAACCCAGATCTCGGTACACAAATCAGTTCCTCCCACCGATATTGCCGAGACCTGTGGTTGCCAACGGTGACCACGGGAATAATGACTGCCGTGCGTTCCCTAACGCTCGCCACTGTCCGTGTATCGCCCCCTAGCAGCCACCACCACGCGCCGAGTCGTCCGTGCTGACGCGCGACAAACGGGGGAGGTGAGTAACTTGCTCGCTCGCCCATTCAGCCCACTCCCACACGTGTTCACCCGCTCACTTGTGTGTGTGTGCGCGCCGACGTGTAGATCGGCAGTGCGCGCTGCCACTATGAACCCGGCACACCAGAGTTTTATTCCTGCTCGCAGCCAACACCAGTGTATAATACTTGAAACGGTCCTTCGCCTCGCCATAGGCCGACTCAGCCTTCACGGTGGTTAGGAGATGTTAACTCCCTCGCCGAGTATACAGGTCGTGAGTTCGATCCCGACCTTGACGCCTGCTGAATATTTAGAGTTTAGAGTTTGCGTGTCTCTCTCTCCCCGTGGTCGAGTGGATTTTTCTCCAGGTCCTCCTGTTTTTCCCTCCACATTTAGAATCAACATTATACGCTTCCAGCATTTGACTCCTATACAGTTGCATATGATAAGCCACTTCATTGGGCTATCATTTGTGATAGTCAGGTCGTTTCTGAAAAAGAGTTACACAGCTCAGTGGGGCCTTACCTGGTAAAATCAAATAAAACATAGTTTAGTTATAAGTTTACCTGGTGCGGTGTGTAAACATCACCACTGGGGAGACAAAAGCAGCTGGGCATGGCACTGGCCATCCACCGCTTCGTGCAGCCTGCCGGCCTTCATCGGCACTACTCCGTGAACAGCACTTGCCCCAACAGTCTGTTTGAGGCTATCGGGAGGATATTTGTCTTTGTGTGTGTGTTCGCAGCAGGTGGTGCGCGTTTGTGCGCCGCGTGCTCAAGGCGGCGGTGCCATTCCTGCTGCTGCTGCTGCTCCTGGCACTGCTCGTGCTGCTGTGCTGGATCCCGGCCGCTCAGCGCCACCACAGCTGCTCGCTCGCCAACAACCTCGCCCGCTCCTTCCAGCCCATGCTCACCTACACCAACGGGCCCCCGCCCACATAAGAGTGGGCAGACGCTCACCACTTATCTACCCAGCTGCTCACCTACCCAGTTGATCGCCTACCCAGCCGCTCACCTACCCACCTGTTCACCTGCCCAGCCGCTCACCTACCCATCGACTCGCACATCCACTTTATCTACCCACTCACCTACCCACCCACTCACCTACCCACCCACTCTATCAACCCACCTACATATTCACTCACCTACTCGCCTACTCTTGCACCTGTTATCTTCACCTTCTCACTCATCCACGCTACTGAGAATAGGGGTGAGCAGAGGGTGTGTGGTGAGGATGGAGTGAGGATGGGGATGAGGTGAGACGCATACTCACCGTTTCTTTTTCCACCAAGCTAAGGGGCAGCGCTCGACGCCCTGAGTCAGTGGTGGAAATTCCACATTCCCAGGGCAGGGACCAACGTTTTGTATAGAGCAGTCACCGTGGACTTCCCACGTGGTGCGGTACTCAATTTAACAACCCCAGACGGGTGATGACCCCCCAAGGGGGAATTGAACTTCGTGTGACCTGAGACTGAGAGTCCAGGTCACGAAGCCCAGGGGCACCTCCGCTGGCTGTTGGGCGTCTGGCTGTGTAGCCCACAGGTACTTGGTGAGCGAGAGAGAGGCGCTGGTGTCGTCACATAGAGAGGTCGTCCACGTGCCGTGCGAGTGTTTGCCGACACGTCCACGCCGTGGTGCCTCGCTGCCCAACCTGGCCCACTCACCTGCCCTCGCGGCATGGGGGGGGGGGGGGTTGTATGTATGTAGTGGAACTTGTGTATAAAAGTTATTTCACACCGTACGTAGCCAACCTTGCTAATCGGGAGTGGCGGGGGAGATCATCGTGAGATCCAGTGGGCAGCGCCAGAAAGAGTCGCAGGGCTACCAGGTCTGGCCAGGAAGGCCCAACTTGAGATTCGGCACCACCCGGGACGAGGGAGGCGTTGCTGGATAAGACCAAGATTTGTCGCAAGTCCATTGAGCGGCAGCATTTGTGAAACTCATCTGTGGAGACCCAGCGAAGGGGAACATCGGTTCGTCAAGGTGGGCGGGGGGGGTTCAATGAACCCTAGCAGGATGACCGATGTTATTACCTCTGGGTGGTGGTGGTGCGGTTTCTCTCGGGTCAGCAACTGTTTTGAGAATCGGTAACCGGTTACCAGCAGGGCGTTGGTTGGTAAATGCACCGGCCACCCTCGTTTCTCAGTCCCAAAGTGCAGGCGCAGCCGTGCAGTGCCTCTCACGCCGCTGCTGGCGGAAGGGGCCTACACAAGAGGGAACTCTGGGGAGCCGCTTTAGGAGCTCTACCCATCCCTCGAGGGTGTTTGGCCTACTCCACACTCGCCACACGTCATGGAGGGTGTATGCCCACACTTTATTCCTATCAAATTTAAGAAGCCTACGCCGGTGTTTCAACTGCCGTGTCAGATGATGGACGACAAGGCCAGGGCGCTGCTGACCACTAACCCTACAGCGAAAAGCACAAACATATATACACATTTTAACGAGCCTAGTTTGTCGGGGCTACCCTATTTCCTCTAACGTGAGCTATTGTCCTTTAAAACAATCTGCCAAACATCCCCGTGTGGCAGGACCCTCCTTACAGGGAGCTCTTGAGACTCGGTGAAGCTCACCCCCCTGGGGTCAAGGGCAGTGCTGCGGCCGCCCCTCCCACCCCGCAGCGCATTTGCGATTGTTACATCGGCGCTGCCGCGTTGAGAATTGAGGCGCCCGCTTTTGCGGGCGCTGAAGCGCCAGCGGCTTTGTCATGGCGCTCGCACTGCCAGGTGTAAGGCGCCAGATGTAAGCTGCCCGCTTCACGACTCGGGCCCCCGACTACCGGTACGTAGCAGCAGCAGCAGCCGCGCGCCGTCGCCCTCGTCGGGCGGTGTGCTTACACGTGGGTTTATTTGTATTTTTTTTCTTACGCTTTTAAGACGCCGGTGGCTATGTCAGCAATAACGTGAAATAATAAATTCTCTAACCACATTGTGTGTGACGGCTGCCCCAGGGCTGTGCTGTGACGGCTGTTCTCATTTTTGCTTGAGCTACAAAACAACCCTCGTCCTGTCGCGGTCGGTCGAGACAGAATGTCCCCACGTGTTGCGAGGCGAAGCTCTGTGTTTGTACGCGGTGGGCCCGCGAAAGCAAATATTGCGCAGCTCCTTACCGCGATCCTTTCCTCTTCGCGTGACCTCCGTTTCCACACACAGTTCAGTCGACAGCAGTGCTACCCCCACCCACTCTGCCACGCTGAGAGGAGTCGCTCGAATTTGTCTTTGCCAAATTAAACGTCGAACCAAGCATAGGGGTGCCACGGTTGCGAGATGTTAACTACCTCGCCTGCAATGCAGGAGGTTTGTAGGTTCGATCCCGACCCTGACGCCTGCTGTATGTTTCCGTGTTCTCCCCGTGGTCATGACCTGGCCACAAATGATGGCCTAAATTTCCACAATAACACATAATTATCAAAATCAACTTCAAATTAAATTTTGAATATATAAACAGTATACAATTCATTAATTTACTTATGTAACGATATTCATATTAGCTTTAATCTATACAGCTAGGCTGATCACTGTGGTGAGATCTTAATTACCTCACCTGGTATACAGGAGTTCACAGGTTCGATCCCGACCCTGACGCTGTAAATTTGGAGTTTGTATGTCTCTCCCCGTTTTTCCCTTCACATTTCAACTCAAACACAGTGCAATATCAGAGTCTTGAGAGCTCGGGGTAAGCATTTACACTATTAGATATCTTTTACCAGTGGCAAAATATAGTAGTAGGTTTTTACCCTTTTAAACTGGTACAAAACTGACACCTTTATTCAAGGCATCATGTTTTGCAATAACCACAACACAAGTAAAGCTCTCAAGACTCTGATATTGCACTGTGTTTGAGTTGTACGCCTTCTGGTGTCATCCGGTCCAACGCCAATGGGACTAGGCTCTAAAGAAAGCCGTCTCGGGTGTGGACCAATCAACTTCAAGGACAGTGCATATTATTATCATCAGAGTTGCTTATTTTTGTTTGCTTTTTTGACTACTTGTGTTGTGGTTATTGCAAACATGATGCCTTGAATAAAGGTGTCAGTTTTGTACCAGTTTAAAAGGGTAAAAACCTACTACTATGTGGAGCTGGTTGAGACTGGTGAAGAACTACGGCACAATGGGCTGTAGGATGTCCCTCAAAGTCCATATCCTTGATGCTCATCTTGATCAATTCAAAAAGAACATGGGAGCGTACTCGGAGGAGCAAGGCGAGTGCTTCCACCAGGATATACTGGACTACCAAGGACAGTATAACGAGAACATGATGAGAGACTACATTTGGGGGCTGATTCGTTAAAGTGATTTACAGTTTTAGCGTAAATCTCGAAAAACTACTCACTTCTAAATCTTTTGTAGTAATTTTTGTATTACTTTAGTATAAATACATGTTAAGTTGGATTAATGTTGTTTTTTCTGACTTTGTGAACGAAAAGACAAATTCGCCAGTTTTCTCATTGAAAATCGGTAAATTATAAAATGTCACTGTCCTGATCACAAATGCAAAGTTTGTGGGGAATAATAGGCATTTTCTATACTTTTTAGGCATAAGCAATTACGAAATAACACTTACTACCCAGGAACAAAAATTGTGTTACATAATGTAATCCGTCACTGGTCATGATGGCCGTGAGGGTGAATCGAACGTGAGTCCGCCGGGTTTGTGGCGCAGCGCGTGGACCGCTGCGCCACCGCTCCCCACACACCGGAGCTGTCGTGCGTGTCCGTGCCCCGAGACGATGCCACGCGTGGCAGGGTCGCCGGGCCGGAGGGTGCAGCGCCACCCATCACAGAGGAACTATTTTAACTTTATTATTTTATTTTACCAGGTAAGGCCCCACTGAGCTGTGTAACTCTTTTCTGATAGCGACCTGGCCATCACAAATGGTTGCTCAACCAAGTGGCTTGTCATCACGTTCAAATGTATAGCTGCCAAAATGCTCTAAACGCGTGTTTCTAGTGAGGAGTCACAGCCTAAGCCCGGCCTAGAAGTCCAACTCGAGAACATTCCGTTCAACACGGGGTAGGCTTTTGCGACAAATATTTTCAATGAGTTTTTTGTTTGTTAGATCACGTAAAAATAAATGTGTCGTTAAACCCTCCACCATCCACGACACAGACAATTCGTATGGTTGTGTCGCGTAAACAAAACGTGTCAATTAATAACTAGCTCAGCACTTATACCGGTTGTGTGTTGGAGAGTAAACCCACGACAACATTCACAACTCCGAGCGACGGGGGCGAGCCGAGGGAGAGGGTGACAGTCCCCCGGGGCTGTGCAAAAGCACCGCACCTGGGAGCGCTTGGGGCGCCCGTGGTCTGGGTCATATCCACCGGGGTCACCTCTTTCGCTTGGAGGCGGTGGCGTTGGTCTTACTGCCGCTGCTGATGCCCGTTGTGTTGAATGCGAGCCCGGGGTTCCCGTGGTTGACCGGTTGCGCAACGTTTCCTCTCGCAAGGGGACGTACATAACTAGCAGACAGCGGCCGCTGTGTTCTGGCTCTCAGCCCCGGTGTGTGCAGGCGCACGCACGCACGCACGCATGACCGTGGCATGTAACTGCGCGCGTGCGTGCGCGTGTTGCCACAGTGGGGAAGCGGTGGCGTAGCGGTTAGCGCGCCGCGCTACGAACCCGGTGAACCAAATTCGATTCCCGCTTACGGCTAACCAGTGACGATTATCGGATCCTGGGCCTCCCCTAGGTCGACTCAGCCTCAGTGAGTACCTGGTGGGGTGTGTAAAAGCATCGCCACTGGGGAGACAAAGTCGGCCGGGCGTGGTGCTGGCCACCCACCTCCTCCTCGTGTGCCGTGCCGGCCTTCATCGGTGCTCCTCGCGAACAGCACTTGGCCCCAGCAGCAGCCTGTCGAGGCGACACGGGGGGGGGGGATCTTCTTGTGTCTACGACGTCTCCTGACCAAACCGGATTTGGTGGAGCCAGGAGAATGAACCCGGCCCCTCGGGCTTCCTCCAGAAGCAGCAGAAACCCACGTGGAGGTGTTGGAATGATCGAACTCTCACTGTGGACGTTTTTTTATTAACCATTTACACTGAAAGTTACTTCACATTAAACTGAACTATCCTAATAATGCCTTTCAAATGTTATGAATGGTACCAAAAAAGCATTTGATCACCTTCCGCTTGCTATGTTTACGCATTAATCCACCTCAGATTTTTACAAAAATATTGTTAAGCGACCTCAACAACGACCTCTCCGACGCCATTCAGAGGCGTTGCTTCTGCGGCTGTCTGGAACGTTCCTCCCAATATAAGAAAGACGCTGTGGGGCTATGCACTTTTAAATCATCTACATTGACAAACTAATCTATTTGAACGCTTTCCACAAACATCTCTCTCGTAGCTCGCAACGTCGACCACCAAGACACAGACGGCATGATTTCGGAATCATCACATTTACCTACACTGGAGGGAATCCGATGAGCGATAAAGCTCTTTTTCACAGATGTCCAGTAGGGGCACGGGGTCAGAACGTGACAACAACAAACAGCACACAAAGACGACAGGAGTGCAAAGTATAGTAAAGGTAAACAAATCATTTAAAATATTTCTACACGTAAAACTAAACTTTTAGTTAGTTTACGTGTTATCTTACTAGATAAGTCCCACTGAGCTGCTATATTCGCTTATTTTTCAGAAGCGACCTGGCCACAAATGACGACCCAAATCGCCACAACTATAACATACAATTATGCATATATTATCAGTATCTATTAATCATGATTTGAAGCTTTCGTGACTGCAGGAATCCATACTCTTTGGTTCTTTCGGTAAGGTCACGTAGATAGCAGGAGAACTGCTAACGCATGGGGAGAGAGGAGAGACACCCTGACGCCTGCTAACGCAGCTCTCCTGCTGTGTTTGTCTCACCTGATGACGGTTGCTTGTGTTGCGATCGAAACGTCGTGATCTATACAATTTTCTGTCTACGTAACTTTACCGACAGAACCAAAGATAATCCATTAATCAGTTAACAATTATCATGTAACGCTATTCATATCAGTTTTACTTTGTACATCTCGGCCGATCACTGGCGAGATGTTAACTACCTCGCCTGGTATGCAAGAGGTTCTGGGGTTCGATCCCGATCCTCACCCTGACGCCTGCTGCTGTATATTTGCAGTTTGTGTGTCTCTCCTCTCTCTCCATGGTCGCGTGGATTTTTCTCCTGGTCCTCCGGGTATTCCCTCCACATTTAGAATGTCACGTTTAGAGTATTTGGCTGCTATAAATGTCCACACGATGATGAAAAGCGACTTCGTATAGCCAGGTCGCTTATAAAAAATGTATAATAAAAATTGAAAGGGTAAAACCTATTCTTAAATTTTTACTTAAAACTTTCGTGACTGCAGAAATCCATATTCTTTGGTTCTTTCGGTAAAGTCACGTAGATAGAACAATAAAGTGAATAAAAATAAAATGAAAATAAAAAATATAAAAAAAAACACTGTGGACTGTAGCCTGGTTCTTAGTCGGAGTGAGCGTACTGACAGTCTATAATGTAAACTGTAGCCTGGTTGTTAACCTCGGTGAGCGTACTGACAGTCTATAATGTAGACTGTAGCCTGGTTGTTAACTTTGGTGAGTGTACTGGCAGTATATAATGTAGACTGTAGCCTGGTTTTTAAGCTGGTGAGCGTATTGTAAATCTATAATGTAGACTGTAGCAATGGTTATTAAACTGAGTGAACGTACTGGCAGTCTATAATGTAGACTTATTCTGGTTCTTTCAGGAATAAAAATAAATAAGAATAAGAATGCAAATAAAATAAAAAACCAAAACCACGACGTTTCGATCGCAACACAAGCGGTCATTATCAGGAAAAAGGGGATTAGCATCTAAAGGCAAGCTGTTTATAAAGGTTTGGAGATGGGCGTAGCCCAAATGTTTCAGCAGTATGGGCGGGGCAGCTAATGTTCATGTAGGAGAAAACAACGACACCGGCAGTGGGTCGACACCAATCAAAGGGCCGCTAGGCAATCATTGCGCCTGACGGTGGAGGTTGACAAGAAAACACAAATCAAGTCATGACCCAAAGTGGTTGATGACATCTTTCCAATGATTGCTGAGCTTATAACCATCCTCTCGGTTGAAATTGTGTCTGTCTGTATATATGGATGGCTTCATGAACGAATCTTTGTTGATAGCCAGTAGGCTTGCAAAGTACCATCGTCTTAGATAAATCGATTTCGTGTGAGCCAGCCGCATTAAAGTAATGATCAGCCACGGCAGAAGTATTGGTCCTACCGTGTTTCAAATCTGCCTTATGCTCACGAACATGGTCCGAGACATGTCGCTTAGTTTCCCCAATGTAACTACTGCCGCAGATACAGCTTGGCTTGTAGATGTCAGGATATTGCATGTCAGGAAACTTGTCCTTCACAGATGGAATCAGATCACGAATTTTATGTACCGTGTTTAATCGGACGTGGATCTTGTGTTTGTTCATGATTTTGGAAATCGTTTTAGTTACCCCTGCTATGTATGCAAGGTGATGGTTTTTAAATTGTTATTTTCATTTTATTTTTATTACTTAACCAGAATAAGTCTACATTATAGACTGCCAGTACGCTCTCTCCGATTAAGAACCAGGCTACAGTCTACATTAGTGTTTTTTTAGTTTTTATTGTTTTAATTTTATTTTTATTCTTATTTTTCTATTTACGTCACTTTACGGAAAAAAACCAAAGAATATAAAAACCTATTATTCTTTTTCATAATTTTGCATAATGGCACAAAGGTCCTATCGATGAAAATTTTTTTTTTGTGTTTTGGTTGGGGGTGGGGGTGGCATAATGTGCCCACGTGTGGCCGGGTGTCCAATCTGAATATTTAGACTGGACGAATTCGATGAGCTATGAAGCTCTTTTTAACAATTGTCCAGTAGGGGCGCGGGGTCAGCTGAGTAACAACAAAAATGCAAAACAAACCGATAGGATTGCAAAAGAGAAAAAAATCTAAGCGAGTCAATAAACATAAATTATATATTTTTTTACGGAAAAAGAAGTCCGATTTTTCAATTTTTGATGGGTCACGTGGTGTTCCACCCCCACGTGCAGGGAGCGAGGGCAAGATGCAGGTCAAGAAGACTGCTACTGGGCACCTCTGCATTGCAAAGTTCACAGACAATGACAAAGACCCCCCCCCCCCTCCGTAGCCTTAACAGACTGTTTGGGCAAGTTCTGTTAGCGAGCACCTAGGTCGACTCAGCCTCAAATGAGAACCTGGTGCGCAATGTAAACATCGCCACTGGGGAAACGAAGGCGGGCGAGCGTGCTGCTGGCCAACCACCCCTTCGTGTGCCGGGACCGGCCTTCATAGGAGCTCGCACAGTTATACAAAGACAAACCCACTCGGCCTACACCACTAAGAATCGGGAGAAAACTACTCAGGGATGGGGCCTTACCATCAGCTCCACCAAAACCAAGCACGTGGCTGGGTATTCTATGTTATCAAATACTTCACCCTCTCAACTCTCCATGAGTGATGCGGGCAGTTGTGTAAAGAGTAAGAGACAGTTCTGTACCTAGGCAGTGGGCTTATGACCAGCTCCGGTTTAGGAGTGGCGGTCTCGCTCCAAATCAGTCGGGCCGCATTATCTTCTCATCGGCTGCGTGACGCTGTTGTAGCTACCTGGTCTGTCGCTCCGCATTAAGCTTCGGGTCTTCTCTGCCACGGTCATGCCCTCCCTTCTCTATGCTTGCGAAACGTGGACGTCTCTAATGGAAGATCTGTGCCGGTTTGAAACATTCAGGATGGCCTGCCTACAATTATTTTTGGGGTTAACCAGACTGGATTGTGCGAGGAGTTTACAGATCCTTGAAAGATCTGGACAGAGTCCCCATCATTGATGGCTGGGTCATGTAGCCCACAAGTCCAGCCACCGCATGCTCAAGCAGCCTCTGTTTGGCTTGATAGAGGGGGCTAAACGGGCACGGCACGAGCTAGAGAAGAGATTTGAGCTGGTGTGGTACAGAAGGGTAATTGAACTTGCCGATGACCGGTATCAGCGAGGACTGGTACCAGATCGGCCTATATTGAGGTCCGTGAAGGTCGCTTCTGGGCTGTTGGAGGCAGCCGCCCTCCAACAATAGTGGGGGGCAGAGGTGCTCAACTCAAGACGGCACAGGTGGCGGTGCATCTGCCAATCATCTCAGTCAACTCATTGCACCTAGAGCTGTCACGTGACCGCACACCAGCAGCGAGCCTTCGACACGTCACGTGCCCTCAAGATGCACCTAGCCTGGCACAAGGGCCGTAGTGACGTCACCGCTACTCAGTGGTGAATGACGGCTGCTGTTTTGTGTGTGACTGCGTTTGTGTGGGTACGGGGAACGATAGCGCAGTGAACCCGGCCATCCGAGTTCGATTCCCGCTCACAATCAATGCCAGTGACGATTATCTGAATCGGTCCTGGGCCTCCCCTAGGTCAATTCAGCCTCAAATGAGTACCTGTTTTGGGCCTCCCCTTAAACGAGTACTCAGTGTGGTGCGAAAACATCAGTGGCCGGGCGTGGTGCTGGCCACCCACCCCCTCGTGTACCGTGCCGGCATTCATAGGTGATCGCAAACAGCACTTGCCTCAACAGTGTTACAGACTATACGGGGTATCTTTGTCTTTGTGTTGATCCGTGTGTGCGTGTGGGTTCGTGTGTGAGGAGTTGTGGCTGTGTGCTCAGCACAAACGCGCGATGTTTGCACAGTGCAACAGGAAACCAGAACTTTCCGTGTTTAGGCGCCGTCACTTCCCCATGCACACGTCTCTCTCATCTCGCGTCTCCCATCTCTTCACGTCTCCCATCTCCTCGCCTCCCCCTCCCCGAGGACGGCCATGGAGGGCTCTGTGTGGAGTCTCCCCTCACCACCCTGAGCGCCTCGACCGCCACTTGAGGGAGGAGAGTGAAGGCGAGTGGCGGCTGCGCGATGGGCCTCGTGTCCCGTGATGATGGTGTTAGTGGTGATGATGGTGTTAGTGGTGGTGATGATGGTGATGATGGTGTTAGTGGTGGTGATTAGGGTGTTAGGTGGTGATGATGGTGTTAGTGGTGATGATGATGGTGACTGACATTCGTGGTTATGTTAGTGGTGTTGGTGGTGATGAGAAATGTAGTGGTGGTAATGGTCACTGTTGCTGTAATGTAGTGTTGATGATCACGATGGTATTCGTGGTGATGATCACGATGTTAGTGGTGATGTTTTTGTTGTTAATGGTGATTACTGTAATGCTCGTGATGATGATGACGATGAGAGACGTTAGTGGTGATGATCGCACTTCACATGGCCTTCAAGGTGCACCGAGCCTGGCACAAGCGCTGTAGCGACGTCACCGCCACGGCTGCCGCTGCTGCTATGTACGTGCATAGTGTTAGTTTGTGTCAGCGTGTACCCGCTTTGTGTTAGCGCGCTGCGAACCCGGCGACCCGGGTTTGATTCCCGCTCAAGTGACGATTATCTGAACCGATCCTGGGGCTCCCCTAGGTCGACTCAGCCTCAAATGAGTACTTGGTGTGGTGTGTAGTCAACATCGCCACCGGGGAGTCAGAGGCGGTCGGGCGTGGCGCTGGCCACCAAACTCCTCTTGTGGCGTTCTGTCCTTCATAGGTGCTCGCTAACAGCACATGCCCCCAACAGACGATGTTCAGGCGACACGGGGGATCTCTCTTTGCAATTGGTAGTTTGGCCAATTGGAGCGAGTCTGTCTGCGACTCAAAAGGCGCCACAGGCATGGAGAAGGGTGGGGTGATCTCGGGTAGCGAACCTGTGGAGCAGGGGAAGTCGTCCGACTTACAGCGAACTGCAGGTGGTCAACTCCCCGGTAGGAAGCATCAGCAAGGTCCCGATTCCTTTGGGAGCTTCAACTCGAAACACGCTCGCGTGGTTCCCATCGTCAGTGAGCGAGAACCGAGCGACTTTGACTGCCGCAGAGAGCAACAACGTAACGTTGATGTCGACGCACACACGTGACCTCCGCTCCTGATCTTATCGTGACCTCACATCACGCACTGCTGGATGGCGAATGTATGTGGAACTTTTTTCGCACCTTACGAGGCCAACCGTGCAAATCGGAGGTGCGATGGTAAGGACAACAAACTGTACACTAAAAGCAGCTCTAAAGACACGATTTATTTATTTATTTAAACGTGCAGAACAGCTCCAATGGCTTCCTAATAATAGATGCATTGCATTACCCGATTGTGGCCAATCAATAACAGTTTAAACATAACAGTTTTAATCTTGATTTGAAGTTTTCGTGACTGCAGGAATCCATACTCTTTGGTTCTTTCGGTAAAGTCACGAAGGTTGAAAAATCAAATAAAACAAAAAATAATATATCACGACGTTTTGAAGCGGTCGTCCTCGGGCGGGAAAAAAGAATCCAGCAGTGGAACTGCTGAACCAGCAAGAGAGCTGTTACAACAACAAGAGGTTGTTTATGTGGCGATGGGCAAGCAAGCGGGGTCTGAGCTGGAAAGGAATTCCATCCCCGGACGCAAGCACGTCAGCTGTGTTAATGGCGGAGATTAGGGAGAGAGATTAGCATAAAATGAGCTTCCGTCACCGCATAAGAGTATCATCCACACATATGCACACAACAGCAGTGTTAATGGGAGATCAGCACTATGTTTATGGGAGAGATTGGGCAGGGAGATTAGGGGGATTAGTAAGTTAATGTAAATTCTAGATTTGAAGCTTTCGTGACTGCAAGGATTCATATTCTTAGGTTTTTCGCTAAAGTCACGTAAGTAAAAAGTTAAAATTAAAATTAATAAAAGTAAAATAAAATGAAAATAAAATTCACGACGTTTCGGAGGCAACACAAGCTTCCATCTTCAGGTGGAACCATCACAGCACGCTTGCTGTATCAAGTAAATGTGAAATTCCAAGAGATACTACCCCGTATATATACGTCGTGATTTTATTTTTTATTTTATTTTACTTTTATTAATTTTTATTTTAAGTTAATGTCAAGTCTATGTGTAACACAAGCTGCGGCGCTGCCAACTGCACTGCGAGGCAAGCGCATCCACGCGCCAGAGAGACACAAAGCCCATCACACAGCCAGACATGGAGGCTAAGGGAGCAGAGGTGGCCATGTTAGTGAGACCCCAGCCCGTTAATGCAGAGGCACCTAACAGGGAAATGCAACTCAGAGAGTCGGAGATAACAGCCAAACGGCAGGGAAGAATGGAAGCACCACAGCAAGTTAGGACTTTGCTTGGTTAATAACGTCCTTCCAATGATTGCTCAGCTTATACCCATCTTCTCGGTTGAAATTGTCTGTGTTTATATATCTGGATAGCTTCATGGACAAATCTTTGATGGTAGCCCGAAGGTTTGCAGAGTACCTTGGCCACTGACGTGCTTGCATCCAAGGATGGAATTCCTTTCCAGCTCAGACCCCGCTTGCTTGCCAATCGCCACAAAAGTAACAGCTCTCTCGCTGGTTCAGCAGTTCCACTGCTGGATTCTTTTTTTCCACCCGAGGACAACCGATTTGTGTTGCAATCGAAACCTCGAAATATATATTATTTATTTATTTAATTTTTCTGCCTACGTGACTTTACCGAAAGAACCAAAGAGTATAACGATTTTATTTTATCTTCTTGGTTCTTTCGGTAAAGTCACGTAGAAGGGAAGTAATAAAATAATAAAAATAATACTTAATAAAATAATTCTCACGACGTTTCGGCCACAACGCAAGCAGCCGTCCTCAGGTGAAAAACATGTCTGTCGATAAGACAGAGTCTGAATGACACGTCCTAGGCTTGGAGCGTCTATTTAAGCTGGGAGGAAGGAGGAAGAGCGCCTTGACAAAATAATTTGCATATGAAGAGGAATTTAGCATATTTATGGGAAATGCAGGAATGCGAATAGTGCTAATTGTGAAATGCGTGGGAGGTGGGCGGAGGGTTTTCAAAGTCATATTATGCCCATGCGTTATGCAGGATTAGCAGCATCAAAGGGAGGGGGTAGGGGTAGCATTAATAAAGGGAAGGAATGTTAATAGTATGTAGCTGCAGTAACTAAACAACCACGTAAAAAGCTGAAGTATAAACTACATAGTATCATCAGTATGCTAAATATACTCTCAATAAGCTGAGCTACTAACCGTAAGTAATACATTACAATTCTAGGTCGCAAAAAATATAATATGCTTCCAGCTAAACTTTTTAAAACGTTTTCCTTACATCACACGGGTCTATCCCGTACTATATGCTGCCATAGACAAACCCAACATTTAATTGTATACTGTATTACTATACACTACCCTATGTCTTAGAATAATACATAGTGTAATATTACACTATGTATTATTCTACCCACCCAACTGTATACCACATTGCTGTATATTCACTATACAATTACGATACTATATATTATCTTATACATTGTATTAAACATTACACTTTAATACTATTTATTATTATACAATATGCTATACACTATACCATTGACCGTCGCGTGAAAGGTACTAAAAGGAAGCAACGAAATATGTCAATGGGAGAGTGGTGGTAGGAAGCTTGCAGCGGAGCAAAGAATCCATTCCCTGCGGAGAATACAAGATATATAGTCAATGCCAGTGAGTGGAACGCGGTCTGAAAGTCACCGTAAACGTGGACACAATCAATTAAGATCCGAAATGGTTTATTACGTCCTTCCAATGATTGCTAAGCCGGAATCCATCTTCTCGGTTGAAATTGTCTCTGTGTTTGTATATGTGGATCGCCTCATGAACGAATCTCTCATGGTAGCCAGATGGCTTGCAGAGAACCTCTGTCTTGGAGAAGTCAATATCATGTGAACCCACTGAATTGTAATAGTGATCTGCCACGGCTGAGGTGTTTGTCCTACTGTGTTTCAAGTCTGCTTTATGTTCACGGATGCGGTCCGAGACATGTCGTTTGGTTTCTCCAATGTAACTGCTACCACAGAGGAAACTTAGTTTGTAGACGCCAGGGTACTGTACTTTAGCTTTTTACGTGGTTGTTTAGTTACTGCAGCTACATACTATTAACATTCCTTCCCTTTATTAATGCTACCCCTACCCCCTCCCTTTGATGCTGCTAATCCTGCATAATGCATGGGCATAATATGACTTTGAAAACCCTCCGCCCACCTCCCACGCATTTCACAATTAGCACTATTCGCATTCCTGCATTTCCCATAAATATGCTACATTCCTCTTCATATGCAAATTCTTTTGTCAAGGCGCTCTTCCTCCTTCCTCTCAGCTTAAACAGACGCTCCAAGCCTAGGACGGCTGCTTGCGTTGTGGCCGAAACGTCGTGAGAATTATTTTATTATGTTTTATTTGTATTATTTTATTACTTCCCTTTTACGTGACTTTACCGAAAGAACCAAGAAGATAGATCCCTGCAGTCACGAAAGCTTTAAATCGAGATTTTATTTTATTTATCATTTTATTTCAGGAGGAGTCTCAAGACTCGTTTTCAGGAAAGGCACTTGGCCACGAATCCCACGAGTCGTGGGAGCTTGGCTTCGTGTGGGAGGAGGAGACCGCAAGATCTCGGAGACAACCCCAAGGACGAAGTCCACTTCGCCCACCTCCTCCTGTAACGACTCGTCACCACCCGGCCATATCGCACGCAAACCCCTCCAAAATTTGCGCGGTTCACAAATCTCCGCGTGATCCATCAATGCACAGCATCCAGAGGGCTGGATCACAGGCGTGCGCACTACCACACAAGTGTCCAGGTTGGATCGGGAATCTATGTTCACGGGTGGAACTTTGTCGCATGGAACTACTGCACGGTGTTGAAGGACCCAGGCTGAGAGACGTTCCCAGGTTTGGTACACCGCTACTGCCGATGTAGATGCAGAGCAACAACTGCAATGTTACATTCAGGTGGTCAAGCCGCAGATACCCGCATTCAGGAGTAGCGTGAGAATAATTTTATTATGTTTTATTTTTATTATTTTATTATTTCCCTTCTACGTGACTTTACCGAAAGAACCAAGAAGATGAGTAGCGGAGTGTATCGCTGTAATGTCTCCTTCGTATTTGTGGATTGGCGCATTGTGTCGTTATACATTGTACAGTCTGTTCTGGATGACCACAGTCGCACACTACTGGAGAGTTTTCCATTTTCCATTTGTGCATCAGGTATCATCCGCATCCACTGCCATGGTTTGTGCAGTGGATGCAGTTTAGGGTGGACCATGAGCTTGTTCGCGGTAGTCCGGTTCTGATTTTCACTCCCACCATAACCACGACGCTCCGGGTTGCCCGGGCCGAGTTCCACCCCTGGTGGCGACCCTGGCACCACACGTCCATGAGCCATTGCATTGAGGGACTGCTCCTGTGTGGAGTTATCTTGGTGTGGTCTGGGACTGTTGTTTGTTTTTACCGACTTTCTCAAGCTTGGTAAATCGGAGTTATATAATAAAAAATATTTACGTATTTATATTTAGAGACTTGATTACCATTTTCTCTATTTTGCACTATCGTTTTTGTTGTTGAAAAAGAGCTTCATAGCTCATCAGATTCCTACTGCAGGCTAAATAAATTGATTCAGATTCTGATTGGCGATGCTTTTTGTAAACAAACCCGTGGGGTGGAATCAACTCGTTTGCAATGGTTCCACAGGGTGTTAATAGACACACAAACATTGGGGATACTGGCCTTATCTCTAGGAACATGGAATTTCCACCACTGGTCCAGAACACGCAAGGATGTAAACGTCTCTGTGCTTTGGCCCGCGTCTCACACTGTGCCCCCACCCCACCTCCCTCCCCAGCTCTCGAGGTGGGGGAGGGGGGCGGATCGCATGGAGCCTCTCGTTGGACACTGCGACCCCCTTCGACCCCCGGGCTCATGCTCCCCACCAGTGACCTCGGCACCTGCTCTGGGTGCAGCACGAAACTGCTGGTCCCGGAGAACGGTGGTGCACCGGCCCTGCAAGCCCCGCGCAGCGACGCTCACGACCCCCCGTGGCGGTGGCGGCAACATCGGGGTCGCATGGGGTACGGGCTCCTGGAACCACCTCGACCTCCCCGAGGAGCCCTCGGCCTCTTGGAGCACGTGGCGGCCGCTGTGCCGGGCCCCGTCTCGGTCCTGCGAGAGCCTTCCCTGTGGCGAGGGGAGCGGCGGGAGAGGCGAGACAAGGAGACGGACGGCGAGGCGCTGGAATAGTGGGGGGGAGCGCTGCTTGTGGTGCTGGTGGCGGTGAAATAGGTGGTTTCGGTGGACGTGGAAGACGAGGTGGTGGTGATAGTGGAGGAGACAGTGGAGGTGGTGAACGTGTTGTTATTAGTCATAGGAGTGGAGGAGATGGTGATGCCGAGGAGGAGTCGGTGAGGAGCTCTCACACTGCCGTGCGCGGTTCGCTCGTGAGCTGGCTCGTCCAGGAGATCCCCTTGGAGCCAAACCCAAGTGACCCCTCCGCCCCGAGCACCAAGCAGGGCTCCCCGCACAACTCCAACCTCACCACTGCGCCGCCCATCCCCGACATGCACCTCCTTCACCTCCCATTATCGCGCGCATCTTCCACCTCGTCGTCGTCATCGTCGGACGACGACGACGATTATTCCGGGACCCCCGCGGTGGCAGAGAGGCCCGCGTCAGCTTCGGGGCCCAGGGTTGGAGGGAAGAGGGCAGCCCTGGGGCGTCTGGTGAACGGGGTCCTGGGGGCCCTGGTTTCCCCCGAGCGCCTCCTCCACCACAGGGTCAGGGTCCTGATGCGGGACCCGGCCACACGGCTCGGGGAGCTGGCGTGCCGCTTCAGGGCCCGCGTAGGGCAGGAGGTCGCCGCGGTGGAGGCGACGAAGGCAGCGGCCACGCCAAGCAGGGCCAGCGAGGACGAGCAGAGGGGCGAGGAGCGTGGGGACGAGGGAGATGGCGAGGTGGAGGCGGCTGAGGAGGAGGAGACAAGCACCACCTTCTTGCAGGAGTTGGGCGCCGCGCTCGCCGACATCCGGGAGGAAATGTCGGCGTCGCAGGAGCTGGAATCCGGAGTCTTGCAGCTACTACCGGAGGAGAGCCGAGGTGAGCGGCGATCTCCCTCCTCCGCACAGCGCGGAGACGAGGAACTACTTTTTGGAACGGCGACTCTCTTCTTCTTTGGTGCCTCGGCCTTAACGCTCGGTTCCCTGCCTGCAATGTTCCCCATCTGTCCACTGCTTTCAACATCCTAGTTCTTGAGTGACTGGAGGACTGCTCCGAGAGTTCTCGACGGGCTATCAAGCAGGAGGCCGTGCGCTCCACTGCTCTGCTCTGTGCCCGCAGGCCAAACTCTGTTTTACCCTCCGCTTGTGTGGGAGATGGATGCTATGGGCCGTGCAACAATGTCCCAGTGCGACGAGTCACTGTAGTCCGGAATTTATGAGAAAGCGACAATGTGAATAACTCTTTTGTACTTGTATGGTACACTCCACCGTGAGCTGTTTTTTACAAGAATGACCTCGGTTACAAAGACTTCGGTTACAAAAAAACAAAGCAGGTGTCAGGGGTTGGGATCGAGCCCACGATCTCCTGCATACCAGGCGAGGGAGTTAACATCTCTAACAAACGCAATCCAGGAAACCAACATTCAAGTCATGCACAACTGAAGTCAATGCTAGCAGCTAACTCAGAAATATAAAGCTAGGTAGGGGTCACTGATGAAGACCTGGTCACTTTTGCACTGGGCCATGGGGATACGAGATACATGGGGTCATGGAGTCATGGAAAGTGAGACACGGGGCACAAGGTGTGAGGACACAGGACATGAGACCTGAAAGCCTCAGTCTCAACCCTTTTTCTTAGGAGGCTTCTGAATTGGGACGTTTTTTTTAAAGCAATTGGAGCCCTTAGTGCCGAGCCGAGTGGTTTGGCCGTGTTCTCGGAAGAGGCTGGCATTTTAACGGAACTCAAGTTCTCATTTAGAACGTTTTTTTTCTTTCTTGCTTCGGCATCGGTGCCCACGAGTTTCCGGGTGAGGTTCACGTTGCTTGCTGTCTTGGTGCAGACTTTCTGCAAACATTTCAGCAGCTCAGGCCTCATCCCCGAGCCGGTGTATATTTTTACCGTACGGCTGGTTTCTGGACCTTCTCATCGCAGACGCGTTGAGCTCACCGTCCGTTTACGTGGAACTCCACGGGTCTCGGGTCATCGATTTGAACGTATTGGCGGTACATCGGCGGAGCGCGGTATAAAAAAACAAGATCACATTTTTGCGCAATAAATATTTGCTCACTCGATTTGCAACTGAAGAGGCTTCGCAGTCCTATAGCAACTCAGCCCTGATGACGATCGGTTGCTCCATGTTCCAAAGGCAAGATTTGACTCCTCGTGCCCTAGACTTGGTCGGACGGTTCCTCGGTTCATGAGGAATAATTTATCGGCAGACGGTAGCATCAAAAGATTACGACTTGTAGCATCACACGGTTCGAATGGGAAAGCGGCTGCTGAATCTAAGTAGTGCAACTTCTGATGGAGAGTCTACAGCTCACTCAAGGGCAACAGCGACATCGTCAGACTGTTTTATGAGGACCTAGCGTACCGCCAATACGTCCATTTGGCGGATGTTGCACAATATCCCAAAAAATATTCCGCCATCAAGTTCTAGGTCCTGTGCAAGGCTTGGCCTCACCTCTCTCCGAGCTTGGTGGTCGTGCACCGGCGGGACGCTCTCGATTTGGCGACACACACAGGTGTGCAGCACCACGTGTCCAGACGCTTTAAAGCCCTGTCCAGACCACCAACTCTAAACAACCGTGTGGTAATTTTTGTCATTTAGACCAGTGACTGGCGGAGTAGGAAATATGGCCGTCCCAACAGCAAGCAGTGAAACAAGGACACACAACCGAAGACCGGTTTAGTCCTCATTAGGACTCATTGGGACGGCGCAGCCACCAATGTTCTTTGTCACCGTCCGCCACCGGGATGTCCGGATTTTCTCCTAAACGACAAAATGGCCTCGCATTTAGTTCCATTGGACTGGTGGTCTGGATAAGGCCAAGGGCTTTTGTGATTGGCGTAGTGCTACACAATTCTACAGCAAGCAGCCCATGGGCACATCGCCACCGCGGCTGGAATGACCCCCTATCCATGCTCTGCGGTCAGAGAGCGCGAGGTTCGAATCCTCGCTTGTCTCGCACTGCCTTCTGGGAGTCGAGCAGCAGAGTTGTGCGGACGAGCGCTATAGGAGCGGTACCGGAGCGGTACAGGAGCGATATAGGAGCGAACGATAAAGGAGTGGTATAGGAGCGATATACGAGCAAGCGGTATAGGAGCGAGCAGTTTAGGAGTGATATAGGAGCGAGCGGTAAAGGAGCAGGATAGGAGTGTGCGATAATAGGAGTGAGCGGATTAGGTCAGCAGCTTGTGAGGCGCACAGAGGAGCACTGTAGGCCGGGCCACGGTGATGATAACCCGACATCCCGTTACTCGTTTTATACACCCAATGTGACGATCATCACCCCCCACCGTGCCCCCCCACCCCACCCCATCCAGAGTCGGTGCTAGAGTCGTGCCTGGCCGCCTGCCTGCTGCGCCCGCTTCACGGCGCCATCGTCGCCTGCCTGGAGGCCCGGCGAGGTCTCGACGGCTCAGCTTCCCGGTTGGCCCGGGGCCTCCGGGCGGCACGCGGCGGGCCCTGCCCCTGCATGTGGTGCGGTGGGGAGCGGCCCCTGGCCCCCCCCAGCGTAGAGGGAGTGAGGAGGACTCTGGCGGCGATGGGGCAAGCGTACGCGCCGCACGGCAAGGTGGCACGTCTGCTGGCGGCCTGCAGGCTCGTGTACGACGCCATGGGCACGGCCACCAGTGGGTGATACCGGCAATGGCATCATCAGCACCATAAGCAGCACCATCATTATCAGCACCATCAGCAGCATAATCAGAAGCACCATCAGCATACTACTGAGCCAAGAATGTGTCCTGCACGTGACGTCACTCCATGAGGCCCACCCCCCTCATTAATATTCATAAGTGGGTGGAATTTTACACTAACGCAGAGGAAGGTCAAGGTAAAAAATAAATCTACGCAGCACAGTGCGACATCCGTGCGTGACGTCACTGCTAAAGAGCCCCCCCCCCCCCCTTTATTAATATTCATGCCCGCGTTACGCACTCCACATGCTGCACCCATCCACAATAACCATTAGCGGGTGACGTCACTCCACATGGGACAATAATAATGAGCGGAACAATTTTATATTGAATATTTCAGATTTACTGCAATATACACCCATCCTAGGACAGGCAAAAAGCTAGTCAAAAGTAACAAAACAATTATAAGCATGGTTGTGAAAAATTATGCCTGTGTTAGTCTATCACACCCAACAAAAAAAATTCCACATCCTATCAGCTGCTGTCGATACAATGAATGTTGAAAACCGGTCCACGCTTTTGCTCGTATTGAACCAATGCTCGTGCGAAGATGATGCACTCATGGTATGACGAAGGAGCGTTTGTCGCACTTACGTAATCATCCTTGATCGCGACCAGCGCTGAGGCAGCCACCGCCCCTCGGTGCGTGTCCTTCCATCGTGTCGATGTCAGCGAAGCACCACGCGGTGCCGCTGCCGCCGCTGCGACGTTGCCGGCGCATTCGTTTATTTTTGTTAAGTTGCTGCCATCGCCGTGACCACGATGACGTTTGCGGTGCCATTGCCAGGCCGGGGGGAGGCGCTGGGCGCCGATGACTTTGTGCCGGCGTTGGTGCACGTGGTGTCACGCGTGGAGCTGCCGTCACTCATCGTGCATGTGCTCTACGCCATGGAGATGATGAATCCGCTCGCCCTGCACGGGGAGGGTGCGCCACTCACCCCACTCCGATTTCACCACTATACCCGCGTCAACGCTCACTCACTCATGTCACTGCTCACCCGTGTAAACACTCGCTCACCCAAAGCAACGTTCACGAACCCACGTCAATGCTCGCTCACCCGCGTTGCCACCGACTAACCCGCATTACCATTGGCTCGCTCTCAACATCCCCCATGACTCTGCTCTAGCAGACCGACAGAGAATATAGCGTCTGTATTTAATGTGGGGGCTCTGCAAGACTCTCCTCAGCGCACTGCCTAGGAAGGGGGAGATGCGGAATAACCCTTGCCAATACCTTTCCTCGCCTCACACCCCCCCATCCCCTCCCTAGAAAGAGAATATGGCAATCCTGCACACAGGCGAACACACACTTCCGCCTCCCCCTCAATCCCTGGGATGTCTCCCTCCATCCTCCCCCCTCCCATCCCCTGCCCCCCCAGGAGGCTACTACCTGACTACGATCTACGGGGTCCTCTTCATGCTAGAGCGGGAGCCGAGCGGTGGCCGCTGCGAGCGGCGGGGCCTCAGCCGCCGGGCCCAGCGCTCGCTGCACAGCTGGGAGCGCAGGCGCACCGCCAGGCTGGCGCGCCGCTGATGGGGCCCCACTGGCCGTGATAGTGCGGGGCGGGGGACACCCCCGCCCACAATCGCGACAATAACCGGTGTCTATTATTTATGCAATAAAACGTCAAGACAGTCTCGCGTCTTGGTCTTGTTTCCAGGAGTTTGGCGGCAATGATCAACACTTACAGGCCAGTGCTCCATCATCTTGTGCTGCCCTCCTCCCCCCAAGGCTAAATAACTGCACTCAAGAGATGCTTCGTTTGGATGTGGGCGCAATGCAAATGCAAGCAGCAGGGTTATGGTTTATAATCCTGGAATCCGGCCAGGTGTTTCAAAGGTAGAGCGGCTCACGTTCGGAAGCTTGCGACTTTAGATCCTGGTGGGGGGTTAACTCAGGCCAATTGCCCCACCTTGGTGGATAACACGAGTCCCAGTGTGGAAAGACTTGCCCCGCACCGCTCCCCTTCCCTTCCCCTGCCATAGGAATGTGGCATTTCCACCACTGGTTCAAGGGGCTGTAAAAACAAGATGAACACTTCCTCAAAGCTCATTTGAGCAGCAGGACATCACTTGGGACTTGAAGTTTTTTTTTTAAGTTGAGTGTGTGCGTGGGGCCGGCAGATCATCAAGCTGCGATTTGGGATTGGAACGATTTCCGCACACGCGAGAGGGGAGATGCCGCTCGCGGAACGCCACAGCGGTGGAGTCGAGACGCACGCAGAGCGAACTTCGCCCCTCTTCCGACGGCGGCAACGAACACAGTTGCATGCGCGCGCGTTGGGCCGGCGCTGTGTTCGTGCCACCGCGAGCGGCCATCCGGCACCGTGGCGCTACCAGCGTCTGGCTCGCCGCGTGCTGAGCTCGCTCGGTGAGAGGTACCCGCATGGAAAGACGCGGCCGTGTAAGCTGTCGACAAACCGGGGTTTATTTTTCTGGGTTTCAGTAACGGACGACAACGTTGATCCCCAACCCTCCCACCCTCCCCCCAACTCTCCCACCCTCCCACCACACTTCTCAACTTTGACCCCCGTTTGCCGACCCATGAAACTAAAAACCCACGTCAACTGTTTTTTTTGTTCCTTCCAGCATAAAAAAAATCTCAGCTAAAAAAATTACATTGCAACGTTGTGCTCACATCCGACAGCCGCCGCACGACGCCCGCAGTGTACAACTGTAATTTACCGCGTGACATTTTAAACACTCAATTTCTGTTCCGGCATTTAATGACAAAAAAAATACATGACCATCATGGGGGATTAAAACTATGAAAAACGGTGGACAGAGGAAACGAAGTAAATGGGGACGGAGCGCTCAGAGACGGGGGTCACCGGGACAAGAGAGGTCGGCACGAAGCTATGATCCTGGGATACCTGGGTTCGACACCCCAACGACGACGGACAAGGTGCGAACCGCGACGTGCGAACTTGCCCGGGAAGACCCTCCCCCCCCCCCCCCCCCGAGGTCAACTCGGCCTTAAAATGAGCCCCTGGTCAGGTGGCCCGGCGGCAGGCCGTGGTCCACGTGGAGGAGTTGATGCACCACCCCTACCCCGTGTCCCGTGTCTCAGTAGCGAGAGTAGCGGGAGGTTGGGGGGGGCATGGGAAAGCTGCCTCGGCCCGGGTAGGAACCCTGGTGGGAGGGGGGGGTTGATAAAGGGGAGCACGGGGGGGGGGGGGGTGGGGGGGCGTGAGCCCCCATTCCTCAACAACACACACACACAAACTCCGCCAAGTAGGGGCGAGTGCTGTTAGCATGTATTAAAGACAGAACTACAAATACACCTCCCTCCCCCGGACCCAACACCCACCAAACCACACAAACCACTGACCACACCCAATAAACTACCACCACACCCAACACACTATCAACACAAAAATCACAAAACCCAATCACACGGCACAGAAACACACCAATCACCGTGCAGCCTTAACAGACTGTTGGGGGCAAGTGCTGCTAGCGAACACCCATGGAGGCCGGCACAGCAGACCACGGGGTGGGTGACCAGCACCATACTCTGCCGCCTTTGTCTCCCCAGTGGCGATGTTTATACACGGCGCACTAGGTACTCATTTGTGGCTGAGTTGGCCGAGTTGACCTAGGGGAGGCCCAGGACTGGTTCAGATAATCATCACTGGTATTGGCCGTGAGTGGGAATTGAACTAAGCTCACCGGGTTTGGAGTGCAGCGTGCTAACCACTACACTACCGCTCCCCATCGACACGCGCACATGCACGCATACAGACGCATGCACACACCCGACCTCTTGACTTACACGGGGTGCTCCGTGCCGCGGCTGGAACATCTGCTGCTGCTGCTGCTGCTGGACCCCCCAGCTGCCGCCTCCACTCTGCTGGAAGTTGCCCCCCCCCGCCGGGGGGTAGGATCCCTGCGACCAGGCCCCCTGGCCCCCAGAGCCGCCCCCTCTCTGTGTGGTCATCCTGGGTGGAGCAGAGGGGAGAGGGTCGCAGGCGTTCACGCACAAACCTCCCCCCAAAGGCAACTCTGTCCGTCACGGTCTTAGAGACACCAGCAGAGTTGTCCAGGCGAATGTATGGGGAGCTCGTGGGGTGAGCGAGTGAGCACGTGGGTGAGCACGTGGGTGAGCGAGGCGGGTGGAGGAGGTGGGTGGAGGATGTGGGTGGAGGAGGTGTGCAATTGAAGCAGACGCCGGCCCTCACCGGTTGGAGAGTGGGGGGTTGTAGAGCTGTCGGGGCTGTGGGTTAAACCACTGCTGAGAGTCTTGCCGCGCTGGCACTGGGTCATACAAACATCTCAGATTAGCATGGTTGACAGCGTAAGGTGCGAATAAAGTTCAACATACATACACACAAATACAAAGCTCCCCCATATAGAAATAACAGACTGTTGGGGCAAGTGCTGCTAGCGAGCACCTATGAAGACCGGCACGGCACACGGCGGGGGAGGCCTGCACCACGCCCAGCTGTCTTTGTCTCCCCAGTGGCGATGTTTACACACTGCAATAGGTACTAATTTGAGGCCGAGTCAAAAGACAGGTTCAGATAATCGTCACGCTGGTGTTGGCCGTGAGCGGGAATCGAACTCAGGTCGCTGGGTTCGGAACGCAGCCCGCTAACCACTGCACCACTGCTATCATAGAATACTCGATAGAAAAAGTTTCAGTCCAACGAACAATCAGGGCGCAGGAACGCACTACGTTATGGAGCTGTGGGGTTCGGTGGGCAATGCTACCGCATGCCTACATGGAAGACTGCACACTGTTGAGTGTACAATTTGTAAATTTTATTTAAGTAAGTTTTTTTATATACATACTGTACAGTATAAAATGTTATTTTGAATGTACATTTTCTTTGTTTACAATATGAACGGCAAGTTATGAAGTGTTTACAGTGTGAAATGGTATCTGATGAAGGCTGGGCACGCATACTCATATTATTGTTATAAGTTATTCAATCTACGAAGTTTCGACATACGAACAAAGCTCCAGGAACGCATCTGCTTCGTATACCGAGGCATTGCACGACCACACAGTTTCAAGCCGTAACTTGCACAGAATGAATTCAGACAATCAACATCACAAGGCGCACACGGTTAGACAGAACACGCCGCCGGTTGCAGGTGCCGTGCATTGTACCGTGTGTGCTCCCTGCGTTTTTTTACCGCAGGTGTGCACGAGGTGAGAAACCGACGGCGTGGCCTAGCGAGTGTGCAATATCTTTCTGTGCTGATGTTACCATGTCGTGGGCCAAAGAGCATGGACTGTCAGCGTAAAATAATCGATGCGAGGATGAAACGGTCAGGTCCGGGGTGCCACCCAGATAATTAATTATTTCATTAATTCACTCTCTGGGTCATTCACTCGGGCACTCGGTCGCTCATTCCCCCAGGACTCACTCTGCCGGTTGCTGGGCTGAGGCTGCCCCTGGCCATAACCTCCGTGAGCCTGGGGCCAGCTGTTCCGAGAGGTCGCGGCCTGGGCAGTCGAGTGCCTGTGGTGTCGAGAAGGCAAAGTGTTCACATCCACACCACACGGCCTCATCACCTATACGGTACAAACTCACCACGCACACCACAAGGCCTCACCACCTGTACAATACAGCCTCACTAACCACACCACATTGGCCTCACCACCTATACGGTACAGCCTCACCAACCACACCACATGGCCGCATCACCTATACAGTACAGCATCGCCACTCACACGCCTGCAGATTTAAGAGTCACTCAAGAGTCACACACAGACTCTCTCAAACACTGTCACTCACCACTCGCACAAACAGACTCTCACCGTCACTCGCTCACACCGACTCTCCCAGACACCAACCCCACCGGTGCCCCTCACGCACCGCAGCATGTTGAAGGAGGCCTGGCCCAGGTGCTGTTGCTGCCGATTGGGGTTGAATCCGAGCTGCGGCTGGTAGTTGCGCCCGGGGTTCCTTTGTTCCCAGTCGCCCGGCTTCAGCACCTTCTCCGCTTGCCTGGGGTCACGCGGGGGTCACGCGGGGGTCAGTACGCATGCGTGCATATGTGCGCGTACGCGTGTGTGTACGTGCACGAATACATGTGTGCATACGCATAGTGACGGAACGGTGGATGCAGGCCCATGTCCTTGACATCAGGACCTACCGTTGAGCTGATCTGCCCACTGACCATCGACTTGTCATCTGTAAGATGCGCCTGCCATTCTTCCACTTCGGTGAAATTTCCATTTGGTACAGATACAATGGGAGGTTGATCGATGGCCAGGTTCGGTCAAGGGATGGCTCCCTATTGGTCAACCATGTTATGTATGCTGATGATCTGGTAATTGCTGTTCACTCGGCGGAGGAGTTTAAGTCACTGCTGCCGAAGCTTACCACTTAGAGGTGGGGCCTTACGATTAGCCCAATCAAAACTTAGCACCTGCCTGGGAATTTTGCACCATCGGACCCTCCACCCCCACAACTCCCAATTGGTGATGAGGCAGTTGTGGAGAGTGGAGAGAGTGGAGAGTTTTCCATACCTGGGCAGTATGCTCATGACCGGCTCCGGTTTGACAGCAGAGGTCTCACTCCGAATCAGTCGAGCGGCATTATCTTTTCATCGGCTGCGTAACGCTGTTGTAGCTACCTGGTCTGTCGCTCAGCACGAAGCTTCAGGTCTTCTCGGCCACAGTCATTCCCTCCCTTCTCTACGCTTGTGAAACATGGACCCCCCTAATGGAACATCTTCGCCGGTCAGAAACATTTAGGCCGGCCTGCCTACGATCCATCCTGGATATAACCAGCCTGGATTGTGTAAGGAGCTCTCAAAATCCTTGAAAGATCTGGGCAAAGTCCCATCGGTGAGCTCCTCCGGCAGGCAAGGCTGTGTTGGCTGGGTCATGTCGGCCGCATGCCCAGCCACCGCATGCCTAAACAGCTTTTGTCCAGCCGGATAGAGGGGGCTAAATGGGCACGGCACGGGCTAGAGAAGAGATGGAGTGATGTGGTACAGGAGGATGTGGAGCTGAGTGGACTTTGCGATGACTGGTATCAGCAGTGTTAAGATCGCTCACAACTAGCGGAGCCCCGGATGGCTAAAGCACAGCAAGTTGTCACAGTAGGTGGCACAGATGGTGCATCAGCCTGTCATCTCAGTCAACCCGTGGCACCTGGGTCTGCCCCGTGACCTCCTGCCAGCGGGCGTTCGACACTTCACGTGGCCTCAAGGTGCACATGGCCTGGCACAAGCGTCGTGGTGACGTCACCGCCACTTAGTGGCGAATGGCAGTTGTTGTTGTATGTGCACAAGTACATGTGTGTGCATGCGTGTGCATGCGTGTCACGACGGCCGAGCGAAAGCGTTTGGAACTCACTTGGCCCCCGGGAGGAACTCAGCCTTGAACACGAATCCTTCCTCATACTGCGGGTCCCGGAACAAGATGCTGCCACACGGAGGGGGCGGAAGGGGGGGGGGTCGGGGACTCTGAGACGACGGCGAAGAGGTAGGGGGGAAGGGGAGGAGAGAGAAAGGAGGAGTGCCACGAGCTCTGGTTGCAGCAAGAGCGGGGGGCAAGGCACGCCCAGGGCCGTCCATAGGGGGGGAGGGTGTGGGCCCCCTGACGCCTTCAAACTAAACCGAAAGGGAGTATTACATCTGACACCACCGTGACATGAAAGCACAGAGGCCCTACCCCCCTCCCCCCCCAATGCACGGGGCCCGGGGCGGTCGCCTCAATTTGCGGCTCTCGGTGTGAGGTGAGTCGGGGGGGAGGGGCAGTGACACGATGAGGAACTGATGATTGCTGACTGAGAACTGAGAAGTTCCAGGTCGGGGTTATCGGGGGCCACGGTGGATGAGTGGCGTGGGCGATCGAGGGGGTGGGAGATGGGCAACGGAGGGGTGGCTGGTTGCGATGTCACCACTGACCTCACACAGCTGTTGTGCTTCACGTCAGGCAGCGTGGGCACAGGGGACTGCACAACCCTGTCAGACACACAAAACACACACAAAATACAAAGTTCGCTCATATAGCACGAACAGACTGTTAGGGCTAATGCTGTTAGCGAGTAGCACGTATGAAGGTCAGCACACGATGGGGTGGGTGGCCAATACCACGCTCGGCCGCCTTTCTATCTTTCTATCCCCAGTAACTTCTATTTACACGCGGCATCAAGTACTCATTCGAGGCCAAGGACCAGTTCAAATAGTCGTAATTCTTATTGGCCGCGACTCGAACTCGCCGGGTTTGTAGCATACTGCACTAACCATTGCAGCACTGCTCCCCACTGTGTACAAACTTGCGCGCGGACACACGCACGTGCGTACGTCAGTACCTGCCAGGCAGGATAGAGTCCTGGTCCAGACGTAGTTTACTCGTCATGCCGTGGCAGAGGTTGGGGGGCAGATCCACCTCCTACGGAGGGGGGAGGGGGAGATATGGTGAGGAATGGTGAACAGGGATTGGACCAGTCCAAGTGACGACACCAGATAGCGTTACAGTTCACCAGGATTGCTCCAAGTGAGCCTGACTGCTGATGAGAAACCAAACGTTAAAAGCGGCCCAGAGTTCTGTACATGTCGATGCAGTGGTCCTTTACACAAACGCCAAGCGGAGGGGTTGGGGTCAGGTGAATGCCACCCCCCCCCCCCCCTCTGGACCCATGACACCCACACTCCCCTACAAGGACCCGTGACCCCCACGCTCCTCCCCCCACCTGGACCCGTGACCCTCGCGCCCCCCACCTGGACCCGTGACCCCCACCTGGACCCGTGACCCCCACGCCCCCCACCTGGACCCGTGACCCCCATGCCCCCCCACCTGGACCCGTGACCCCCACGCCCCCCACCTGGACCCGTGACCCCCGAGCCCCCCACCTGGACCCGTGACCCCCACGCCCCCCACCTGGACCCGTGACCCCCATGCCCCCCCACCTGGACCCGTGACCCCCACGCCCCCCACCTGGACCCGTGACCCCCGAGCCCCCCACCTGGACCCGTGACCCCCACGCCCCCCACCTGGACCCATGACCCCCACACCCCCCCACCTGGACCCGTGACCCCCGAGCCCCCCACCTGGACCCATGACCCCCGAGCCCCCCCACCTGTCCGTTCTCAGCTCCGCCGCTGTAGAGCTCCACCATGAAGTCCTGCAGCGGGTGGTACTGCCCCACAAACAACACGTCGCTGCCGAGGCTGTTCCTACGAACTGAGCAGGGTGGGGGGGGTGAAGGGTTGGTGAATCATGTAAAGATCTGTGAGACTCCGAAGCCAAAAAGACGGAAGGACGGCCAGACAGCGGCTCAGGTCAGAGACGTTGAGCTGGCACTTTCATTAAACTGGGTCCTCACCAACGACTTGCATAGGGACCCATAGACTCACAGGGAGACCTATAGACTTCGCATGGAGACCCAAAGAGTCACGTAGAGACCTTTAGATTTACACACACTGGGTTTATGATTAAACCGAGTTCTCAAGTATCTGTCAAGAGTCACCAATGGCTACGCAAAAAAATGATTGCCTTGCATATGGTTCGATGCTTAATTGGAAAAATTCCAGCTCTGACAAAATCTCGGATTGACCACCACATGACTGCGAGCGTTACTCTCAGCGGCAGAGCGGGTGGGGTGGTTACTGTACTCTATTTACTGTGTGCGGAAACAGAGGTCACGTGAAGAGGAATTAATCTCAGAGGTAGCTCTGCAATATCCGCTTACGTGGGCCCGTGTCCACCACGTAGGGCCACAAGACAAAACGCCGATCGGGACAAACACAACTTGGACTCGCGAGGTGATCATGAGGGGGGGGGGGGCATCGGGGGCGATCGGGGGGATGCAGGGGAGGGGAGGCCTCACTCTCGTCCTCCGAGAGGTCGGGGTAGACGTCCGCGAGGGCCGCACGCAGACGGCGCTCGTCCACGAAGGGCAGCAGCGCCACGCCTATGGGCAGCACAAGTCACACGCATTACACAAATACACACACACAACTATCCCCCTGTATAGGCTTAACAGACTTTTGGGGCAAGTGCTGTTCGCCAGTAGCACTTATGAAGGACGGCAAGGCCCACAAGGGAGTGGGTGGCCAGCACCATGGGAGACAAAGGTGGCCAGGCATGGTGCTGGCCACCTTTGTCTCCCTAAGTGGCGATGTTAACACATCGCACCAGGGACTCCTTTTAGGCTGAGTCTACCTAGGCAAGGCCGAGGACTGATTCAGATATTCGTCGCTACACCATTTCCTTAGTTACTCCATCTAAATGATTGAGTGAAGATGTTTCAGCAACTCAATTTTACCGTAAGTCGTTTAAACGTAATTTTTCTGAACTGACTTTTGTGAGGAAATTAATTTAGTTTTTTATGTGAGCTGTTGTCCATTTTTTCTGCAACGAAGCTGTTTTTGTTCCAATTTCTATTTGGCTGTTTTTATTAATCCTGTTCAACTCATCATCAGCTGTGAAATCAACTTCAACCATCATTGGTGGGTGGATGGTGGGGCTCACCCTGCCAGGCGTACTTCTTCCCGTTGAGGTCGATGGAGAAGTCGTCGGGATAGAAGTCGATGATTTTCGAGTCCTGTGGGAGTGAAAATCACGGACACGTGTGTACAAAGACAAATTCCCGCTGTATAGCCTTAAGACTGTTGGGGAAAGTGCTGTTAGCGAGCACCTATGAAGGCCGGCACTGCACACGCGGGGGTGGGTGGCCAGCACCACGCCCGATCGCCTTGGTCTCTTCCCTAGTAGGGATGTTTACTACAGACCGCACCAGGTACTCGTTTGAGGCCGCGTTGACCGAGCGGAGGCCCAGGACTGGTTCAGATATTCGTCAGCGATGTTGACCATGAGCGGGAATCGAACTCGGGTCGCCGGGTTCATCATGCAGCACGCTAACCGTTACCACGACCGCTCCCCCCCGGGCACATGCACATATGCACACACGCATGTGATTGTTGCTGTCAGGCTGTAACATCCCAGAGCTGGGTGAAGACCTCCCCCACTTCCCCCCCCCCCACCTTCCGTTGCCTCTGCTGCAACTCCGTTTCACCGCTATCTCTTCCGCCCCCCCTCTCGGTCTCTGCTCCATCGTTACATTTTGTCCATTTTTGTTCTGAAAAGTTCGGGTGAAGGTGGTGAGGTGTTGGGGAGGGGGGGAGAACTGATTGGAGACTCACCGGGTTGGACATGAGCTTGCGCCACGTCACCGGCAGGAAGTTGCCGCTGGCCTCCGGGAACACCCCCATCAGCTGTTCTAGGGGCTTGAACTGCAAGGGGGGGGGACAACCACGTTTCAAGTTTGAAGTTGATTGTGTGTAACCAGATGACAATTTAAGAGATCAGGATAGAAGTATAATTTGCAGGAGTGACTCATCTAGGTCACCAATATGACAATAGAAACATAAAAAAAAACTCTGTTATTCGGCATCCATGGGGAATGGAGGGTGCCGTTTCATCAAATATGCGGGTTGTCTGACAGTTATAGTTAACGAGCAGGAAGGACCCGGCGTTGCCTGGAGGAAAAATATATTTCAAATCTTGTCTTCTCTTAAAAACATAACATATACATACACAAATACTAAACTATTGTGAAAGCCCGGCGTTCCGTTTTCCGTTTGTCTGTTCATTTGTCCGTCAACAAAATTATAAGAGGCTTGCAGAAGTCCTGAATCAAAAAGTAATAAAGTGGGGGGTAAATAGTTGATCTAAAAGGATTCCAAAAATTGTCGACGCTCCCCTCAAAAATGTTTTTACCCCCCTGGAGGCATAAATACCGCCACACCCTACGTACAATAGAATGAGTATCTAGTGACTCTAAATCAGAGTATGGCTCTACAGTAGTATCTACTGACTCATAGTAGTATCTATTGACTCTATAGTAGTATCTGCTGACTCTGGAGTTGTATCTGACTGTACAGTTGTATCTACTGAGTAGAGTAGTATCTGACTGCCGTAGTATCTACTGACCGTAGTAGTATCTACCGACTCCATAGTAGTATCTACTGACTATAGTAGTAACTACTAACTCTATAGTCGTATATACTGATGCTGCAGTAGTATCCACTGACTATAGTAGTATCTATTGACTCTATAGCAGTATCTGACTCTAGTCGTATCTACCGACTCTATAGCAGTATCTACTAACCCTACAGAATGCCGTGGCGAGGCCTAGTCCCGCGGAGTGCCGCCAGCCTCGGCTAGATTGCCCAGCCGGCCGAGGTGGCACCTTGGCCGGCTGGGGCTGGGCTGCTGCCCCTCCCACTATCCCCGGGCCGCTCTACAGTCGTATCTACTGACTGTATAGTAATAACTGCACACATTGGGGTGGGAGAGGAGAGAAGAGGACGTCACACTGTTAAGAATTTACCTCAGTGTTCCGTTTTTATTTTTCATTTTGAACGCGATAGAGAATTCTCCCCCCCACCGTCCCCACCGACCGCGTGTGCGTTGCTAGGGGCAATGACGAGTCAGCGTTTCTGCTCATGCGCAGATGCGTGCTTTGGCACCGCGATCAGCGTAGTAATATAACAATAATAAATTGACGGATGAGAAAATCAAATAGCGCTTTTTCGTCCGGGGGCTTATTGTGTCGTATCGGTGTACTTTGTTGAAACGTAAACCCAACAGTTTGTCAGTTAAAAGCATCACAAGGCGTATGCGCAGACTGACAGACACACAGACAGACAAAAAATTCGTTTTATAGGTAAGATGGTTCACCACATTTTTCAAGTACATAAAATGTTTAAAGAAAGAAACCCAGCCTACATTTTAACTATGATATAAGAAATAAGATAACTCTCTTACAGAGTTACTCACTGGTCAGTTATAGAGAATTCTACGTTGATTGTCGAAGCAGTGAGGCCATTTAGAGTAGAGTATACAGTATTAGAGTACCGCGTGTACAGACTGGCGGTAGCGCCACCACTCGGCAGTATCCTGAAGCTTCTAAACTACAGACCTACGATACGCACACAGCAAGATGCTAGATGGCTGTTGTAATTTTTTGTCTATGACAGATGCCGGTTAATAGAGCATTTGCTGTACCACCAAAAAAGTACAACAATGAAGCAAATAGAAATCAGAGCAAAAATATCCAAACAGAAATCAGAGCGCCCAGGGCGTGGTGCTGGCCACCCACCCCCTCATCTGAAGATATGAAGCCGTCCTCCTGAAGAAGCCCCGAAGTCAAGACCAGTACTCGAGTCGGGGTCCGGGCTTGACGGCCTCCCCCAGTTGTGTTAGGGCTAGTTAGCTCAGAGGGACTACACTCCCCCAGGTTACCTGGTGGAAGGGGCAGCTACCCCTTTGTGTTAGCGAGTATTGTTATATTTCAATTTAAAGCTTTCGTGACTGCAGGGATTCATATTCTTGGTTCTTTCGGTAAAGTCACGTAGAAGGGAAATAATAAAATAATAAAAATAAAACATTAAAAAATAAAATTCTCACGACGTTTCGGCCACAACACAAGCAAGAACAGAGCTGCCAGAAAGACAGCGTCTCAATGAACACCAAGCTTAGCGGTGTTCATTGGGACGCTGTCTTTCCGACAGCTCTGTTCTTCACCCGAGGACAGCTGCTTGTGTTGTGGCCGAAACGTCGTGAGAATTTTATTATGTTTTATTTTTATTATTTCCTTTCGACGTGACTTTACCGAAAGAACCAAGAATATGAGTATTCTTAAAATAAACGTGTTGCCTCCAGAGAAACCTCGTTCTCCATTTGCACCCACTACATTTGTAAATGGCTTCACACGTGCCAATCGCATCTCCAACAGCGGTATAATTTGTAGCGTGCGGTTTTCGCAAGGAGATGCGCACGAAATCACAAGCGAGAAGGCACGGTGACAAACGGTGCCAACAACTGCCCAAGCTCTGCGGTCCTATACTCGGATGTTTGGCCAACGCCCGCGAGTGTTCCTACACATGGGGAGGGAACAGAGTGGCCGCGACTCGGTGGGGAATGGCGGCTGTTGTTGTTGTTGTTGTGCGTGTGTGCGTAGGTGCGCGAGCTCTCACGGGTTTGGTGTCGATGGCGAAGTCGGACGGCATGCTGGCCACGTTGTGGAAGTCAGAGGCAAAGGGCGCGTAGTGGAACGGGTAAAACCACTGCCACGACGCGCAGCCCTGAGACCAGTCACACCAGAGGGAGGAGGGTGAGCGGCGTTAGGGTGAGAGGGAGGAGGGTGAGCGGCGTTGGGGTGAGAGGGATGAGGGTGAGCGGCGTTGGGGTGAGAGGGAGGAGGGTGAACAGCGTTAGGGTCAGAGGAAGGAGGGTGAAAGGAAGGAGGGTGAGCGGCGTTGGGGTGAGAGGGGGGAGGGTGAGAGGGAGGAGGGTGAGTGGCTTCGGTGTGAGAGCGATGAGGGTTAAGCAGCGTTGGGGTGAGAGAAAGGGTGAGCGGCGTTGAGATGAGAGGGGGGAGGGTGGGCGGCATCTGGGTGAGAGGGGGAGGGTGAGCGGCATCGGGGTAAAAGGCAGCGGAGCGACGGGAGCGTGAGAGGGAGCAGGGTGAGCGGCGTTGGGGTGAGAGGGAGAAGGCGTTATGGTGAGAGGGAGGGTGAGCGGTGTTGGGGTGAGAGGGAGAAGGCGTTATGGTGAGAGGGAGGGTGAGCGGTGTTGGGGTGAGAGGAAGGGTGAGCGGCGTTGGGGTGAGAGGAGGCCGAGCGGCGATGGGGCGGTGGGCACCTGGTAGTAGTAGCGCAGCACCCAGCACAGGCCATGCACATACGCCCGCGCCACCTTGTCGGTGAATCCGGTGTCGCCGTCATCCACGTCGAACTTCTGGCGGTAGTATCGCTGCTTCCAGCCGTCCTCCCACAGCCTGCGTCGCCACCGCACACAAAGAGATCCCCCCCCGATAAGCCCACGCGGGCCATTGGGGATGAGGACCGTTAGCGAGCGGCACCTACGAAGGCCATCACGTGGGGGTGGCCTTGTGGACGGAACCACGCCTGACCGCCTTTGTCTCTCCGGCGTTGATGTTTTATAGGCACGGCGCCAGTCAGGCTCGCTGTGAGGTCCGTGGTGGGGAGTGGGGGGCCGTGGTGAGGAGTAGGGGGCTGTGGTGAGGAATCGGGGCGGTGGTGAGGAGCGGAGGGCCGTGGTGAAGAGCGGGGGGCTGTGGTGAGGAAAGGGGGGCCGTGGTGAGAAATGGGGGGCCGTGGTGAGGAGTGGGGGGCCTTGATGAGGGGGACCGTGATGAGGAGCAGGGTGCCGTGGTGGGAGTGGGTGGCCTTGGTGAAGAGTGGGGGGCTGTGGTGATGAGTGGGGGGCCGTGGTGAGTAGTGGGGGGCCGTTGTGGAAGTGGGGGGCCGTGGTGACGAGTGGAGGGCCGTGTTGAGGAGCGAGGGGCTGTGGTGACGAGTGGAGAGCCGTGTTGAGGAGCGAGGGGCCGTGGTGAGTAGCGGGGGGCCGTGTTGAGGAGCGGGGGGCCGTGGTGAGGAGCGGGGGGCCGTGGTAAAGTGTGGGGAACCGTGGTGGGAGTGGGGGGCTGTGGTGAGGGAGTGGGGCACCGTGGTGAGTGGGGGGCCATGGTGAGGAGTGGGGGGCCGTGGTGGGAGTGGGGGCCCGTGGTGAGGAGTGGGGGGCCGTGGTGGGAATGTGGGAGCCGTGGGGGGCCGTGGTGAGTAGAGGGCTGTGGTGAGGAGTGGGGGGCCGTGGTGAGGAGTGGGGGCCATGGTGAAGTGTGGGGGACTGTGGTGGGAGTGGGGGGTAGTGGTGGAGTGGAGGGGCCCTGGTGGGAGTGGGGGCTGTGGTGAGGAGTGGGGGGTCGTGGTGAGGAGTGGGGGGCCATGGTGATGTGTGGGGGACCGTGGTGGAAGTGGGGGACCGTGGTGGAAGTAGGGGGGCCGTGGTGAGGAGTGGGGGCCGTGGTGACGAGTGGAGTGCCATGGTGGCAGTGGGGGGCCGTGGTGAGGAGTGGGGGGCCATCATGAAGTGTGGGGGACCGTGGTGGGAGTGGAAGGCCGTGGTGAGGAGTGGGGGGCCGTGGTGAAGTGTGGGGGACCGTGGTGGGAGTGGAGAGCCGTGGTGAGGAGTGGGGGGCCGTGGTGAGGAGTGGGGGTCCGTGGTGGGATTGTGGGGGCCGTGGTGAGGAGTGGGGGGCCGTGGTGGGATTGTGGGGGCCGTGGTGAGGAGTGGGGGGTCATGGTGAAGTGTGGGGGACCGTGGTGGGAGTGGAGAGCCGTGGTGAGGAGTGGAGGGCCGTTGTGGGAGTGGGTGACCGTGGTGAGGAGTGGGGGGGCGTGGCAGGAGTGGGGGGCCGTGGTAGGAGTGGGGGCCGTGGCAGGAGTGGGGGGCTGTGGTGGGAGTGGGGGGCCGTGGTGAGGAGTGGGGGGCTATGGTGAAGTGTGGGGGACTGTGGTGGGAGTGGGGGGTAGTGGTAGAGTGGGGGGGCCCTGGTGAGAGTGGGGGCTGTGGTGAGGAGTGGGAGGCCGTGGTGGGAGTGGGGGGGGCGTGGCAGGAGTGGGGGCCGTGGTGGGAGTGGGGGGCCGTGGTGGAAGTGTGGGGGACGTAGTGAGGAGTGGGCGGCCGTGGGGGGCCTAGGTGAGGAGTGGGAGGTCGTGGTGAGGAGTGTGGGGGCCGTAGTGGAGTGGGGGCCAGTGAGGAGTGAGCGGCCATGGTGGGAGTGGGGGGCCATGGTGAGGAGTGGGGGGCCCTACACGCACCTCACGTTGTCCTCGGGCTCAGGCTCATCATCGCTGTCTTCGAGCGGCCGCTTCCCCGAGGGGGAGGGAGTGCCCCCCCCCGAGCTGAAGCTGCTGTTCCCAGAGTGGGACGGAGCCTATGGGACACAGAGACACACGGAGACACAGGGTCACATGGACACGTATGCCATATGTGCATGGAATGTGACCACCAAATTGCACGTACAATGCTCTCAGACTCGTCTAGACCACTAGCTCAAAACAGTAACGAGACGACAAGATCTATCTTTCTTTATGCCCGTTACAAAAGAAAAATCTCACCGAGTCCAGACTTTTTTTCCGGAGGGTCCTGCTACGTTTTCACAGTAAGGGGGGGGGGGAGGGGGCGATGTTGCTGCTGCTACAGCTGTGCGATTCCAATTGAGTGTTTGGCAGGGAATGTTTCAGCTTTGGGATGTGGTTTGGACAACACTGCTTCCACTGTGCACGTGTGTTTAGCTATGGGAGGAGGAAGCCGGAGAACCCTGGAGGAAACCCACATAAAAGAGGGGGAGGGAATACAAACTCCACTCACTCCCACACTGCAAAACAGGGGAGAGAATACAAACCCCACTCAATCACTGCAGGACAGGGGGAGAGAATACAAACTCCACACAGAGGGGCACCAGAAACAGGATTCAAACCCAGGTGCCACTCACTGCACTGCCATCTGCCGCCCCCTAATCAGTGATGATTGATGAGACACCGATTGCTCTGAGTTACCAGAACTCACCGGGCTCTGTCCGTACATGGAGCTCTTCAGAGACTGAGCAGCGCTCTGCCAACAGATACACCACAAACACACACCACCCACACCGCCCATACACCATACACACCACCCATACACCACACACCACACCCACCACACACCACACCCACCACACATCACACCCACACCTCCGATTAGCACAGTTGGATACATACGGTGTAAAAGAAGTTCAACATACATACACACCATTCACACATTTACCATGTGGGGTAGTGTGGGGGCCAAGTACCATTATGTGTAGTAGAGTGTGGGAGTTACGTACCATGATGTGGTAGTGTGGGGGGCCACGCACCATGATGTGGTAGTGTGGGGGGCACGTACCATGATGTGTGGTAGCGTGTGGCAGTGTGGGGGGCCACTTACCATGATGTGTGGTAGTGTGGGGGCCACGTACCATGTTGTTGTAGTCTCGTCCCTGCGTGCGCATTTCGTACGCCGTCTGCCGAGGGTTGTGGATGGGGTTGCTTCCCCCCCGGCCCCCCCTCCAACCGCCGCCACCACCACCACCCAGCGGTCGGGGAGAAAACTGCCCCCCAGGGATGAAGGCCGGACGATCCTGGTCCAACCGCGGGCACAGAAGGGCAACGTCAGGTGAGGGAGGAATTCTCGCACACACTACAGTCATCCCTCGGTAAACAGCGACTTTGGTTAACGGTTTTTTAGGTTAACATTTCGCATCACATAAGGACCCCATGGTTTCGACTGACATTAACATGTTTACTAACAGTATGTTTACGTTATGCATGTGGGCGCCAATTTCGACCAATCCGAGCACTCGTGACTGGAGCTGAGCCATGCCCTCAGGCAAAGAGTGTTTGGGCCTCGAATGGTTTTGTTTACATCGTGTTTTATGTTTTGGAAGTGGAGACAGCTATCTCGCAAACTCAGTGACTCACTTATTTTAAAATATATAAGTTAATTCGATTCACAGTTATTTCGGTTAGCAGTAGTTTTCATGGAAAAGATTAAACACATTAACCAAGGAATGACCGATTTATTTATTTATTCATTGTTATTTACTTATGCTCGTTTACCCAGTAAACAGTCTCAACTCTTTTTCAGGAGAGTCCTGCCAAGTTTTCCGCAGTAGGGGGCGATGTTGCTGCGGCTGCAAATTGAGTAATTTGCAGTTAAGGTTTCAGCATTGGGATGTTTGGCCAAGAGGTCAAAATCTGTCTAACGATGGGAAGAAATTTCACCCAGCGGAAACCCATGCAGAACAAGAGATCCTACAAACTCCACACAGAAAAGGCGCCCACGTTCAGAATTGAACCCAGGGCACCACTTTGCCGCCAATAAATAATATTGTTCCACACATCCCATCGGCCACACAACCTTCTGGGAGTGAATCCTATCTGGAATGTTGGTTCAACACCATAAAAACTCTCGAATGGTTTTGACTTTCAGCGTCTCATCAGCAGTTAGGTTTACTTGCTTAAACCGAAGCTGCCCGCCGTCTGGTGACGCTTATGAAGTTCACTCACCCGCTTCATCCGCTTCTTTCTGTCCTTCTGACGCCGTTTGAAATCCAACTGTGGGCGCACACGCACACACAAAGACAAAGACCCCTCTCAAATAGCCTTAACAGACTGTTGGGGTAAGTTCTGTTAGCGAACACCTATAAAGGCCGGTATGGCACACGTGGGGGTGGGTGGCCAGAACCACACCCGGCCGCCTTCGTCTCCCCAGTGGTGATTTTTACACACCGCACTGGGTACTTGGCAAAGGCCGAGTCGATCGAAAGGAGACCTATGTCCAGTTCGGCTATTCGTCACGGATGTTGGCCGGGAAAGGGAATTTGAACGCGGGTCACCGGGTTCGTAGCGCAGCGCGTTAACCACCGTGCCACCACTTCCCGGGGAAACGCTGTGGTCAGTGTGCTCACGCACATCGTTTGCAATCGCGACAAGGAGCTAACAAGGTGGGGAGGGGGGTGGGAGCTCACGTCGTCAGTGCGGCGCTTCTTGAAGATGTTGTCCTCCATCTCCCCCAGCGCCTCCATCACGAGCTGCACGCGCTCCAGGTTCACATAGCCACTGTTCGTCAGGTAGCCCTGCACGCACACACAAAGATTCCTCCGTGTACCCTCAACGGATTGTTGGGGGAAGTGCTGATAGCAGCGAGTAGTACCTAAAAAAGGCCAGCACGGCAGACGAGGGGGTGGGTGGCAAGCACCACACCCAACCGCCTTTATCTCCCGAGTGGCAATGTTTACACATCGCACAAGGTACTCATTAAAGGCCGAGTCGACCTAGTCGAGGCCCAGGACCGGTTCAGGTCATCGTCACTGGTGTTGGCCGTGAGCGGAAATAGAACTCGGGTCACCAGGTTTGTAGCACAGAGCACTAACCGCTATACTACCGCTCCCCACAGGCAGCCCTACATTCACACACGCATAGGCAGACAACAGACGCTGTTTCGCCACTAAGTGGCGGTGATGTCACCACAGCGCCTGTGTCAGGCTAGGTACACTTTGAGGCCACGTGAAATGTGGGTGGCTCGCTGTTGGCAGGTTGGACGTGGAACAGACCCAGGTGCTATGGGATGACTGAGATGAACTACCTGTGCTCCTCGCTGTCCCAAGACGTTGTTTAAACTTCTCGGTGCTCTGCTCATTGTGAGCGTTGCTCATCTGCCCACAATTAGCTTCCGTCTCCTCCACAGAGGACGATCTTGACACCGGTGGTACCAATCATCGGCAAGTCTACTCAGCTCCATCTCTTCTCTAGCCCATGCCGTGCCCATTTATCCCCCTCTATCCGGTCAAACACACAGACCCGTGCACACACGCAGGGCTGCCCTCACCCCTGTGCGGTGAACCACGTTCTTGTAGATGCCAACGAGGCGATCGATGGCTCCCTCCCTGGCACACAAGGAGACATCACCACCATCATCATCACCACCATCAACATCATCACCAATACCATCAACATCACAACCCCAACCACCTTCAAGAACAACCGCCATTCACCACTAAGTGGCGGTGACATCACCACGGCACTTGTGCCAGGCTGTGCGCACATTAAGGCCAAGTCAAGTGTCGAACGTCTGCTGGCAGGTCACGGGACAGAAAAGCGGCCTCACCGGATCTCCAGGGAAGGCAGGTGCGGCAGGAAGTCGTTTCCGACAAAGAAGCACATGAAGACCCAGTCGTCGATGCTCCTCTCCAGGTCGAAGGGGAAGGGCAGGCTCGCCATAGTGAGCTCCCGCTCCAGGTACTAGCGGACGGGACACAGGGCAGGGGTGGCAAGCGTGAAATGATGCTTAATAATACACTAATAACATAATAATGACTTAATTATCTAGGTGAGCTGCACTGGACTCTTTTTCAAGAGGGTTTAGCAATGGGTTTTTTTATTTTAAGATGTTTTCAGCCAAATAATTGGGAGTGTTTATTATGCATGTGGGAGGAAACCGGAGCACCCCACGTGTGCGAGGGAAAAACACGCAGAAACGTGGTCACCACATCTACGCCTCTATATAAGGAACGAAACAGGAAGACTTCTCCACAAATCTGTCTGTCGCCTGATGAAGCTACTTGTAATTACTGGCGAAACGTCGTACTCAGATTGAAAATGTTGTGGCTTGGCTCTCCAACACACCGGTGTGCTGTACTCGTGACGAATTGGCATGTTCTGTTAACGTGACAACCCTTACTAGTTGGCTGTGGCAGGTTTTAACGACACGTTTATATATGTACGCGCTCCAACTAAAAAAAAAAACCTATATTATGGATATTGGTCGCAAAAGCCTACATGTTAAATTCACATCTGTGGGATGACCCACCAACCCTCGCTTCTGCCTCCACAGTACTGTCTGTTTTCCTATAACACAGTAGTAGTTGCATTCCTGAAGAAATCCCCGTTATGGAAAAATCACGTTGGAATATATAATATAGGATAAAGTACAATGCGCAATAACACGTGAGATGTGTATGCAGGCAGAACAAAGACTGAGGCACATGGGTAGAATCTAGAAGGTCCCAGCAGCATCCCGTCTTGTGCGATGCTACGCCAAGACAGACGCATGACCGCTTACTCCGCCTCAAAGTAGTTCTGTTCACTCGATTGTGTTATATCCAATTTGCATCCGCGTCATAAAGAAGTGTTCCCTATACATTAATCGCGTTATATCCAATTTGTGTTATGAAAACAACACGCGGCATTATAGAAGAACAGACAGTACTGGATTACAGGCGGCCACGCGCACAGCCGACACTGCACGACAGCCGTCGTCGGAAAGAGTCACCTTGGCGGTAACGCGGTTGAGCGGCAGCGCGTTGGCCGCACGTTGGAGAGGTTCGGGGTCAAAACCATGCACACTGGTGAGTATAATGACAAAGATTCCCCGTGTAGCCTTAATCGACTGTGGGGCAAGTGCTGTTAGCGAGTTGCACCTATGAAGACCGGCACGAGGAGTTGGGTGGCCAGCAACCACGCTAGGCTGTCTGTCTTCCCAGTGCTGATATTTTGCACACCCACACTAGGTACTTATACTGGTAGGAACGAAGTGAACCAGCCTACAATAGATTATATCGTCCGTCCGTGTAGCAACATCGCCCCCTACTGCAAACACTTGGCATGACCCTACAAAAACCTTTAGACTCAGTGACGCTTTCCTGGCTAAACAAGTGTAACATTCCCTTATAATTCCCTCAGATAGCTTTTAATTAAAACATTTAAATTAATGAGGCTTTCCTGGCTAAACAAGTGTAACATTCCCTTATAATTCCCTGAGATAGCTTTTAATTAAAACTTTTAAATTAAAATTTAACTCACAGCGGCCTAAAGCCTACAGCTAGGCCTAAAGCCTCGAACTACGCCTCAAACTCTCCCTTCGTATCGTACCCCCGCGTGTGTGCAAGGGAGTTAATGTTTAACAATGTTACATTCCCTGATGTTTTTAAATAGAAACATTTACATTTAAAGCTTTTACATAAATAATTAAAACATTTAAATTAAAAATTAACTCACAGTGGCCTAAAGCCTACAGCTAGGCCTAAAGCCTAGAACTAGGCCTCAAACTCTCCCTTCGTATCGTCCGATTAGGTGTAGCAACATCGCCCCCTACTGCAAACACTTGGCAGGACCCTAGAAAAACCTTTAGACTCAGTGGGGCTTTCCTGGCTAAACAAGTGTAATAATACATTATGTTTATATTCTTTGGTTATTCGTTCCTACCAGCCCACCCCGCAGGGTCCTGTTTTAAGGGCGAGTCTACATGGGGAGACCCAGGACCAGTTCAGATATTCACCGTACACACGTGAGTACACAAACACTTGAGTACACACATGTGCATACAATAACAACTGCCATTTGTCATTTAGTGGCGGTGACTTTACCACGGCGCTTCTGCTATGCTATGTGCACTTTGAGGCCACGTAAAGTGTCGAACGCTCGCTGGAAGGAAGTCAGGGGACACACCCAGGTGCCATGAGTTGACTGAGATGACTGGCAGATGCACCACCTGTGGTCTCCACTGTGCCACCTCGTTGCATTTTAGCCACCTTGTCTTCTGCTCATTGTTGTGAGCAGTGCTCCTCTGCCCTCTTTTGTTGTTGGAGGGCAACTCCCGGCAACTGCCCAGGAGCGTCCAAGGTGAAAAGGCTCCGATTCCAGGCCACATTAGCTTTTCGCAACCCTGCCCACAATCATGAAGGTCTTTAATGATTGTGAACAAAGGATCAGGCTTATCACACACAGAAACACATGAACAAATGTGCAGACACAGACGCATGACCAGGAGCTGCGAAACCCCACCTCGCGCAGAATGTTGAGTCTCAGGAATATGAAATCCTGCTCCGAACCAGGTGGGAGGTCAGCAAACTCGTCATGCTGTCACGGGGAAACACAGGGGGAGACAACACAACACGCGAATGGTTATGCTTAACCACAACACAGCATACACCTGTGTGCACTGCATGAGTGCACCTATGTCCCCAGGTGCCCATGTTTTTTCAGGTGTCCACTTTTTTTCTTGTGTCCCCCCCCACCGCATCTCCGCAAGTTGCCTCTCGCAGTCCTTCATCTTGTGTCTGTGTGTCCCCCCATGTGTCCCCTCTGTCCCATTGTCTTCACCTTGTACCTATATCCCCCGCTACCACCCCACCGTGTCCTTGTGTCTACCCCCGTGTATCCGCACCTTGCCCTGCTTTTCGCGGGGCAGCCCCTCGCAGTCCTTGAGCTCGTGTCCGAACTGAGAGCAGAGTGCGCACGGCCGCTGCTGGTTGGGCTTGAACTCCTCACGGATGATCGTGAATTTGGGCTCATGCGTTGCCAGCCCCAACATGATGAGGTCCGCTATGTGGGCAGAGAACCACAACTCATTCACCATGGACAAACACACACACACCGAGCACAGATACACAAGACACACAGCCCAAGCACAGACACCCAGACACATAATCGAAACAGACACCCAAACCAAACACACAGACACAAAGAGCCCACGTGCGTGACTATAAGAGACGGTTGTGATGATGGCTGGCTCTTGCTTTGGTTTTTAGGCGGGGGGGGGGGGGCGGCGTCTCACCGTCGGCTCCGCACAGGCAATGGTGGGTGTTGGGGTCGTGGTTCGGTTGAGCTGTAGGGAAAGCAGACGCAGCAGAGACATCAACAACACACCCACCCCCCTTCAGCCAACAGAGGCGCTACCATTCATTGCAATGTATAAATACGTGCGTATCTGTGTTCACATGTGTGTATCTGTGTGTATGGGGAGCAGTGTTAGTGCTTAGCGCACCGTGCTACAAACCCAGCGACCAGAGTTCTATTCAGGCTCACTGCCAACAGTGGTGAGGAGTGCCTAAACTAGTAGTGGACCTCACCTAAGTCGACTCAGCCTGATGAAGCTAGTTGTGTAAACATCAGCACTGGGGAGACAAAGGCAGTGGGGCGTGGTGCTGGCCACCCAACCCTCATGTGTCATAGTTCTCGCCTTTATAGGTGCTCGCAAACAGCACTTGCCAAGTCTGTTAAAGGGGATCTCTGCATTTGTCTTTATATACATGTATCTGCGCGTGTACATTTGCATGCATATGCATGTAAGTGGATCCGAGTGTATATCTGTGTGCACGTGTTTACGTGTGCCTATGTGAGCAGTGGTGTTACGGTTAGCGCGCTGTGCTATGAACACAGCAACCAGAGTTCGATTCCCGCTCGTGACCAAAATCAGTGACCAATATCTGAACCAGTCTTAAGCCTCCCCTAGGTCTACTCAGCCTCAAATGAGTACCTGGTCCCGTGTATAAACTTCGCCACCAGGGACACAAAGGCGACCAGGCATGGTGCTGGCCACCCACCCCTCGTGTGCCATGCACGCCTTTATAGGTACTCGCTAACAGCACTTGCTCCAAAAGTCTGTTAAAAGCCTACATGGGGGATCTTTGTATGTGTTCGTATGTGTGTGCGTGTGTACAGATGTATGTTGTGTACACGTGTGTACGTGTGTGTTTATACGCATGTATGTGTAAGTGTGTGTTAACAAGTCTCTATTGGGCCTCACCTCTCTGCCTGCGAATGAAGTCCATGATTTTGTGCTCCCCCTCGCCTGGCACGCTGGCATCCGACAGGATCACCTGCTCACGCCACACCGTGATACAACCACACCGCACGTCAACCACATCGTAACACTGACACACCGCGAGTCTAGCAGATAATGGCACAGCCGCATTGTGACACAGCCACAGCACGGCGGTTGCCGTATCATGGAGTGGTGGGGTTGATAGGAGTTCTGAGGCTGTCAGAGAAGGGTGAGGCTGCCAGGGAGCGGTGTGATATCCTTACCGCGATGTTGCGCCAGCCCGGATCACTGTTCAGTCTCTCAGCCACATAGTAGCGCAGACACTTGGCCAAGTTGGACATGAACTCTGTGCCCTGTGGGGAGGGGGGGGCATGGGGGGGGGCAGGAAGAGTATGACCAACAGTAGAGGGGGAATGAGGTCGTGTCACCACCCACGCTCACCACTTCCCCCCCGCCTCACACACTCACCACTTTACGAACCCACATTGATCAACATGAATTGCGGTCAACTAACCCCTACGATCGGCATGGTGTGGGGGAGGTGCTCGTCCATCAGTGGACTGACAAAGCATGTCGAGTATTTAAGAGCTAATACATAAAAGTGAAACAGGTATTGGCCAAACCTCCCACTGCTGAAACATCGCCTGTTTGAGAGGAGGCCTGACGGATCCTTGGGACATTCTGTCTACAGGAAAGCCACCCACACAGATTCCTACTTGAAACCGGATTCCCACCACCACCCATCTCAAAAGAATTCTCTCATCAAAACGCTATACCACAGAGCCCATGGCATTTCTGACCAACACCACCTGGCCGGTGAATTAAGACATGTACATCGGGCCCTCAGGATGAACGGATACTCTGACCGCACTATCCGCCAAGCTGTTTCTCCCACCACACAGAAACAGCCACATGAAACTCCGACCAAAACTATCACGTTACCATACATAGCAGGCGTGACCAAAAAGATCTCCAAAATTCTAAACAAACATAAGATCCAAGTCCGATTCAGTACAGTGCATAAAATCCGTGATCTGATTCCATCTGTGAAGGATGTCGTTCCTGACTTACAGTATCCTGGAGTCTACAAATTGAGTTGCATTTGTGGTGATTGCTACATTGGAGTAACAAAACGTCATGTTTCTGATCGTGTCCGCGAGCACAAGTCAGATCTGAAACACGGCAGAACTGATTCTTCGGCCGTTGCCGATCATTGCTACAACTCGGTGGGCTCTCATGAAATTGTCTTTTCCGAGACCAAGGTTCTCTGCAAACCTCCTGGCTACCATCAAAGGTTTGTACACGAAGCCATACAAATATACAAACACAGACATAAGTTCAACCGTGATGATGGTTACAAACTGAGTAATCAATGGAAAGATGTGATTTTACCATGCAAAAAAGATTTAACTACACTTATTTGGCCAATCTTATTTGACAGACAACTATTACAGGTTTACCATGTTCAGTTGTTTTCTCCTTGTCAAAGGTTGAGTCACAAACCGTACCTCTCCATAACAAAGGCTCACCCTCTTAAGCCTCACCTTACCATATTAATAAAAAGTGTGCTGTACTTGGCCCTTCCCCCCTCTCCAACCATTATATAAACGGAGTGGTAGCTCCTGCAATCTTTCATTTACTTGATACAGCTGTCGTGGCTGTGACGGTTCCACCTGAAGACAGAAGCTTGTGTTGCCTCCGAAACGTCGTGATCTTTATTTTATTTTTTATTTTACTTTTATTAATTTTAATGTTTTACCTACGTGACTTTAACGAAAAAACCTAAGAATATGAATCCTTGCAGTCACAAAAGCTTCAAATCTAGAATTAGGACTCTTGAGGACAGTGGCCATCAATGTTCACCGCCACCACATCAGGGTTAATGAAAGGGTGAATGGAGTTCAGGCAGTGAGTCCTGGTGGCAGGGCAGGACTCACGGGGGTGATGCAGTTGCTGTCGAACCTCTCCTTGGCCTCTTCCGGAGGGAGAAAACCACCTGGGGTAGCGGGAAAAGAGACGGAGATTATCCTGGCAGTGCTCCGAGTCAACGGGTTGTGGTAGTCACTGCGCGTAAGGTGAAGGGATATAGGGGTAATAGCGGTGTCATGAGCGTATAGAGTTAATGTCGTGCAACCGGGGAGGGGGGGGTGGTGACGTGGCCGAGCGTTCGCACATTCGCCAGTTGTTGTAGAGGTTCGTGGCTTTTAATCCTGCAGGCCACCCTGGTTATTACAGCCAGTGTTTAATAACCATAAATATCCGAGTTGTCTGCTCGCAGTGAACGTCGAAGGTTCCCTGACATCATTCACAAAGGTAGGCCATTGTGCGACGGCATCATGGTTCAAATTTGAAAACTTATCCGCAAATTACTCAATTGGAATCACACTTAGCAACTATTGGCAAATGACATGCGCCTGTAAAACCACGCCTTCGTAATTATTATAGGTTGGCTGATGTGTATGATGGATGGGTCTGTGTGTGTACATCTATGTGCGTCCTTGTACGTGTATGCGTGTGTCTAGGTCCTCGTGTCCATCTCTGGGTGTCCGTGGATGTGCCAATGTGTCTGCGTATGTGTATCCGTGCCTGCGCATGTGTGTCTGTGCATTTGTATGAATGAGCATCCATGTGTGGTAGTGTGGGGAGCGGTAGTGTAGCGGTTAGTGCCCTGTGCTACGAACCTGGCGACTCGAGTTCGATTCCCGCTCACAACCAACATCGGTGACGGTTATCTTTACCGGTCCTGGACCTCCCCTAGGTTGACTCAGCCTAAAATGAGTACCTGGTGCAGTGTGTAAAGATGGCTACTAGGGAAACAAAGCAGGGGGATTTTGTCTATATGTCCGAAGGTTGTGTAGTGGTTAGCAAGCTGCGCTACGAACCCGGCAACCCGAGTTAGATTCTCGCTCACGGCCATCAACACCAGTGACGATTATCTAAACTGGTCTTGAGCATCCTTGAGGTGGACTATGCATCGGCGCTGAGGAGAGACAGCCATGCCTGGTGCTGGCCACCCATTCCCTCATGTGCCATTCCAGACTTCACAGGTGCTAACAGGACTTGCCCCGAAATTTATGTTAAGGCTACACGGGGGATCTTTGTCTTCGTTTTGTGCATGCGTGTGTCCATCGCTCGTCATCCATGTGTGTGCCTTTGCGTGCGTCATTCCGCACCCTTCAGGAGGATCTCCTCCCGGATTCGCTTCTTGTCATCCGTCATCTCCTGCCCCTCCTTAGAGGCGCGAAACCGGCGTGACCGCTGCTGGTTCATCTTGGCCCGGGGAGCCTGAGACACACACGCGTAGACACACGTAGCGATATCCATAAACACACACACACCAACACATATCTAGGCAGTCACACACAAAGACAAAGATCCCCATATACCCTTAACAGACTGTTGCGGGAAGTGCTGTGAGCGAGCACCTATGAAGGCCGGAAGGGCACACGAGAGGGTAGGTGGCCAGCACCACGCTCAGCTGCCTTTGTCTCCCTAGTGGTGATATTTACACATCGCACCAGGTATTCATTTTAGGTTGAGTCAACCTCGGGGATGCACAGGACCGGTTCATATAATAGTCACTGGTGTTGCCCACGAGTGAGAATCGAACTCGGGTCACCGGGTTCAGAGCACACCGCGCTACCCGCTATACTACAGCCCGAGACATACACGCGTAGACACATGTAGAGATATCCATAAACACAGACACACAAACACACAGCTAAACAGTCCCACACATACACACAGCCACACACAATTCAGCCAGACAGGCCAGCCTGAATCTTACAAGCTGGAGCAGTAGATACACTAACACACAGAAATATAATCACATACAGCCATTTCCAGTAATGCACACAGAAACAGACACACATGAGTGGGTATATAAGCAAGCAACTACCCCGTGTGTAGGCGAGCCAACAACAAGAGAGCCATTTCCGGTTACCTGATCTTATCCTGCCGATTGGAGGATAGAGTAGAGGGCTGCACCCACCTCATTGTGAGAGGAGCCAGAACTAGTACACCTATATTCCAGAGATCCAGGAGGTACCGATTCAGCTCCCGACCGAGGAATGATAGCCGGTCACTCTCCTCCCTTCCCTTGGGAGCGTTCGGACGTTCCCAGCGGGCTGGCCATAGCGACCGCATGTTGTTTCTAGAGAAACCCCAAAAGGAAGTTGTCTCCTGGCTCCGCCACAAGAAGTTTATTAGCCAGGGGACGTTAAGAACCCTCATCTCCTCGGGGCCTCCGGAAAATGCTCCCGTTAGCAGAGCCCGCGAGAGCGGCCACCGTGGTGCCTGCGAGCGCGGTGAATGGAAGCTCACTCACTACGCCATCGATGGCCATGTACAGCAGGCGGCGGGGCCGCACGATGCTGAAGAGTCGGTCGATGTACTCGAAGATCGCCACCATCATCTCATCCTCGTTCTTGGGCGCCGGCCTGGGTGGTGGGGGGGGATAAACGTGGTGTGGCTCGTCTTGGTTGAGTACGTGTCGGTGCAGGTCGCTGCGATTCCATGGGAATTGGCGCGACTTGGGTGTGATGAGAGGTGGCAATACTCTGCATGACACAGCATGGTGAGCCTTTGACGAGGGTCGTCCTGTGTGGCTCGGCTTTGAGGTGGAATGGCATTGGCTGTGCTTGGTGTGGGCTCTTACTTGTCCTCGGGGTGCGTGCACGGGTGGATGATGCCATTCATGTCCAGGTAGAGGTTGTCGAACTCGACCTCATTGGGGTTGGGCTTGCTCGTGTCCACGGGGATGCGGACACCATTGACCTCCCGCAACTGCACGGCACGCACCATGGCGAGATCGTGGTCACGACGTACGTAGCCCAACACACGAGGTACAGCGCCACGACTTCACGTACATTTCACACACTCTGGTCCATATCTAGGCAGGAGCACGCAGTCCCTACTTCAATGGATGAGATAGAATTCAATGAAAAGCAGCCAGGATGACTTGTACTCCAACACTCACCGATTTACTTTGGCCACTCGCCCTCTGGCAGCCAGCCACCTCCTTATCACTCTTCTATGGCTACTACCTTGAACTTCACTCATTTGATTCCCATGCATTTAGCTCATTGATTACTCAACCGATGTTGAGGACAATCTACGAGACCGACTGCTTTTTTTCACCCGTACCGTGTTCAACACTTAAGAGATCACAACACACTCACTCACAAAATACACTCAAGTCACTTGTTCACCACACTGCAGGTTACGACGCTTCTATTTCTGCTTCTTCCTTCACACTGCTTCACTTTGAAACTCCCTCCCAGTCTCGTTTCCCAAACTCTTATAATAATAACCTCGGTTCAATAAAAAAGTGTTAAATCTTGTCTACGAAAAATAGACAGTGCTGTTTGTTACTGACCATTTGATATCATGGGCCTTGGGCCTGTGCTGAATTGCTATCACAACTATTGCCAAAGACAAAGATCCCCCTGTTGGGGCAAGAGCTGTTGCGAGTACCTATGGAGGCCACCATGGCACACGAGGGGGTGAGTGGCCAGCATGATTCCTAACCGCCTTTGTCTCCACAAGGCGATGTTTTACACACTGCACCAGGGACTCATTTGAGGCTGAATCAACCTAGGGGAAGCCCAGGACCAATTCAGATAGTCACCTGGTGTTGGCCGTGAGTGTAAATCGATATCGTGTCGCCAGGTTCGTAGTGCAGCGCACTAACCGTTGCACTACCGCTCCTCACACAACTATCACCAACCACTACCATCATGACCATCAACATCATAACCACCATCAATCACGACTATCATCATCGTCGCCGTCTGTGTCTACCACCACCATTCGGGCCGGTTACACGGTCGCGTGTTCGCCGCTCGTGACAGAGGTTCGCGGTTAAAGACCCACGGTCGCCACGGTCAATAGTGTGGGCCTTTGTGTTCCCGCGTCACTGTACACTTTTTTAAGTATTCGCAAATTATGTAAACTGTGAAAACACACAAGACCGTTGGCCCCCCGAATGTGAAACGAACGCAAATTATAGTCGTCTGTGAAACGCAGCAGCCAGGGGCGAAACTCCCGATGACAACGGGGGGGGGCAAGATCCGACTGTGGCCCCGCCCCTCCTCTCCCGACTCACTTTTACTGAAATAGCTACGGATGGTTTTACCCCTATACAGTAATACTGTAGGCCATCACTATACTGTATATATTATCTTAGTTGCACCGAATATGGGGTTGAGAGGAAGAGTCTCACAGTGGCAGTGTTAATAAAAAACAAAGTTAACAATACTCACAATCAAGTTATCATGCGTCTTGCTTTCATGCGTATGTCATTGAGCAAACCAGCCTGGTCGGTGTTCAGTAACAAACACCAGCAGTAGCGCTACCATATTTTAAGCTGTGTATATTTCGGAAATTTTTTTCATTTGTAACAATGTTGTTTTTTGGCATCTATGGTTAATTGTTGGAATATTTTTTATATAATAAATGTTAACATTTTTGTTACTTGTTTATCTGTTGATTCGGGGCCTCCTTGTGGCCCACTGGTCCCCGATGTGTCGCATTACGCTGCCACAAACCCCCACCCCATCGTAGGGGCCCTCACAGCGGCCCCTTGCTTCGTCACGATAGCCGTGCGCTCCGTATAAAGCAGTGGGGTTCTTTACTGCAGCCTTGCACCCCTTTGGTTCTCAATCTTTAAAAAATGTGTTAACAAATACATAGGGTTTGATGAAACAAGAGCGTTGTACCTACGTGCCCGTGGTTCATTTGTTTCGAGGATTACCTACTAAAACAAATCTGCCAATGTCTCGCACCCCCAGAAAGGACATCTCGCTCCCCCAGGGGGTGGCGTGATGGGTTAAGAAGAACCGCCGATGTCAGGGATGGCGCGACTGTCAAATTGCACTCCATTCTCCACGACACCAACGATCGTGCGGTGCATTTTGCGTCAAACTCGGGACCCCACATCGACAACATCTGGGAGGCCACCAGCATTGTGTCCACGCAAGCCCAACTCTGCTGATGAGGCACCAAATGTCGAAACCGGTCAAGCGTTTTTCCCTGCGCAGAGCCAACGCTTGCCGGAATTACGGCACTCGGAAAATGAGGCCCGGCGTGGCCGACGGGATGCGTAAATGAACGCCCTGCTGATGTTTTAGTCGGACACGCGTCTGTGGGAAGGAGGCGAGTCGCCTTCGGCGCGACTGCGTCTGTTCGCCTTCCTTCGCGAGGCAGGCGCCGTTCTTATTTCGCGGGACGCCCCCGTCGCGACCACGCCGCCCACGGAGCCTAAGAAACCGCCTGGGCCTAGCCGCCGAGGCGTCGGTGGGCGCGGTGCTCGCTCACCTTCTCCTCTACGCAGTTCACCACGATGGAGGGGTACTTCTTGCTGAGCCACCTGAAGAAGGCCGGGACCCCCATTGCTGCTTCCCACTGTGCGAACGAGCTTCTCTCTCGGCGCCGCTGTGACCACCCCAGGCCGGAAGAGACGACCTCACCTTTGACCCGCAACCTCCGCCCGCAACCCGAGGCTTTGACGGGAAATATATTTTTTTGTACATAGATTAAAAATTACGCAATTAAAACCTTGAATTACAACGCTGGCTTTGAAATAATATTTTCGTATTAAAAATAACATTTCTGTTCATGCCTTGAGGTAATAAAAAAAACTATTTTGAAAGAGGCTCATGAATAAACATGAGCCGGCTGAGACGTAACGCCATTGGTCATCGCCGCCGTCTTAATTGGTCACGATTTCCCCTCCAACTGCCCAATGAGCTCCGCTGGCGCGGGGTGCCGCGTGGCCCTGACGGCGGGGCAAACAACGCAACGACGACGACCAATCGGAATACAGCATTAAATACACTTTTAATAAATGTTTTCTAGTACAACATCAGAGTGCAGCGCCACACTGAATACGCTCTACAATGACAATAGTTTAAAGCGATTTGAAGCATGTTTTATTTGAGGGGGGTCTGCCTTTTTGTGACGCCGTGTGACGAGGGGGGGGGGTCAAAAATCGTCCAAAATCGCGTGACGTCATTTATGGACGGCCCCTGAGCTAAAATCTATTTTTCCACAGAAGCCCACTAAGGTATCAACTTATTTTTCATAAGCGACCAGCCCACCACAAATGATAGCCCAACAAAGTGACATCACTTGGACATATATAGCACCAAAACAATCGTTTCAATCTCAACGCAGCAGTTTGAAGCACCTCCAGGCCGAGACGCAGCGCCCTCCGTCCCTGCGTGGAAAGCCTTGCGCTCGACGAATGGCGCCAATACTCCGTGTCGGCTGTGGTCCACAGCGACTCTCAGTGGTCGCGTTGCTGTGCATCGCAGAGTTCAGTGTCCAACCGGGATGCCTATCCAACAATGAGGGACCGTGCCAATAGCCTACACATCAAACCAGTTCAGCATTAAATTTCAATTTAAAGCTTTCGTGACTGCAGGGATTCCTTCTTCTTGGTTCTTTCGGTAAAGTCACGTAGAAGGGAAATAATAAAATAATAAACATAAAACAATAAAATAATTCTCACGACGTTTCCGCCACAACGCAAGCAGCCGTCCTCAGGTGAAGAACTGGTCTGTCGGAAAGACAGCGTCTGAATGAACACCACCAGGCTTGGAGCGTATATTTAAGCTGGGTTGGAGGGGGGAAGGGGCGCCTTGACAAAGGAATTTGCATATCAAGAGGAATTTAGCATATTTATGGGAAATGCAGATAAGAGATTAGTCACTACTTGTGGAATGCGTAGGAGGTGGGGGGGGGGGTTTCAAAGTCAAATTATGCCCTGCAGTATGCAGGATTAGCAGCATCAAAGGGAGGGAGTAGGGTTAGCAGTAATAGAGGGAAGGAATTTTAATAGTAAGGAGCTGCAGCAGCTAAACCACCACGTAAATAAACGAAAATATAAACTACATCAG
>NC_083831.1:452620-464125 GCF_015708825.2 Lethenteron reissneri | reverse complement strand
TGACACACACAGAGACACCGTGTAGACACACACAGAGACACCGCGAAGACACACACAGAGACACCGCGTAGACAACACACAGAGACACCGCGTAGACACACACAGAGACACCGCGTAGACAACACAGAGACACCGCGTAGACACACACAGAGACACCGAGTAGACACACAGAGACACCGTGTAGACACACACAGAGACACCGAGTAGACACACAGAGACACCGTGTAGACAACACACAGAGACACCGTGTAGACAACACACAGAGACACCGCGTAGACAACAGAGACACCGTGTAGACAACACAGAGGACACGTGTAGACAACACACAGAGACACCGTGTAGAACACAGAGACACCGTGTAGACACACACAGAGACACCGTGTAGCCAACACAGAGACACGTGTAGACAACACAGAGACACCGCGTAAACACACAGAGACACCGCATAGACAACACAGAGACACCGTGTAGACACACACAGAGACACCGCGTAGACACACAGAGACACCGCATAGACACAAACAGAGACACGCGTAGACACACACAGACACCGCGTAGACACACACAGAGACACCATGTAGACAACACAGAGACACCGCGTAGACAACACACAGAGACACCGCGTAGACACACACAGAGACACCGTGTAGACACACACAGAGACACCGTGTAGACACACACAGAGACACCACGTAGACACACACAAAGACACCGCGTAGACACACACAGAGACACCGCGTAGACACGCACAGAGACACCGCGTAAACACACACAGAGACACCGTGTAGACACACAGAGACACCGTGTAGACAACAGAGACACCGTGTAGACAACACACAGTGACACCGTGTAGACACACACAGAGACACCGCGTAAACACACACAGAGACACCGTGTAGACACACACAGAGACACCGTGTAGACAACAGAGACACCGTGTAGACAACACACAGGGACACCGTGTAGACACACACAGAGACACCGCGTAAACACACAGAGACACCGTGTAGACACACAGAGACACCGTGTAGACAACAAAGACACCGTGTAGACAACACACAGGGACACCGTGTAGACACACACAGAGACACCGTGTAGACAACACATAGAGACACCGCGTAGACACACACAAAGACACCGCGTAGACACACACAGAGACACCGCGTAGACACACACAGAGACACCGCGTAAACACACACAGAGACACCGTGTAGACACACACAGAGACACCGTGTAGACAACAGAGACACCGTGTAGAGAACACACAGGGACACCGTGTAGACACACACAGAGACACCGGGTAGACAACACACAGAGACACCGTGTAGACAACACACAGAGACACCGCGTAGACACACACAAAGACACCGCGTAGACACACACAGAAACACCGCGTAGACACACACAGAGAGACCACGTAGACACACACAGAGACACCGTGTAGACACACACAGAGACACCGTGTAGACACACAGAGACACCGTGTAGACAACACACAGAGACACCGCGTAGACACAGAGACACCGTGTAGACAACACACAGAGACACCAGGTAGACAACACACAGAGACACCACGTAGACAACACAGAGACACCGCGTAGACACACAGAGACACCGCGTAGACAACACAGAGACACCGCGTAGACAACACAGAGACACCGCGTAGACACACACAGAGACACCGTGTAGACAACACACAGACACCGTGTAGACACAGAGACACCGCGTAGACACAGAGACACCGCGTAGACAACACATAGAGACACCGCGTAGACACACACAAAGACACCGCGTAGACACACACAGAGACACCGCGTAGACACACACAGAGACACCGCGTAAACACACACAGAGACACCGTGTAGACACAGAGACACCGTGTAGGCAACAGAGACACCGTGTAGACAACACAGGACACCGTGTAGACACACACAGAGACACCGCGTAAACACACACAGAGACACCGTGTAGACACACAGAGACACCGTGTAGACAACAGAGACACCGTGTAGACAACACACAGGGACACCGTGTAGACACACACAGAGACACCGCGTAAACACACACAGAGACACCGTGTAGACACACACAGAGACACCGCGTAAACACACAGAGACACCGTGTAGACACACAGAGACACCGTGTAGACACACAGAGACACCGTGTAGACAACAGAGACACCGTGTAGACAACACACAGGGACACCGTGTAGACACACACAAAGACACCGTGTAGACAACACATAGAGACACCGCGTAGACACACACAAAGACACCGCGTAGACACACACAGAGACACCGCGTAGACACGCACAGAGACACCGCGTAAACACACACAGAGACACCGTGTAGACACACAGAGACACCGTGTAGACAACAGAGACACCGTGTAGACAACACACAGGGACACCGTGTAGACACACACAGAGACACCGCGTAAACACACACAGAGACACCATGTAGACACACACAGAGACACCGTGTAGACAACAGAGACACCGTGTAGACAACACACAGGGACACCGTGTAGACACACACAGAGACACCGCGTAAACACACAGAGACACCGTGTAGACACACAGAGACACCGTGTAGACAACAAAGACACCGTGTAGACAACACACAGGGACACCGTGTAGACACACACAGAGACACCGTGTAGACAACACATAGAGACACCACGTAGACACACACAAATACACCGCGTAGACACACACAGAGACACCGCGTAGACACACACAGAGACACCGCGTAAACACACACAGAGACACCGTGTAGACACACACAGAGACACCGTGTAGACAACAGAGACACCGTGTAGACAACACACAGGGACACCGTGTAGACACACACAGAGACACCGCGTAGACACACACAAAGACACCGCGTAGACACACACAGAGACACCGCGTAGACACACACAGAGAGACCGCGTAGACAACACACAGAGACACCGTGTAGACAACACACAGAGACACCACGTAGACAACAGAGACACCGTGTAGACAACACACAGAGACACCGTGTAGACAACACACAGAGACACTGCGTAGACAACACACAGAGACACCGCATAGACACACACAGAGACACCGCGTAAACACACAGAGACACCGTGTAGACACACACAGAGACACCGTGTAGACAACAGAGACACCGTGTAGACAACAGAGACACCGTGTAGACAACACACAGGGACACCGTGTAGACACACACAGAGACACCGTGTAGACAACACACAGAGACACCGCGTAGACAACACACAGGGACACCGTGTAGACAACACACAGGGACACCGTGTAGACACACCACAGAGGACACCGCGTAGACAACACACAAAGGACACCGCGTAGACACACACAGAGACACCGCATAGACACACACAGAGAGACCGCGTAGACAACACAAAGAGACACCGCGTAGACACACACAAAGACACCGCGTAAACACACACAGAGACACCGTGTAGACACACACAGAGACACCGTGTAGACAACACACAGAGACACCGCGTAGACAACAGAGACACCGTGTAGACAACACACAGAGACACCGTGTAGACAACACACAGAGACACCGAGTAGACAACACAGAGACACCGTGTAGACACACACAGAGACACCGTGTAGCCAACACAGAGACACCGTGTAGACAACACAGAGACACCGCGTAAACACACAGAGACACCGCATAGACAACACACAGAGACACCGTGTAGACACACACAGAGACACCGCGTAGACACACACAGAGACACCGCATAGACACAAACAGAGACACCGCGTAGACACACACAGACACCGCGTAGACACACACAGAGACACCATGTAGACAACACAGAGACACCGCGTAGACAACACACAGAGACACCGCGTAGACACACACAGAGACACCATGTAGACACACACAGAGACACCGTGTAGACACACACAGAGACACCACGTAGACACACACAAAGACACCGCGTAGACACACACAGAGACACCGCGTAGACACACACAGAGACACCGCGTAAACACACACAGAGACACCGTGTAGACACACACAGAGACACCGTGTAGACAACAGAGACACCGTGTAGACAACACACAGGGACACCGTGTAGACACACACAGAGACACCGGGTAGACAACACACAGAGACACCGTGTAGACAACACACAGAGACACCGCGTAGACACACACAAAGACACCGCGTAGACACACACAGAGACACCGCGTAGACACACACAGAGAGACCGCGTAGACAACACACAGAGACACCGTGTAGACAACACACAGAGACACCGCGTAGACAACAGAGACACCGTGTAGACAACACACAGAGACACCGTGTAGACAACACACAGAGACACTGCGTAGACAACACACAGAGACACCGCATAGACACACACAGAGACACCGCGTAAACACACACAGAGACACCGTGTAGACACACACAGAGACACCGTGTAGACAACAGAGACACCGTGTAGACAACAGAGACACCGTGTAGACAACACACAGGGACACCGTGTAGACACACACAGAGACACCGTGTAGACAACACACAGAGACACCGCGTAGACAACACACAGGGACACCGTGTAGACAACACACAGGGACACCGTGTAGACACACACAGAGACACCGCGTAGACAACACACAAAAACACCGCGTAGACACACACAGAGACACCGCGTAGACACACACAGAGAGACCGCGTAGACAACACAAAGAGACACCGCGTAGACAACACACAAAGACACCGCGTAAACACACACAGAGACACCGTGTAGACACACACAGAGACACCGTGTAGACAACACACAGAGACACCGCGTAGACAACAGAGACACCGTGTAGACAACACACAGAGACACCGTGTAGACAACACACAGAGACACCGAGTAGACAACACAGAGACACCGTGTAGACACACACAGAGACACCGTGTAGACAACACAGAGACACCGTGTAGACAACACAGAGACACCGCGTAAACACACAGAGACACCGCATAGACAACACACAGAGACACCGTGTAGACACACACAGAGACACCGCGTAGACACACACAGAGACACCGCATAGACACACACAGAGACACCGCGTAGACACACACAGACACCGCGTAGACACACACAGAGGACACCATGTAGACAACACAGAGACACCGCGTAGACAACACACAGAGACACCGCGTAGACACACACAGAAACACCGCGTAGACACACACAGAGACACCGTGTAGACACACACAGAGACACCGTGTAGACAACACACAGAGACACCGCGTAGACAACACACAGAGACACCGCGTAGACAACACACAGACACCGCGTAGACACACACAGAGACACCGCGTAGACAACACAGAGACACCGCGTAGACACACACAGAGACACCGAGTAGACACACACAGAGACACCGTGTAGACAACACAGAGACACCGCGTAGACACACACAGAGAGACCGCGTAGACACACACAGAGACACCGCGTAGACAACACAGAGACACCGCGTAAACACACAGAGACACCGCATAGACAACACACAGAGACACCGCGTAGACACACACAGAGACACCGCGTAGACACACACAGAGACACCGCATAGACACACACAGAGACACCGTGTAGACACACAGAGACACCACATAGACACACACAGAGACACCGCGTAGACACACACAGAGACAACCGTGTAGACAACCATCAGAGACACCCGCGTAAACCACACAAGAACACCGCATAGGACAACACAGAGGACACCGCGTAGGGACCACACACAGATGACACAGCATCGCACACACACAGAGACACCGCGTAGGACACCACACAGAGGACACAGCGTAGACACACACAGACACCGCGTAGACAACACAGCGGACACCGTGTAGACAACACACGAGGACACAGCGTAGACAACCACAGAGACACCGCGTAGACAACACAGAGACACCGCAATGACAACACACCAGAGACACCATGTAGACAACAACAGAGACACCGCGTAGACACCACCACAGAGACACCGCGTAGACACACACAGCGACCACCATGTAGGACACACACAGAGCCACCGTGTAGAACACACAGAGACACCCCGTAGACACACACCAAGACACCGCGTTAGACACACACAGAGACACCGCGTTAGACAACACAAGACACCGAGGTCAACACACACAGAGACACCGTGTAGACACACACAGAGACACCGTGTAGACAACAGAGACACCGTGTAGACAACCACACAGGGACACCGTGTAGACACACACAGAGACATCCGGGTAGACAACACACAGAGACCCCGTGTAGACAACACACAGAGACACCGCGTAGACACACACAAAGACACCGCGTAGACACACACAGAGACACCGCGTAGGACACACACAGAGAGACACGCGTAGACAACACACAGAGACACCGTGTAGACAACACACAGAGACACCACGTAGACAACAGAGACACCGTGTAGACAACACCACAGAGACCACCGTTGTAGACAACACACAGAGACACTGCGTAGACAACACACAGAGACACCGCATAGACACCACACAGAGACACCGCGTAAACACACACAGAGACACCGTGTAGACACACACAGAGACACCGTGTAGACAACAGAGACACCGTGTAGACAACAGAGACACCGTGTAGACAACACACAGGGACACCGTGTAGACACACACAGAGACACCGTGTAGACACACACAGAGACACCGCGTAGACAACACACAGGGACACCGTGTAGACAACACACAGGGACACCGTGTAGACACACACAGAGACACCGCGTAGACAACACACAAAAACACCGCGTAGACACACACAGAGACACCGCGTAGACACACACAGAGAGACCGCGTAGACAACACAAAGAGACACCGCGTAGACAACACACAAAGACACCGCGTAAACACACACAGAGACACCGTGTAGACACACACAGAGACACCGTGTAGACAACACACAGAGACACCGCGTAGACAACAGAGACACCGTGTAGACAACACACAGAGACACCGTGTAGACAACACACAGAGACACCGAGTAGACAAACACAGAGACACCGTGTAGACACACACAGAGACACCGTGTAGACAACACAGAGACACCGTGTAGACAACACAGAGACACCGCGTAAACACACAGAGACACCGCATAGACAACACACAGAGACACCGTGTAGACACACACAGAGACACCGCGTAGACACACACAGAGACACCGCATAGACACACACAGAGACACCGCGTAGACACACACAGACACCGCGTAGACACACACAGAGACACCATGTAGACAACACAGAGACACCGCGTAGACAACACCAGAGACACCGCGTAGACACACACAGAAACACCCGGTAGACACACACAGAGGACACCGTGTAGACACACACAGAGACACCGTGTAGACAACACACAGAGACACCGCGTAGACAACACACAGAGACACCGCGTAGACAACACACAGACACCGCGTAGACACACACAGAGACACCGCGTAGACAACACAGAGACACCGCGTAGACACACACAGAGACACCGAGTAGACACACACAGAGACACCGTGTAGACAACACAGAGACACCGCGTAGACACACACAGAGAGACCGCGTAGACACACACAGAGACACCGCGTAGACAACACAGAGACACCGCGTAAACACACAGAGACACCGCATAGACAACACACAGAGACACCGCGTAGACACACACAGAGACACCGCGTAGACACACACAGAGACACCGCATAGACACACACAGAGACACCGTGTAGACACACAGAGACACCACATAGACACACACAGAGACACCGCGTAGACACACACAGAGACACCGTGTAGACAACACAGAGACACCGCGTAAACACACAGAGACACCGCATAGACAACACAGAGACACCGCGTAGACACACACAGAGACACCGCATAGACACACACAGAGACACCGCGTAGACACACACAGAGACACCGCGTAGACACACACAGACACCGCGTAGACAACACAGAGACACCGTGTAGACAACACACGAGACACCGCGTAGACAACACACAGAGACACCGCGTAGACAACACAGAGACACCGCATAGACACACACAGAGACACCGTGTAGACAACACACAGAGACACCGTGTAGACACAGAGACACCGCGTAGACAACACAGAGACACCGCGTAGACAACACAGAGACACCGCGTAGACACACACAGATACACCGCGTAGACACACACAGAGACACCGCGTAGACAACACACAGAGACACCGCGTAGACAACACAGAGACACCGCGTAGACACACACAGAGACACCGCGTAGACACACACAGAGACACCGCGTAGACAACACAGAGACACCGCGTAGACACACACAGAGACACCGCGTAGACACACACAGAGACACCGCGTAGACACACACAGAGACACCGCGTAGACACACACAGAGACACCGCGTAGACACACACAGAGACACCGTGTAGACAACACAGAGACACCGCGTAGACAACACACAGAGACACCGCGTAGACTACACACAGAGACACCGCATAGACACACACAGAGACACCGTGTAGACACACACAGAGACACCGTGTAGACACACACAGAGACACCGTGTAGACAACACACAGAGACACCGTGTAGACACACACAGAGACACCGTGTAGACAACACACACAGACACCATGTAGACAACACACAGAGACACCGCGTAGACAACACAGAGACACCGCGTAGACACACACAGAGACACCGCGTAGACAACACAGAGACACCGCGTAGACAACACAGAGACACCGCGTAGACACACACAGAGACACCGTGTAGACAACACACAGACACCGTGTAGACACAGAGACACCGCGTAGACACAGAGACACCGCGTAGACAACACAGAGACAACGCGTAGACACACACAGAGACACCGAGTAGACACACACAGAGACACCGTGTAGACACACACAGAGACACCGCGTAGACACACACAGAGACACCGCGTAGACAACACACAGAGACACCGCGTAGACACACACAGAGACACCGCGTAGACACACACAGAGACACCGCGTAGACAACACAGAGACACCGCGTAGACACACACAGAGACACCGTGTAGACACACACAGAGACACCGTGTAAACACACAGAGACACCGTGTAGACAACACACAGAGACACCGCGTAGACAACACACAGAGACACCACGTAGACACACACAGAGACACCGAGTAGACACAGAGACACCGTGTAGACACACACAGAGACACCGTGTAGACAACACACAGAGACACCGCGTAGACACACACAGAGACACCGCGTAGACAACACAGAGACACCGCGTAGACACACACAGAGACACCGAGTAGACACACACAGAGACACCGTGTAGACAACACACAGAGACACCGAGTAGACACAGAGACACCGTGTAGACACACACAGAGACACCGCGTAGACAACACAGAGACACCGCGTAGACAACACAGACACACCGCGTAGACACACACAGAGACACCGTGTAGACAACACACAGAGACACCGCGTAGACACAGAGACACCGCGTAGACAACACAGAGACACCGCGTAGACACACACAGAGACACCGAGTAGACACACACAGAGACACCGTGTAGACACACACAGAGACACCGCGAAGACACACACAGAGACACACGTAAGACAACACACAAGACACCGCGTAGACACACACAGAGACACCGCGTAGACAACACAGAGACACCGCGTAGACACACACAGAGACACCGAGTAGACACACACAGAGACACCGTGTAGACAACACACAGAGACACCGAGTAGACACACAGAGACACCGTGTAGACAACACACAGAGACACCGTGTAGACAACACACAGAGACACCGCGTAGACACACACAGAGACACGCGTAGACACACACAGAGACACCGTGTAGACAACACAGAGACACCGCGTAGACACACACAGAGACACCGCGTAGACACACACAGAAACACCGCGTAGACACACACAGAGACACCGTGTAGACACACACAGAGACACCGTGTAGACAACACACAGAGACACCGCGTAGACAACACAGAGACACCGCGTAGACAACACACAGACACCGCGTAGACACACACAGAGACACCGCGTAGACAACACAGAGACACCGCGTAGACACACACAGAGACACCGAGTAGACACACACAGAGACACCGTGTAGACAACACAGAGACACCGCGTAGACAACACACAGAGACACCGCGTAGACACACACAGAGACACCGCGTAGACAACACAGAGACACCGCGTAAACACACAGAGACACCGCATAGACAACACACAGAGACACCGCGTAGACACACACAGAGACACCGCGTAGACCACACAGAGACACCGCGTAGACACACACAGAGACACCGTGTAGACACACAGAGACCCCTAGACACACAGAGAACCGCGTAGAACACACAGAGACACCGTGTAGACAACACAGAGACACCGACACACAGAGACACGCATAGAACACAGAGACACCGCGTAGACACACACAGAGACACCGCTAGACACACCAGAGACACCGCGTAGACACACACAGAGACACCGCGTAGACCACACAGACACGCGTAGACAACACAGAGACACCGTGTAGACAACACACGAGACACCGGTAGAACACACAGAGACACCGCGTAGACAACACAGAGACACCGCATAGACACACACAGAGACACCGTGTAGACAACACACAGAGACACCGTGTAGACACAGAGACACCGCGTAGACAACACAGAGACACCGCGTAGACAACACAGAGACACCGCGTAGACACACACAGACACCGCGTAGACACACACAGAGACACCGCGTAGACAACACACAGAGACACCGCGTAGACAACACAGACACCGCGTAGACACACACAGAGACACCGCGTAGACACACACAGAGACACCGCGTAGACAACACAGAGACACCGCGTAGACACACACAGAGACATGCGTAGACACACAGAGACCCGCGTAGACACACACAGGACAACCGCGTAGACACACCACAGAGACACCGCGTAGACACACACAGAGACACCGTGTAGACAACACAGAGACAGCGTAGACAACACACAGAGACACCGCGTAACTACACAGAGACACCGCATAGACACACACAGAGACACCGTGTAGACACACACAGAGACACCGTGTAGACCACACAGAGACACCGTGTAGACAACCACAGAGACACCGTAGACACACAGAGACACCGTGTAGACAACACACACAGAGACCATGTAGACAACACACAGAGACACGCGTAGACAACACAGAGACACGCGTAGACACACACAGAGACACCGCGTAGACAACACAGAGACACCGCGTAGACAACACAGAGACACCGCGTAGACACACGAGACACCGTGTAGACAACACCGACACCGTGTAGACACAGAGACACCGAGTAGACACAGAGACGCGGTAGAACACACAGAGACAACGCGTAGACACACACAGAGACACCGAGTAGAACACACA
>NC_083831.1:375068-452120 GCF_015708825.2 Lethenteron reissneri | reverse complement strand
GTTGCGAGCACCACAAGTGGAACGGCCGATTGGTATCGGCCTTCCCCCCCGCCCCCAATGGCATAGCTCACAGCCACCACAGAGTTAAGGATTGGTAACCGCCGAGGAGGTGGGGGTTGTTTTGCCAGTCAAAGATCCCCGGTATAGCCTTAAGACTGTTGGGGCAAGTGCTGGGTGGGTCGCCAAAACCACACCCGACCACCTTTGTCTCCCCGGTGGTGATGTATACACACCGCACCAGGTACTCATTTGAGGCCCGAGTCAACCTACAGATGAGACACACACACTCAAAGACCTAGGGGAGACCTAGGAGCGGTTCAGATAATTGTCACCGGTGTTGGCCGTGAGCGGGAATCGAACTCAGGTCGCCGGGTTTGTAGCGCAGCGCGCTAACCACTACCCGATCACTCCCAAGTCAGATACACACAAACACACCCAGACTCTCAAACTAATATACACTCACACAGAGATACTGGGACACAGAGACACTGGGACACAGAGACAGACACTCACCCCCCACGTAGACCACAGTCCCGTAGCACATTCTGTCTTCCTTGAAGCACAGCAGATTGTGTCCGCTTGGAGGAGACAAAGCCAGTCCAGACAGGGACACGGACAAAGTACCAGGACGCGTGGACACCGAGAGTTCCGAATTAATTTGTTTGCTCCCCAACTTCCAGTGCAGAGACACGGGGTCGGCGGGCACACGGAGGAGACACGTAGCATTGACGGGGACGCCCAGAGGAGCCACGATGTCTTGGGGTTCCACATCACAATCTGAACCTGATGGCACACAGGGAGAGAGAAGGAGGGGAGAGAGGATGGGGAGGGGGACAGGGTGAGGGGTGAGGGAGATGGTGGGGAGAGATGATCCAAGAAGAGAGAAATGAGCAGACAGAAAAAAAAGAGAGGGAAAGAAGGGAGAGAGAGAAAAAGAGATGTGAGATAGAGCACAGAGGGAGAGCACAGAGAGAGGGTACACAGGAAGACAAAGAGTGGGTGTACACAGGGTAAGTGTTATGCAGTAGAACCACGCGGAGACAATGAATACTATAAGGGCTGTTGTTTATTAAATCACTGTGACAGTCGACATCCTACGCTCACAACAGTGTAGGTGCACTCGATCTCGGTCCTGTACCCCGGACACTGAATACTATTTGGGTCCTACCCTCGGCTACCCCTTGGGCTCATTTACCTCACTCGTCTGCCCATTCGGGAGTTCAGCCAACACCGCTCCGCGACGAGGAGAGAGAGACTCTCTTCCAGCCGACCCTGACTGAATACTACGGGACCCTACCCTCGGCTATTCCCTTGGCTCTCCCACTCGTCTGCCCGGAGTGGAGGTTCAGCCAACACCGCTCCGCGACGAGGAGGGAGAGACCCCCAGCAGCCGATCTTTACCCTGGCTCCCCACGACAACTATGCCTTCGTCACGGGGTCCCCCTTAAGAACCCCTTGGGTGGCTCCTCCCCCCAGCTCGGACTCGCCTTTGTTCCCGAAGATACCCCTTGCACCACCCGTGACGTTACGTCATCCTTGACTGTCAACCCGCTCGCTCCCTCATTGGTTACTCACAATACTCCTCTACACAAGTATGGTGTGGGGGTATGTGGCAGCATGATGCGACGCATGGGGGCCCAGTCGGCCACAAGGGGGCCCCAAAAAAGAATGTTAAGATATTTTATAAAAAATATATTCTAATAATTAACCATAAATGCCAAAAAACAATGTTATAGAGGAAAAAATAATATTTCCATAATCCGAATTTTTCGTATGTTGGAAACTGAACAATGTTCCCCAAAAATCAAGATAAAGTCCCATATCCGGAAAGAGTTGTGCCTCCCCTACCCGATTACTCGTTCGTTTGGTCTTTTTTATATCGCTACCCGTATCCTATCGCTGTACATATGCCCTGCACTTCCTACGATTCTTTCATTTAATCGAATATCTACCCTAACACTATCCATTATTAAACTAATGGAACATATACTGTATCCAATTGTCTATGAATACCACGAAACATTTGTATTTTAATTCTTAACAGAAAGCAGTCACTTCCAAATGTTTGTTTACCGTGCATTAGGCTAGGCCTAGACTTCTCCGATCACTGTTGGCTGAAACCATAAGCAATCGTGTAATTGTGTTAAATAAGGTACAGATGTAGAGGTGTTACGGGAGGGCGAACAAACACACCAGGGGTGGTTATGCCCGCACGCAGAAGGATGCTTACTACTTCTGCTTACGTAACTAACGCACACATTTCCCCATAATGATATTTTTGTAACATGATTCATGAGCAATTCCGTAAAGTCGGATTTCCGTAAGTCGGGTCTTCTGCAACCCGGAGACTTATTGTAGTAGCGCTACTGCTAGTGTTTTGTTACTGAACAGCAGGATTTAAATTGACATGCGCATGAAAGCAAGAGGCATGAAAAAAATGTGTGATTATTGTTACCTTTAAATGTTGTTTTAATTAACAGTCACTGTCAGACTGTCTTCCTCTAAACACAATACACGGTGCAACTAAAATAATACTTACAGTACAGTTATAGCCTACAAATAATTTTTCTTTTACGATGTAAAGCTTTCGTGACTGCAGGGATTCATCTTCTTGGTTCTTTCGGTAAAGTCACGTAGAAGGGAAGTAATAAAATAATAAAAATAAAACATAATAAAACAATTCTCACGACGTTTCGACCACAACGCAAGCAGCCGTCCTCAGGTGAAAACCAGGTCTGTCGAGGCGACAGCGTCTGAATGAAACAGCACACGTGCTTGGAGCATATATATAGGCTGGGTTGGAAGGGGGGGAAAGTGCGCCTTGACAAAAGAATATGCATATCAAGAGGAATTTAGCATATTTATGGGAAAATGCAGGTATGTGATTAGTACTACTTATGCCCGTGCATTATGCAGGATTAGCAGCATCAAAGGGAGGGGATGTGGGAAATGCAGGTATGTGAATAGTACTACTTATGCCCGTGCTTTATGCAGGATTAGCAGCATCAAAGGGAGGGGATAGCGGTAGCATTAATAAAGGGAATGAGTGTTAATAGTATGTAGCTGCAGTAACTAAAACCACCACGTAAACAACTAAAGTATAAACTACATAGTATCATCAGTATACTAAATATACTCTACAATAAGCTGAGTTACTAACAGTAAGTAATAATACATTACAATTCTACGTCGTAAAAAATATATAATATGCTTCCATCTAAACTTTATTCTCTTACATCACACGAGTATATTAGTATCTTTCACACGACGGTCAATGGTACAGTGTATAATAACAAATAGTATAACATTTATATGCTTAATACAATGTACAAAGTAATATATAGTATCATAATTGTATAGTCAATATACAGCAGTGTGATATACATTAGGGTGGGTAGAATAATACATAGTGTAATATTACAATGTATAAGGCTTAGGGTGGTTTATAGCAATACAGTATATAATTTAATGTTGGGGTTGTCTATGGCAGTATATAGTACGGTGTAGACTCGTGTGATGTAAGAGAATAAAGTTTAGATGGAAGCATATTATATATTTTTTACGACGTAGAATTGTAATGTATTACTTACTGTTAGTAACTCAGCTTATTGTAGAGTATATATAGTATACTGATGATACTATGTAGTTTATACTTTAGTTGTTTACGTGGTGGTTTTAGTTACTGCAGCTACATACTATTAACACTCCTTTCCCTTTATTAATGCTACCCCTATCCCCTCCCTTTGATGCTGCTAATCCTGCATAATGCACGGGCATAAGTAGTACTAATCACATACCTGCATTTCCCATAAATATGCAAAATTCCTCTTGATATGCATATTCTTTTGTCAAGGCGCCCTTTTCCCCCCTTCCAAACCAGCTTATATATGCTCCAAGCACGTGTGCTGTTTCATTCAGACGCTGTCGCCTCGACAGACCTGGTTTTCACCTGAGGACGGCTGCTTGCATTGTGACCGAAACGTCGTGAGAATTGTTTTATTTTTATTATTTTATTACTTCCCTTCTACGTGACTTTACCGAAAGAACCAAGAAGAAAAATAATGTTTCTATACAGAGTTAAAACCATCCGTAGCTATTGCAGTAAAAGTGAGTCGGGCGAGAGGAGGGGGGCCCACAGTCGGATCCTACACCCAGACCCCCGTTGGCATCGGGAGTTGCGCCCCTGGGTGTACACTGGGGTGTGTGAGAGTACAGAGGAAGGAGCAGACCAATGGTTAACCTTTACTTACTGCAGACTTGCAACCCCTTTAATTCTCAATCGTAAAAAAGGAAAATATGAATACATAGGGTTAAATAAAACAAAGTAGTTGTACTTACGTGCCCGTGCTTAATTTGTTTCCATGATTTACCTCCTAAAAAAATCCGATATGTCTCGCACCCCCAGAAAGGGCATCTCGGATCCCCAGGGGGTGCGAGATGCCCCCCAGGTTAAGAACTCCTGGAGTCGAGACAGTGGAGTGAGCGGCTCAATGAGTCGTGTGGGTGGGGGGCAGCAGTGCCTCTGTGTGACTGCGTGCTGAGTAAACGCCTGAGAGGTGGGCGAGTGCGTGTTCGAATGGGTGAGTGGTAAGAGGTGAGTAGACAGGTGTTTAGTGAGTGATGGGTGGGTGCGTGGATGTGTGAGCAGTGAGTGCCAATACCTTGACAATTTGTCTCCATCAGTAAAATAGCGACCACAATTAATATCCACGCGTGATGCATTTTGGGCGGCTGTAGATGGACGTCATGTGACCATTATAACCTGTAGGGTGAAAGAGAGCGAGTTAGCGAGTAGCCGAGTGAATTAGTGGGTGAGAGGTGATGAGAGTGGGTGAGTGATGAGTAGGTGAGTGAGTGGGTATCTAAGGTGAGTGTGCAAGTGAGTTGGAGTGATTAGATGCGCGTGTGAGCGGGTGAGTGGGAGTGAGTTGGTGGGCGAGTGACTGAATATTGAGTGGCTGAGTGAATAACCTCAAGAGATGTTGAACCTTAATGGGGGGGGAAGGAGGGGGGTTAATTCGCGGATGTGAGAGCACAGGAAAAGGGATCCGTTTTCCCAGAATTATGATTCCGGGATTTGGGGTGAATCATTGAGGCGTATAGAACCAGACTAAGGCTCCTATTAGGATCAGTGTAAATAACGGAGGCTCAGAGAGCCAGACCGAGGCTGCTCTCGGGTCCATTGTTATTTACCGGGTTGTAGGCTCGTGGGATGAAGGCTGGGATCAATGTCTCCTCGTGTCTGCCTCCGTCTCCTTTACCGTCTCCCCGAGCCTCTCTTCCTCCGTCTCCGCGAACCTCCGTTGTCTTTAATTCCCGTAAAGGGCGGAAACTTCCCGCTATTGAGATTGGCGAATGTAGAAATGGGTGGCGTGGACGTGATAACGTCGCCTCGGCGAAGGGTCCAATCGTCTGCTGCAATTTTAGCCGCCGACCTCATTACGTTACAAAATTTACAGGACAGCGTGATGACGTCACCGCGCACGTACGCCGGTGTAAGCATTCGTACGCGCTGACGTCATTTCGTCATGATTTTACGTGATGTCATTAACGCGATGACATCATCAGCTACAATCCCCAATTGGACAGTTTTGTGACGTCATCACGTTAACGCCGCTAATTCGAGAATTGTGATTACTTTTTGTCATTCATTTTAAAGATATATCTTAAATCAGCTATGAACAAGGGCAATTTCTCAATGCGTCGCTTATTATATTTAAGCCCACGGTGTTATTTAGAAATGTGTATTTGTCTGTGCACGACTGCCGACGCAACATTACTCAATAACGCGATTATATATGATATAATATGTACACCAGATACATAACGTCGTAGAATTATACCGTGCGCGCTGACGTAATCGTGTGATCACAGCGTAATGCCTGTTTATTCAAGGAAAACGACACTTTCGAGTTAATTAAATTAGCATTACTCAGGCACTGCCACGAGCTCTGCGACCACCTCTGGCCACACGCCTCAAGGACCCCAACCAACCGCCAGCCCGTGCGTATCAACGTGGGTAACATTTTAAAAAAATGTATTCTTATATAAAGTTAAACCGATAAATTGAACTATTTACTTTAACTCCTTGCCCCGCCGAAAATGTTCTAATTAGTTCATGTGTGCCGTATCCGTAGTTGTTGCTGTACTGTAGATTATTAGAGTAGGCCGCGCGTGAAGCCGCGGTGTCGACTAGAGTCACTGCGGGATTTGCAGATCGGATCCTGTAGAGGGGAGGCAGGGTGAGGGGGGTCGGGGTGAAATTTATATTTATTTGCATTCTTTGGGTCTTTAGGGAAAGTCACGTAGACAGAAAAAATAATAACAATAAAATACTAAAAATAAAGTGAATGAAAAATAATAAGAAATATCACGATTCGATCGCACACAATAGTCAACTTTTTTCCTCCTGATGACGATTGTTGCGATCGAAACGTCCTTATATTTTTTATATCTACGTGACTTTACCGAAAGACCCAAAGAATATGAATTCCTGCAGTCACGAAAGCTTTAAGTCAATGTTTATTTGCTCTGGTGGTGGTGGTGGTAGCACGATGCTGATGATCCGTGGTGGCTCCAGTTCAATAGCCTCGCAGAGAAGATTGTCTTGAGCTCAACGAGGTCGCTCGATTCAATCTGCTGGCGCGGCAGCAAATTGAATCGCGCCTTACGGAGCCAACCGCGCGAATCGATTGTGCGGGAAGGGCAACAAACTAAACCAAGGCCGTAATTATATACATTTAAATATGCTCAAAATGTCCCCCCCAATATATTGCTATAAAAAGTAATCATAATTGCTATGCTATGTAAATAAAAACAACGATTTGCTCAACCTTGGCCACAATATCTGGACTTCTCTTCATATAAATCAATGCATAGATTTCTGTTTATATGATTGTGGTTATGGTTGTACTTTATTAATCCCTAATCTCAAACATTACATACAATGAAACAAGAAATGGTAAAAAAGTAAAAACAGCAATATAATACGATACACTATTAGACAATATTGTAAAAAATAAATAAAAAGTCCATCCCATGTGTTAGTGAATTTTAAAATATTTTAGGCAGGAAATGGCAGGAAATTAGTTTTCAAATTTAGATATTTTTCTGGGTTGGGACCCCCAGACCCCCTGGAAGATTTGGTCCCCCCCCCCAATGTTGACTCCATGGCTACGGCCTTGAACTAAACACAACACGCATCATGCCAGTACCAAAATATGATAATAGGTTTTCCCCTTTTTTCTGCAACATAACAAGTGTTAAGATGTTAAAACACCAAACTGAAACTTTATACAAGGAATCATGGCTGCATTATCCACGATACTTGTGGTCAGCATGCAAACAGAAAACGTACGATAATATATGCATTTTCTTTTAAACTGATTGGTCCTCACCAGAGACAGCTTTCTTTTGAGCCTAGTCTCAAAACGGTGTGAGACCAGAGCAAGCCAAAAGGTGTCTTTTGGCATCCTCTGGTCTAGGCTCAAATGAAAGCTGTCTCTGGTGTGGACCAATCAATTTAAAAGACGATGCATATATTATCAGAGTACTTTTTTGTTTGCAGACATGATTCATTGTAAAATGTTTGAGTTTGGTGTTTTAACATCTTGTTTTGTTGCCAGAAAAAAAGGGGAAAACCTATTCTCAGACAACACGCAGTTTGTGTTTATTCTGCACTGTGATGGATTTACGGGTCGCGCGCGGTGGAGTAAAGCGTGGGTACGCCTACTTCCAGAGCTCCCTGCAGTAGAAGCTGTTCCACTGACAGTGGTTTTAGCGAGCGATAGCAGAGTTGAACGTTTACCCCTAACTGAGAGACGAGGGCACAATCTATGTTGCTACGTGGTTTTTGTACGTTCGTGCTGTAACAGGATAAAATTAATCTGTGACAATAAATTATACTTTATCTTAATACTTTACGAAGCCAATAAGCGTCAAGGGGCTGCCCAATATGGGATTTTTCGATCCACAAATCATCTCTTTAGATCCATAAATTATGTGACACGATTGACTAACGATTTAAAAATGTGTATTCAAAATATCCAAGCTTGTATTTTGACTTAACTTTCGTAACTGTAGGAATTCATAATTTTGGTTCTTTCGGTAAAGTCACGTAGATAGAAAATAAAAGATTTTTTTTTAATATAAAATTAAATACAATAAAAAATAATTAATTGAAAATAATGAAAGCAAAAAACCCACGACATTTTGTTCGCAACGCAAGTGGTCTTCATCAGGTGGTAGATGAGACCGCTTGTGTTGCGATCGAAACGTCGTGGGTTTTTTTGCTTTTATTGTTTAAATTTAATTTTTGTATTTTATTTTCTATCTACGTGACTTTACGGAAAGAACCAAGAATATGAATCCAAGCTTGTGTTCGAGCATGGATCAAGCATGGATAAAACATGGTATTGTATATGGGCATTAATCATTAACATAACATTCATTATTGTTACAGCACGAACCAAATCTGTTCGGTTCACTAAATGGTTACCGGTTCCCGACTTTCGGAACCTGTAATATGAAAACAGTAACCGGTTTAGCGGTTGTCGTTTTAACAACCCTCACTCAGGCATCGGCAGACAGAGACTGCCACGTACGGGGAGCGACACTGGTGATGAAGGTCATGTACGCCTCATTTACTCCGTTTGTTGAGCCACCTGGCCAGGGTTGGGCGATACCGAGCCCACTACTTTTAACTCAGGCAACTGGAGAGCACAGGCTAAGCGTTACTAACCTAATACAGTGATACCTCGGTTCACGAACGCTTCTGTTCACGAACAACTCGGTTCACGAACAGAAAAGTTCATAAAAATATGCTCCGGTTCACGAACTCCGCTTCGGTTCACGAACAGGAGCCGCGGCCATTTTAATGCTATTTCCAGGCTGTCACATGGTCGTGACTTCCTGTAGGAAGATCGTGGAGAGAAGAAGAGACACAGAAAGAAGTACTGTGAGTACTGTGAAGACACTTTCAGTGACTTTTTGCTTTTTGGTGTGCTTTTTAGCACATACAGTACTGTACTACTGTACTGTACAATACTGTACTTACTGTATTGTACAGTTCACCCGTTTGAGTGCTTACTGAAGTCATCTCAAGCAAGGTGTTAGTGTTCTCTCTTTATACATTACTATACTGTACAGTACTAATGTGTATTGTAATTTGTTTAATATTTTTGTGCTTCAAAAACCAAAAAAAAGGTCAGAATGGATTAACCGGATTTACATTGAACCCTATGGGAAAATGTGCCTCGGTTCACGACCAATTCGGATCCGAGCCAGAGTCAGTTCACGAATTAAGTTCGTGAACCGAGGTATCACTGTATTACAACTAACAATAATGTAATTAATAATCACAATTAAGAGACAACATATATACTATGAAAAAGAAGCATTCAAAATAACATGTTTTTTTTACTTGATGACATTCTATTGTAATTTGTGTTTTAGATCAACAATTGGAGACACAAAGCCGTTATGGAGTTGCAGGGAGACATGGGGATGGTGACGGAGACACTGTGTCCCCCTTGCGTCTCTGCTGAGGCAAAGGAGACAAAGAAAAGGACAAGACTTGGGAAAATCTTATCTGAGATCCGAAGACAGATTGAGTTCTGGTTCGGAGACACGAATCTACACAAAGACAAATTCCTGAGACAAGTTGTTGACGCGTCTACGGACGGATGTAAGACAGTCATGGGGAGACACGAGGGCACATGTGGACACACGAGGGCACACGGGGAGGAAGAATGTATGCATTGTCCTTGAAACTGATTGGCCTACACTAGGTGCTCCAGCCTCCTTTATGGCCTTATCTCACCAACCAGTGTTAGACCAGAGAACAACACCAAACGGCGAATAGCACAAAGGCAATGCAAATATCACAGCATTCATAGCTCGCGTTGAGCAGTTTTATCTTATGGGATCATCTTAACACCTCCTGTATTATTGCCGGAAAGGGTTAAGCCTAATCCTTTTTCATCATTTTGATACCGCCAAAATTTTTTTCCCATAGATATGAGGTCACGATGTTACAAACTGTAAAACTATAAACTTTTTTAGTATTTTACCAGGTAAGGCCCACTGAGCTGTACAGCTTTTTTTTAGAAGCGATCTGACCACAAATTATAGCTCAACAAAGTGGCGTATGTGGAAATGTATAGCAACCAAATACTCTAAACATATTTCTAAATGTGGAGGGAAAAACTGTAAGATCCGGAGAAAAATCCTTGTGCCCACGGTGAGAACATGCAAATTCTAAATATACAGATTTCGGGGTCGGGACCGAACCCACAACATCCTTTCTCCCAGGCGACAGTTAACATCTCGCCATGGGAAGGAGGAGACACAGGGAGGAGCTCATCGAATTCCTGCAGGATAAATATTCAGATTCTGACATTGTGGGGAGGGTGGGGGAAGGGGTAGGTGAGAGGAGGAATACATAGGATGGAGCAGGCAGACAAACTGAGTAGATGTGCTGATTTCAGTCATGTTAATTTAATCTTGTCTGTGTCCCTCCCCCATGTCTTCGTGTCCCCATGTCTCAGTCGTCCCGCTGTCCGTGCTCATGTCTTTTAATCGGATGAAGACTCTGTCTACTGATATAAACATCATCCGAAGAGCTGTGTCTACCTCAACACAGCTCGAGGTGAGATATGAGATGTATTCAGTGAGATCTGGGATACGGATACACACTGGGTTTGTGGGTCACTGTGAGTCTGTGGGTCTCGTGGGTCTATATGTAACCGAGTGTGGGGTTCTACATGTGTTGATGATGTAGTGATATATGATGTATGTATTGATATCGGTGATATGTTGATGCAGGTGAGCAGTGATGGCCTCAAAATTCGTCGCTCATCCCCACTGGGTCCCAAACCTGAGGACGAAGATGAGAGAACCGTTTATGTGGTAAGGGGACATGGAGACTTGGGGACATGGGGACATGGAGACGCACATAGACTCACAAGATCGTGATTGTTGTGGTGGTTATGATAATCGTGACAGTGGTGGTGGTCGTGTGTAAGCATTGGCACTAGTTGCACTGGCCACCCACCCCCTCGTGTGCTGTTCCGGTCTTCATAGCTGTTTATTAATAGCGCTTTCCCAAAAAGACTTATGGCTACATGGGGTATCTTTGTCCTTTTTATGGTGGCGGTGGGTTTTTTGTCGTAATGATGGTGGTGGAGTTTATAATGATGGTTGTGGTTGTGCAGGAGCGGTTGCCACACGGGGTAACGCACGAGTGGTTATCACGAGTCTTCTCCTCGTGCGGCCGTGTCCTCTACGTGTCGCTCCCACGGTTCCGATCATCGGGCGACGCGAAGGGTTTCGCCTTCATAGAGTTTTCTACCAGCGAGGAGGCTTGCAGAGCTGTGCAGGTTAGCCCCTTTCTCCTGAAATGCATGCAGAAAATGTATATGTGAGTCTCTGTGATTCTGGGTGAGTCTGTGTATCCCTGTAAGTTAATATTCTAGCTTCGATTAAGGGGATCCCCTAGACTAAACAACATCAATACATTCTTGATTTGAAGCTTTCATGACTGCAGGAATCCATCCTCTTTGGTTCTTTCGGTAAAGTCACGTAGATAGAAAATTAATAGATCGCGATGTTTCGATCGCAACACAAGCGACCGTCTTCAGGTGAGAGAAAAAGGTACTGAAACAAGGTCTTATATAGGCCTGAGATGGGTGCAACCTCAGGGTAAGAGGGCGGGGCTAGAGATGGTCTGCCTGAGGCTGTGGAAGTGGCTATTGTATTGTGAGAGATTAGCATGTCAATGCTAATCTCTCACGTCGTGATCTATTAATTTCCTATCTGCGTGATGTTACCGAAAGAACCAATATCAATACATATATAATTATGTGTATTTACTCCGAGAGTGCATTCAGAAATATTCAGACATGTGAGTCTTTGAGTGAGATTCAAGTAGAAAACTCGAAGGCATTGTCGCTCCTGAAATGCTTTTAAAAATATTCCCTTTTGTAGAACCTCGTTCTGTCTGTGTGGCTGAGTTGAAATTATTTGCTGCAGTGCCTTCAAAAATATAACCACTCATAGAATATATAACTACTCATTGCACATCAGTGAGACTCAGTATCTGTATCTGACAGATGTTACATCATCCAGTCAACTCAGTATCTGCTGCAGGGATATTCCCAAAAACCCGGAAGAGAAGACCAATTACAGGTAACGCACCCACTCAGTATCATTCACACAATCACTCATCTTACCCACTTGCCGATGATAATAACTGATCATCCACACACACACACCCACTTTCCCACCTACCCACACCGAGCTTGTAATGTGTCTCCAAGGATATGGATATTTGTGCAAGCCTGTGGGCCTCTATGTGAGTCTGTTGGCCTCTGTGTGAGTCCATGAGCCTCTCAATTTATAGGTCTGTGATTTTGTGGGTCTGTGAGTCTGTAGGTGTCTGTGGTTCTGTGGGTCTCTTGAGTCTATGAGTCTCTGTGTGAGTCTGTGTATCTGTGTGAATGTTTGTTTGTTGGTCTCTGGGAGTCTGCGGGTCTCTGTGTGAGAGTGTGGGTCTCTGACAGTACAGTGAGTGAAAAAAGTATTTGATCCCCTTTTGATTTTGTGCGTTTGCCCACTGACAAAGAAATGATCAGTCTATAATTTTAATGGTAGGTTTATTTGAACAGTGAGAGACAGAATAACAACAACAAAATCCAGAAAAACGCATGTCAAAAATGTTATGAATTGATTTGTATTTTAATGAGGGAAATAAGTATTTGACCTCTCAATCAGAAAGATTTCTGGCTCCCAGGTGTCTTTTATACAGGGTAACGAGCTGAGATTAGGAGCACACTCTTAAAGGGAGTGCTCCTAATCTCAGCTTGTTACCTGTATAAAAGACACCTGTTCACAGAAGCAATCAATCAGATTCCAAACTCTCCACCATGGCCAAGACCAAAGAGCTCTCCAAGGATGTCAGGGACAAGATTGTAGACCTACACAAGGCTGGAATGGTGAGAAGGTGACAACAGTTGGTGCGATTATTCGCAAATGGAAGAAACACAAAAGAACTGTCAATCTCCCTCGGCCTGCGGCTCCATGCAAGATCTCACCTCGTAGAGTTGCAATGATCATGAGACCGGTGAGGAATCAGCCCAGAACTACACGGGAGGATCTTGTCAATGATTTCAAGGCAGCTGGGACCATAGTCACCAAGAAAACAGTTGGTAACACACTACGCCGTGAAGAACTGAAATCCTGCAGCGCCCGCAAGGTCCCCCTGGTCAAGAAAGCACATACATGCCCGTCTGAAGTTTTCCAATGAACATCTGAATGATTCAGAGGACAACTGGGTGAAAGTGTTGTGGTTAGATGAGACCAAAATGGAGCTCTTTGGCATCAACTCAACTCGCCGTGTTTGGAGGAGGAATGCTGCCTATGACCCCAAGAACACCATCCCCAACGTCAAACATGGAGGTGGAAACATTATGCTTTGGGGGTGTTTTTCTGCTAAGGGGACAGGACAACTTCACCGCATCAAAGGGACGATGGACGGGGCCATGTACCGTCAAATCTTGGGTGAAAACCTCCTTCCCTCAGCCAGGGCATTGAAAATGGGTCGTGGATGGGTATTCCAGCATGACAATGACCCAAAACACACGGCCAAGGAAACAAAGTAGTGGCTCAAGAAGAAGCACATTAAGGTCCTGGAGTGGCCTCGCCAGTCTCCAGACCTTAATCCAATGGAAAATCTATAGAGGGAGCTGAAGGTTCGAGTTGCCAAACGTCAGCCTCAAAACCTTAATGACTTGGAGAAGATCTGCAAAGAGGAGTGGGACACCATTGGAACCTCATTTGCCAGTAAAAATATGATAATTGGTTTTTTACCCTTCTATCTGGCAACAAAACTGACACCTTTTTACAAGGAGTCATGTTTGCATAGACCACAATACCTGCAGTCATAATGCAAACAAAAAACACAACTCTGATAATGTGCACTGTCCTTGAAGTTGATTGGTCCACACTCGAGACAGCTTTCCTTAGAGCCTAGTCTCACATGGGTTGGACCAGATGACGCCAAAAGGCGCACAGCTCAAAGACAATGCACCATCAGAGTATGAGAGCTGACCAATTATATTTTTACTGGCAAATGAGGTTCCAATGGTGTAAATGCTTACCTCGAGCTCTCATACTCTGATGGTGCATTGTATTTGAGGTGTGCGCCTTTTGGCGTCATCTGGTCCAACCCATGTGAGACTAGGCTCTAAGGAAAGTTGTCTCGGGTGTGGACCAATCAACTTCAAGGACAGTGCACATTATCAGAGTTGTGTTTTTTGTTTGCATTATGACTGCAGGTATTGTGGTCTATGCAAACATGACTCCTTGTAAAAAGGTGTCAGTTTTGTTGCCAGATAGAAGGGTAAAAAAACAATTATCAGGAGTGAGACAGTTCTTTTGTGTTTCTTCCATTTGCAAAAAATCGCACCAACTGTTGTCACCTTCTCACCATTCCAGCCTTGTGTAGGTCTACAATCTTGTCCCTGACATCTTTGGAGAGCTCTTTGGTCTTGGCCATGGTGGAGAGTTTGGAATCTGATTGATTTCTTTATACTGGTAACAAGCTGAGATTAGGAGCACTCCCTTTAAGAGTGTGCTCCTAATCTCAGCTCGTTACCTGTATAAAAGACACCTGGGAGCCAGAAATCTTTCTGATTGAGAGGAGGTCAAATACTTAATTCCCTCATTAAAATGCAAATCAATTTATAACATTTTTGACATGCGTTTTTCTGGATTTTGTTGTTGTTATTCTGTCTCTCACTGTTCAAATAAACCTACCATTTAATTTATAGACTGATCATTTCTTTGTCAGTGGGCAAACGTACAAAATCAGCAGGGGATCAAATACTTTTTTCCCTCACTGTATGAGGATCTCTGTGACAGTATGAGGGTCTCTGAGAGAGGGCAGATATGTGTTGAGAGTGTGTGGGTTTGAACAAACCCCTTGTCTTCACAGGAATTGCTTCAGTCTCCGATCTGAAGACACAGAGACACAGAGACGCGAAGACACATGGAGACACGGGGAGAAAAGAGAGACGGGGAGACATAGAAACACAGACACCGGGAGACACAGGGACAGCAAGGACAAAGGCGACAAAGAGGGGACGGGAGACACGGGGACACAGAGACACAGAGATGCAAGTGACAGAGGAGCCAGTAACCAGCCTGTCTTCGGACAAGCTTGGCAAACGGAGACACACTCACGAAGATAAGAGACGCACCAAGAAACAACGTAGACACACAATTGAGACACGGGGGGACAGGGACAAGGATACACGAGGAGACGGAGACATAGATGCACAGGGAAGAGACAGGCAAAAGGAGACACGGCGAGACAGAGAGAAGGAAACACAGGAACATGGAGACGGAGAGACGCAGAGACGCAGACAGAGACACAGAGGCATGCGGAGGCACGGGGACACAGTGGGGACTGTTCTGCCTCACGCGGGGACTCAGGGAGAGAAAGAAGGAGGCCATCGACTGTGTGTAATGAGCAAGTATGTGTGTCCCTCACTCCCACAGTGCATTCAGAAATATTCCCAGTCTAAAAATTATATTCATTTTACAGTACATCACATATCCTCCTTCTCTCCATGTATCCCTCCCCCTTCTCTGTCTCCTCTTCTGTCACCCTCTCCCTCCTCCGTGTCTCCCTCCTTTCTGTGTCCGTCTGTTTCTCGCTCCCTCCCTGCACTTAGAGAGTCGTGGTTGAATTTGAGGAGAGATTTTATCCAGAGACAAAAGGTGGCGATGGGAGCCTTAAAGACAACATTGAGAGATGCGACGACACGAGGTGAGACATGGGGAGACAGAGAATTATATTATTTAGACTGGAGGAATGTGATGAGTTATGAGCTCTTTTTCACAGATGTCCAGTTGAGAATCTAATTGAGACCCTCAGACTCGGAGACGTAAATATATGGAGACATAGAGACAGAAACATACCTGAGGAGACAGGTAGAGAGAGATAGACAGGATGATAGTGATACAGGCAAAACGTAAACATAAGACCCACAAACTCAGAGACACAGCCACAGACTCTCACAGGCATGGGGAGACAGGAGGACATGGCCGATATACAGGGAGGTACGAAGACATGGACACATGGAGTTACAGAGACACGGGGAAGATGCATACAAAAAACAAATAGACTGAGAGATGTATAGAGACAGACATGAAGACAAAGTGAGCAGGAAGACAGACGAAAATTTAAACTTAGACAGAGAGAGACAGACGCACGTGGAGACGCAATGAAACGGAGACACAGAGACCCACACGTGATGGCGTGCAGGTAATGCAGATGATGATAAGGACGCTGCTGTTGCTGCTGCAGACTTATTTATCCAAGAGTTTCAACAGGTCGTAGGACTCTTTTCTTTTTCAGGAGGGTCCTGCATTGGATTTGACATTTTTAGATGTTTTCAGCTAATTAATGATGAGCATTAATAATACTGTACTGTAGGTGGAAACTGGAGCACCCGGAGAAAACATGCATGAGGGGGCAACGCTGTATTCCATTCGGATGAAACAGATGGTGATTAGTCCACTTGCAGTACTGCCTTCTCCTGACAAGCCATGGTACGCTACCTCCTGAACACCCATGGCAAGGGAGTTTCGCATAATTTCAGAATCAGAATCTTTATTTTGACTGGAGGAGGAATCGGATGCGCTATAAAGCCCTTGTTTCACATATATCCAGTAAGGGGCGGGTCAGCAAGTTACAACAATAAGCATTACAAAAAAACAACAGGATCGCAAAATAGAGAAAAGATAACAGCACGAAAAATAAAGTATTAGTACAGATTACATAAGTACGTCAATTTCTGCCGATTTTCAACACTAAATACAAGCTTGGGCATGGCAGCAGAACAAAAACAGTCCCCGACCACGCAGACAACAACGCACAGGGTATGGTACATCCTCGACGGCCACAGGAAGTTTTCACGTAATTTGTGCAATGATCCAACAACCCTCGCTGCCTCCACAGTGGTGGACTAGAAGCACGCGTAACCACCACCAATGCTGGTGCACGATCAAATCCATTTACAATGGCTAGAGAGCCACGCTGTGAGCCATCAAAGAAGTCACCGGAACAAGAAAAGGGGAACCACGCATGGGGCGGAGCGATCTCCCCAACTGTTAACATGGACACATGCGTAGATGTCGCCCTCCTCCAGTTGTCGAGGAAGAAATGCGGGCACCGCTGTTGAGAAAAAGCATTCCCCATCTCAACTTGCTGACCACACGGGTCAACAAGGCACAAAACGCCACGTGGCCAACATCAAACGGCATGATGGAAGGCGTAATGGATAAGAGTTGATGGTTCTTGAATTGAGCCAGGTTATTTTCGTGGGTCGGTGGGTGGGTGAGTGGATGAGTGGCGAGTGAGTGGGTGGGTGGCTGAGTGAGCAAGTCGTGCAGTGGTTAGCGCACTGCGCTACGAACCCGGCGCCCCGAGTTTGATTACTGCTCACGGCCAATACCAGAAATGTTCTGAACCGTTCCTGGGCCTCACCTCGGTCGACTTGACCGCAAATTAGTTCCTGGTACGATGTGTAAACATAGCCTCTGGGGAGGCAAAGTCACGCGGGCGTGGTGCTGGCCGTCCACCACTCGTGTGCAATCCCTTTATAGGTGCTGTCTAACAGCACTTGCCAAAATAGTCTGTAAAGGCTGTACTGGGGATCTTTGGGCAAGTGACTAAGTTGGTGGCTGGGTGAGTTAGTGACGTTAACAAGAACAGAGTGATGAGCAGCGACTAGATCATCAATCAACCCCACTGCTAATGTACTATGCGCATTGGCATGAGGGAGGTCTTCATCCAGCAGTGGATAGATTATGGTAACCCAGACTGTATTTCTCCTTCACAGAAGCCCCAGTGCATTCTGGGAGTGGAGGAACAGGAAATCGTGCCAAGACAGCAGACGCAAAGCACTCTGGGAAAGAGCCACCCCCTTTTGTGAGCGGTGTCATAGTGAGGATTTCCTGTGAGAATGGATTTCCAGGGAGACAGGAGATCAAAGTGAGACATGTAGACAACACGTAGATTTGCACAGAAACACAGACTCACAGAGAACCAAAGACTCGCACAGAGATCCAGAGACTCACAGACTCCCAAGACCCACAGACTCGCACAGACCCAGACTCTGTTGACCCAGAGACTCTGTTGACCCACAGACTCTGTTGACCCACAGACTCTGTTCCACAGACTCACACGGAGACCCACAGACTCACACAGAGACCCATATAATATACCAAGGCAACAATACGGAGACATGGACACACACGGAGACATACGGGGACACACACGGACACAGGAAGACACATTAGGAAACAAATTAACTATAATTCTCCCTGTTTGCCTCTCCCCCCCACCACCCTCCCCTTTCCCCCACCCTCCATTTTCCCCTTCTGCCCATGCCATCCTCTCCCCGTGTAGGGTGCACTGGGAGACACTGTTGTCTACGTAGACGTGTCTCACGGGGACACGGAGGGACACGTGAGATTCGGGAAGCACGAGGACGCAGAGACGGTCGTCACTCGTGGCGACGTGAGACACGGGGACGACACCTGGAGGCTCGGTGTCCTCACAGGTTCCTCGCCCAACTGCATGCTCAACACTCCCCACGAGCGCCGTGCCGTCGGAGCGGAGATGTCCACACACAAGTGCTGGGCCGGGTGCCGGTCCCCATGTAGAACTTTTTTTACAAACACACCCCAAGTTTGTAAATTAAGGCAAAGGTTGCCAACCCTCCAATGTCTCATTGTGGGGGGGGGGGGGGGGTACACAGTTGATAGTCATTGTACAAATCATCATGTCTCTATCCCTCCCCTCTCTTTCCCATGCCTCACTTCTCCCCGTGTCATCCTCCTATTCTCTCATGTCTCCTCCCCATGTCTCCCTCCTCTCCGTGTATCAGGAGATGCTGAACAGAGATATTGGCAGAAGATTCTCGTTGATCGACAGGTGAAGATCAATCGGCCTCGTGAGAAGAAGAGGGGGACTAGCAAAGTGAGTCTGGGTCTCTGCGAGTCTGGGTTTGGGTGCCATGGTGGCTACATTAACTCCCTCACCCGGTATGCAGAAGGTCGTGGATTTTATTCTGACCCTAACAAGTGTATATTTGGAGTTTGCATGACTTTCTCTCCGTGGTCGTGTGGGTTTCTTTCCGGGTCTTCTGGTTTTTCTCTCCACATAAATTCCTGCATGATAAGCCACTTCATTGAGCTATCATTTATGGTCAGGTCGCTTCTGAAAAAGAGCTGTGTAGCTCAGTGGGGCCTTACCTGTAAAAAAAAAAAAAACTTTAAAAAATAGTTTAGTTTTAGTTGTCTTAAGTCTGTGAGTCACTGAGTTTGCATCTCAGTCGCTGTATGTGGTTCTGTGTTAGTGTGGGTTTCTGGGAGTTTGTGGAACTCTGAGGGTGTGAGGGTCTCTTTGAGAGTCTGGATATCTAAGAGTGTGAGGATCTCTATGAGACTGGATATCTGCGATAGTCTGTCGGTCTCTATGGGAATGTGAGGGTCTCTATGTATCTCTGTAGTTGCTGGATCGAGTGGAGAAGCTGATGAAGCAGAAGGCCGATGTCATCACCAAACACCTCCGCTTTGAGTTTGATTGATGACATCAACAACATCTACATCATCAACATCATCATCACATACTTGGCACAGATATCTCCAGATAAATAAGAACATCAGCAACATCGTCACACACAGCATCGTCACCATCATCCACCAAAATCTCAATATGCCCTCTCTGTTTTCATAAAAAGTTATGGTTAGGGCTAGTCAATAGAGGCAATTAAGTTTAATGACGATTAAATAAAGTACTTCCATTACTCAAATTAATCTCAATGGGCCCTCCTGTGTTTGAATATAGGACGTGAGCCGTGAATCTAAGTGAAAACTCGAGACCAGGAGTAATTAATTTGTAAGAGGAACCTCGATCACGAAAAAATGACAAACGCAATAAATAAAAGTTACGGCAATTTAACGATAGAGACAATGAATTGTCAATGGGCTATCACAGAGTTAAATAAGGGACGTCAATCACCAAAGATAGAGGTTCATGGTTAGCATCTGGTAGGCTGCCCTAGTAAATACTGGGGTGAAGATTAACAATAAGATACTACGCCCAATCTGCTTCGCGGTGGACATTGAGCTCCCATGATTTAACTCGAAGAAGAGTAGGCTATTGTGTGCTGGCCTCATGGTCCACATTCACCAGATTTTATGAATTGCACCAATTACTTGGGGAATGCGTGGCAATCATCGCCCCCCCCCCCCCCCCCTATTGTGGATACTCATCAGCACCCTCCTGAAAAGAGTTGAGACGTGGTGAGGCTTTCCTGGATAAACGAGCAGATTCATGTTATCTGTGCTATTAGCATCTGGAGGACATTGCATCGTTTTTTTTTAAATAAAGTTTTCAAGTCTTTTCAAAATTCTCTTACAGTTGTGCTACTTGTGTCGTGCAGCAATGAATGGGACTTTACATTTAGAAGTTTTCTTAAATGAGCAAAACATCACTTTTGCAAGTGTGGCCTGTGGAAGATATCAAATAAGCTATTACTGAGGTCCTTTATAAAGAAAACGGGGTAAATATAAGAGGCACCAGATGAAGTTAGTGGCATGTGCAAGGAAGCTTTCTATTTGCATCTAACAGTGACATGAAAACACGTGGATCTATAAAGACAGTGCAAACATGGGAGCAAGAGTTACTGTAGAAGTACATTTAGGTACAGGTGCAAGTAAACGCTGTGTTCAATATGAAAAGAAAGAGGGAACCAAGCTGTAGATGAGTGGCAAAGGTATTCTAGAAACGTGGAGTAGCAACTCGGAAATAATTTTTACCAATGTTTTTTTGTAAGAATAAGGAAGCACTTCTGAGGCTACGGGAGGGAGTTCGAGGAACTAAGTGGTCGGCCAAAAGCGTTGTGGATATGGCACCGCCACTTAGTGGCAAATGGCGGTTGTGTGTAATAGAGGTATGAGTGGAGCACGGTAGAGTAGCGGTTAGCATTTTGCGCAATAAACCCGGCAATCGGAGTTCGATTCTCACTCGCGGCCACCACCAATACTGGTGATGATAATGATAAGAACTGGCCCTAGGCCTCCCCAGGAGGTCACGAGACAGATCCAGATGCCATCGGTTGGTTTACTGAGATGACTGGTAAATGTACTACCCATTGTGCCAACTTGTGTTTTATCTTCCCGCCGCTCTGCTCGTGAGCATCGCTCCTCCGCCTCTCATTGTTGGAGGGCAACTGCCTGCGACTTCTCAGCAGCGTCCTCACCAGCCTCCTCCACGGAGGTCGATCTTGATATCGCTGGTACCAGTCATCGTCAAGTCCACTCAGCTCCACATCCGTCCATCTCTTGTCCAACCCATCCCTCGCCCATCTCGTCCACTTTATCCGGACCCTGGCGATGCCGCATCAGCCCCCGCGCTTGCTAACAGTGCTTTGGGCGTCCACCAGAGGGTTTCCCCTAACCAAAAGACAAAGATCCCCCTATAGCCTTAACAGACTGTCGGGGCAAGTGCGGTTAGCGAGCACCAATGAAGGCCGGGACGGCACACAAGAGGGTGGGTGGCCAGCTCCATGGCTGGCCGCCTTTTGTCTGCACCAGGTACTCATTTTGAGGCTGAGTCGACCTGGGGAGGCCCAGGAGCAATTCAGATAATTGTCATTGGTGTTGGCCCTGAGCAGGAATCAAACTCAGGTCGCCGGATTCATAGCGCAGCACGCTCACCGTTACACTACCGCTCACCTAACCATGTATAGTAATAGATGGTCTCCAGTTTTAGGATGATGCACATTTATGATGTTTTAAATCCCACCACGGATACATTTACGACGCTGAAATTCTATTTACGACATCTTCCGACGGCTCCAAACATTTAAAGTCTGGCTGATTCCCAATGTGACTTGGAATGGAGATTTTTGTTATTCTTAAGTCTTTTTGTGATTATTGTTTGCAAATTAAACCTTCTTAAATATGGCCGATGATAGGAAAAATACACTGGAAAGTAATGTTTCTACTGTTTCTGTCTGGGAAAATATGGTCTCGATTTACGATGGCTGGGCTTCCAGGAACGCAGTGTTGTAAAAGTGGGGACACTGCACCTCGATACAGTGAGGGAAAAAAGTATTTGATCCCCTGCTGATTTTGTACATTTGCCCACTGACAAAGAAATGATCAGTCTATAATTTTAATGGTAGGTTTATTACAACAGTGAGAGACAGAATAACAACAAAATCCAGAAAAACGCATGTCAAAAATGTTATAAATTGACTTGCAATTTAATGAGGGAAATAAGTATTTGACCCCTTTGCAAAACATGACTTCGTACTTGGTGGCAAAACCCTTGTTGGCAATCACAGAGGTCAGACGTTTCTTGTAGTTGGCCACTAGGTTTGCACACATCTCAGGAGGGATTTTGTCCCACTCCTCTTTGCAGATCTTCTCCAAGTCATTAAGGTTTCGAGGCTGACGTTTGGCAACTCGAACCTTCAGCTCCCTCCACAGATTTTCTATGGGATTAAGGTCTGGAGACTGGCTAGGCCACTCCAGGACCTTCATGTGCTTCTTCTTGAGCCACTCCTTTGTTGCCTTGGCCGTGTGTTTTGGGTTATTGTCATGCTGGAATACCCATCCACGACCCATTTTCAATGCCCTGGCTAAGCCTCGGCAAGGTAAGGTAATTTACCCTTTTTACCGGGAAGACCTGAAACACGGTAGGACAAACACCTCAGCCGTGGCAGATCACTGTTACAATTCAGTGGGCTCACATGACATTGACTTCTCCAAGACAGAGGTTCTCTGCAAGCTATCTGGCTACCATGAGAGATTCGTTCATGAGGTGATCCATATATACAAACACAGAGACAATTTCAACCAAGAAGATGGATTCTGGCTCAGCAATCATTGGACGGATGTAATCAACCATTTCGGATCTTAACTGATTGTGTTCACGTTTATAGTGACTTTCAGACCGCAGTCCACTCACTGGCATTGATTTAATGTTGGGCTTGTCTATCTTGTATTCTCCACAGGGAATGGATTCTTTGCTCCGCTGCAAGTCTCCTACCACCACTCTCCCATTGACATATTTTGTTGCTTCCTCTTAGTATCTTTCACACGACGGTCAATGGTATAATGTATAGCAGATTGTATAAATAGTGTAGTGTTGTAAGGACGGACTTCTAAACGTCTTTTATGGCACACACCGTTTATTATCTTAATAACACAGTCCCTATCACACTAAGGGGTATATGGTCCCCTCACCCATTTCCCTCGGAAGGTACAAGCCTCCGGACCTTGCAGGCTATCTAATCTCCCTGCTCTCCCAGCGTCCTCTGGCTGGACCTAGGGGATCTCTCCCCGACCACTGGTTACTCTGAGCCCGAGCCCTGATAAGGGCTGGAGGGCTTGGTCCAGGGTCCTAGACGTCTTCGGCCGTCTTGGGTCTTCGTGTAGCAGAACTCCTCCAGAGCTCTCAGCGCTCTGGCTTTTATACCTGTTCGTGGCCGGGTTGTCCAATCCCCGGCCACCTTGTGAGAACCTCTGATTGGTCCTTCCCAATCTTGGTTTGGATCCTACCTCACCCCATTTGACCCTGACCGTTTTATTGAGTGGGAAAACCTTGCTTACGATCTGCTGTCACAGTTTGCGAACAACGAGTAGTTAACACCACTACAATAGTATAAAATTGTAATGTTTAATACAATGTATAAGGTAATATACAGTATCGTAATTGTATAGTGAATATACAGCAGTGTGGTATACAGTAGGGTGGGTAGAATAATACTTAGTGTAATATTATAGTTGAAGGTATAGGGTGGTGTATAGTAATCCAGTATATAATTTAATGTTGGGTTTGTCTATGGGAGTATATAGTACAGGGTAGACACGTGTGATGTAAGAGAAAAAAGTTTAGCTGGAAGCATATAAAAAAAAATTTGCGACATAGAATTGTAATGTATTACTTACTGATAGTAGCTCAGCTTATTGGAGACTATATTTAGTATACTGATGATACTATGTAGTTTATACTTTAGTTTTTTTACGTGGTGGTTTAGTAACTGCAGCTACATACTATTAACATTCCTTCCCTTTGTTAATGCTACCCCTATTCCCTCCCTTTTATGCTGCTAATCCTACATAATGCACGGGCATAATATGACTTTAAAACCCCCCGCCCACCTCCTACGCATTTCACAAGTAGTGACTAATCCCATATCTGCATTTCCCATAAATATGCTAAATTCCTCTTGATATGCAAATTCCTTTGTCAAGGTGCTCTTCTCCCACCAACCCAGCTTAAATATACGCTCCAAGCTTGGTGGTGTTTCATTCTTCACCTGAGGACGGCTGCTTGCGTTGTGGCCGAAACGTCGTGAGAATTATTTTATTGTTTTATTTTTATTATTTTCCTTCTACGTGACTTTACCAAAAGAACCAAGAAGATGAATCCCTGCAGTCACGAAAGCTTTAAATCGAAAGTGCTAAATGTCTTTATAATGTGTGTCGCCTCAAAGTGTGCCTCGCGCCACTTTTTATTTGCCCTGTATTTGTGTGCCGTGCCGGCCTTCAAAGGTACTCGCAGCAATCTTAACGTCCTACATCTCACCATCATACTCCCCCGCCCCTTTATTTCTATTTATCAGAACAAGAGCGACTCCCTGTTTGGTTTTGTTCTGTGCTGAGTACAGAACTATCCACCCACGTGGTAACTGTCCATCGGACTTGTAATCCACAGTAATCCAGGTTCTTGGTTTTTGTTTCCATTCTACGTGACTTCTACGTGACTTTACCGAAAGAACCAAGAAGATGAATCCCTGCAGTCACGAAAGCTTTACATCGAAAATGCTAAATGTCTTTATATTGTGTGTCGCCTCAAAGTGTGCCGAGCGCCACTTTTTATTTGCCCTGTATTTGTGTGCCGTGCCGGCCTTCAAAGGTACTCGCAGCAATCTTAACGTCCTACATCTCACCATCATACTCCCACGCCCCTTTATTTCTATTGATCACAACAAGAACGACTCCCTGTTTGGTTTTCTTCTGTGCTGAGTACAGAACTATCCACCCACGTGGTAACTGGAGCCAAATCCAGTCCATCGGACTTGTAATCCACAGTAATCCAGGTTCTTGGTTTTGTTTCCATTCTACGTGACTTTACCGAAAGAACCAATAATATGAATCCCTGCAGTCACGAAAGCTTTCAATCAAAAGTAATCCAGGTGTTACCTGTCTAACTCCAAACAGAGGAATAGCAGCCTGTCCTCCCCAGTGAACGCTCGGAATTCCTCATGTTCAGTAACATTTCCTGCCTGTTGTTTCTGCAAACCATGAGCTGTCAGAGACACCTGTCTTATTGAGGCCTATGGTACATGCTGACTCTGACCGTGTGTTGTTTTGGTAATTAAGCCTAAGGTGCAAATGACGGAGGTGTTTCAGCTAGCTGGAAAAAAATCAGCAGACCCAGTCTCACCGTCTCCAATATCTTACGTCTGAAAATGAAGCATATGGCAGATGACGCTTAGAGGTTCCGAGAACCGTGTGGCAATGCCAGCATAAGTGGTGATCATGGGTTGTTGAGATGGAAACTGCTTCTACAGCTTGTGATCACAAATTACTGCGTAATTCTATGCAATAATAACTACACCTTTTGTATCATTAGCTAAAATAACAGTAATCTGATCTCTGGCCGAAAGGTATAGGTTTGCAGGTTTTCTGAGCATGTTTAAGAGTTCTTCGGGGAGAAGAAACCCCTTTGCTAAAAAAAACATTGTGGGACAATGTAAAGTAGCCCCTAATGGGGCTTCTGTGCCTCAAATATTGGAGGAAGTAGATGCTCCCTGTGAGTGGCTGGCTGATAAGCCATTTGTTGAAGTGCGAGGGCCGATCCAGAGCCTAACAGCAGGGCATTGCAACATAAGTTACCTCCAAAGCAACCTGCTCAGGGAGGGTGGCAATTTTGTTCAGGCTGCAATAAAGAACATTTTTATACATGTGTAGTGGCATAGAATAAGTAATGTAGCAGCATAGCGCTGGCATCAGCAGGCCAGGTGATACACCAGAGGGGATATCTGGGGGAAAGGTTACAAAAGGGGCACATGGGGAAAGCCCGGGAACCCGCTGGTAGATTCGAGAGAGGGAGCATAAAAGGGGGCCCTGAACAAGAGCTTGGGGCTGTCGTATGGAGTGGGATCCCCATCGTGCTGTTCAAGATTGTCGCCATCGTCGCTATCGTCTCGTCGCCATCGTCGCTGTAATTTTCACTCGATATTGCGATGCTAGACGGTAGTTTGCTATCTCAGTTCAGCACCATCAGTGTTAGACTACTAGTGTTGTGTATAGGCGAGCAACCCACGTAAAGTTGTGTATAAGCGAGCGACAGAAGAATGTGTACCAGCATAAAGTGTGTATTGTGCCTCCAACTCTTAGCATCTCCGAGTTATTCACTACACATGTGTAGTGGTATAGCGCTGGATGCTGGCGGAAAAGGGTAACTTCGGTGTACGTCAGTACTTGCGACAGCAGGCCACGATATATACAAGAGGGGGACATCGATGGGAAAGGTCACAGAAGAGGCCCATCGGGAAGTTAGTTGGTTTCAGAAAGGGGGCGTGGCCAAGGCAGAGCAAGGCCACGCTGGGAGTATAAGAGGGGGCCCTGAGCGGGAGCTTATGGCTGTTGCTGGAAGTGGAATCCCCGTCGTGCTGTTTAAGATCATTGTCGTCACCATCTCGTCGTCATCAGCATCTCCTATTCGTCGTCTCCGTCTTCACCATCCTGGGATGCTGTTATTCAGACAGCCTACCAACTGTTCTAACTAAGCAGTGCCGCCGACAATCGACGGTCTTCATCATAATAGTGTGCACCCACGTAGGGTGTGTATTATCTCAATGGTGCTTGTTAAATAATAGAAGTGCCTGCAAGTATTACTGTCTCCGATCTGCGTCACTACACATGCATGGACCAAAATATGGGCTGTACTGGATTGAGGATAGCCTTTGTGATCCCTCTATTTGAAGTTCGAACATACCAATTATCAGATAAAGATTATTCAACATTGGCTTGCCAGACCTGCTGAGAAGCTTGCAGAGCCCCATTGTGGTTTCAGGCCAAAGCAGTCCTGCACACACACCATGTTTTCTGTCCATCTGCTACAGCACAGGTGTAGGCGATTTTATCAGAACCTAATTGTGTTTTCTTGACTTAATCAAGGCCTGCAGTACCATCAAGAGGCCAGGGCCTCGTTTTTTTATGTTTTTTGGTGCCCCTGCCCCCATGGGTGGAGTTTAGGGTGGGGGAGTGCACGGGGGGGGGGTCAATGCTGCCCCCAAAGTGGGCACATTCATTAATTAATTTCAGTATTTTACAAGAAAGATGTAAAATAATTTAATTAATTTTATCCACCCACGATTCATGTGAGAGACAAAGTCAACCCCTGCCCCCCCCCCCCAAATACAGAAGTTAATCTCTGCCTATGCCTGCCCCTCTGCTCATATTCATTAACGATTTTCATTATGGTGGGCATGCCCAGCTAAAACTGCATTACCAGAAGTCATTTAATGTTCAACGTTAGTTAACATCATCATTGATTATGTACTTGAAAGAGCTTTCAATGGCTGAAAAATAAGAATGTTCATTATGTACAGTTACAATAGGAGGCTAATCGATGCCTGGTGATAGGCAAGGGATCATTCCCAATTTATTTGATCCCATTACCAAAATTAATCAGTCAAATTCACATTGGTTTAAATCTAATTAACAATTACCATTTAAATATATTAATATCTAGTTAACATTATGCAGCTAAGCTCTATGATAACGGGAGTTTACCCTCAATCCAGGCTGCAAAGCACTGAGTTGTTTCTGGGCACTGAATTGCAGCCTGACACTGAATTGGGGCCCTCATCTGTGACTTTTTATCAACTGCTGGCTGGGCGGGGCCTAATGTCTTTTAGTTCTAGAAGTTATCTGTCACTTACTTAAAATCTAATTTATTTGTCTAGGGTATGATTTATTCGTTCTACATAATGACAGAAGTCAACCTCACACTATGAGACCTCCTTTACCAGTGGCAAAATATAATAATAGGTTTTTACCCTTTCAACTGGTACAAAAACTGACACCTTTGCACAAGGGATCATATTTGCAATAACCACAACACAAGCAGTCAAAATGCAAACAAAAATAAACAACTCTGATAATGATATGCACTGTCCTTGAAGTTGATTGGTCCACACCCGAGACAGCTTTTCTTAAGAGCCTAGTCTCCATTGGTGATGGACCACATGACGCAAAAAGGCGTACAACTCAAAACCAGCGCACTATGAGAGTATTGAGAGCTCGGGGTAAGCATTTACACTATGAGACCTCCTTTACCAGTGGAAAAATATAGTAATAAGTTTTGACCCTTTCAACTGGTACAAAAACTGACACCTTTGTACAAGGGATCATGTTTGCAATAACCACAACACAAGCAGTCAAATGCAAACAAAAAGAAACAACTCTGATATGCACTGTCCTAGAGAGATTACCGTGGGGCCGCATGTGACAGATGGATTTAGTTGTTGGGCGCAGACAGCAGCTTCGTGGATGACGACACAGCAGCCAGGTAGTTCAGGCACCTGGTGATTTGCCAGGTGTGGTCAGGTCTTGACGACGTGTAGAACGATGTCGTTAATCTTTCTTCAATATATAGACGTGTCTTCACCATAATTATTCTCAGGCTTGTTGGTTTCCAGTCACTTTTTCATTAGCTCGTGTCATCCACAGCACGTCATCCACAACATGCATTTTATTTTTCTTCTTAGTTCTTTCGGTAAAGTCATGTAGAAGGGAAGTAATAAAATAATAAAAATAAAACATAATAAAATAATTCTCACGACGTTTCGGCCACAACACAAGCAGCCGTCCTCAGGTGAAGACCGGGTCTGTCGAGGCGACAGCGTCTAAATGAAACACCACCACGCTTGGAGCGTCTATTTAAGCTGGGTTGGAAGGGGGGAAAAGTGCGCCTTGCCAAAAGAATCTGCATATCAAGAGGGATTTAGCATATTTATGGGAAATGCAGGAATGTGACTAGTACTACTTGTGAAATGCTAAGGAGGTGGGCGGGGGTTTTTCAAAGTCATATTATGCCCATGCATTATGCAGGATTAGCAGCATCAAAGGGAGGGGATAGGGCTAGCATTAATAAAGGGAAGGAATGTTAATAGTATGTAGCTGCAGTAACTAAACAACCACGTAAAAAGCTAAAGTATAAACTACATAGTATCATCAGTATGCTAAATATACTCTCAATAAGCTGAGCTACTAACAGTAAGTAATACATTACAATTCTAGGTCACAAAAAATATAATATGCTTCCAGCTAAACTTTTTAAACTTTTTCCTTACATCACACGGGTCTATCCCGTACTATATGCTGCCATAGACAACCCCAACATTAAATTGTATACTGTATTACTATACACTACCCTATGCCTTAGAATAATACATAGTGTAATATTACACTATGTATTATTCTACCCACTCAACTGTATACCACACTGCTGTATATTCACTATACAATTACGATACTATATGTTACCTTATACATTGTATTAAACATTACACTTTATTATACAATATGCTATGCACTATACCATTGACCGTCGCGTGAAAGGTATTAACTTCTCCAAGACAGAGGTTCTCTGCAAGCCATCTGGCTACCATGAGAAATTCGTTCATGAGGCGATCCACATATACAAACACAGAGACAATTTCAACCGAGACGATGGATTCTGGCTTATTGGAAGGACGTAATAAACCATTTCGGATCTTAACTGATTGTGTTCACGTTTACGGTGACTTTCAGACCACAGTCCATTCACTGACATTGACTATATATCTTGTATTCTCCGCAGGGAATGGATTCTTTGCTCCGCTGCAAGCTTCCTACCACCACTCTAACATTGACATATTTCGTTGCTTCCTCTTAGTACCTTTCACGTGACGGTCAATGGTATAGTGCATAGCATATTGTATAATAATAAATAGTATTAAAGTGTAATGTTTAATACAATGTATAAGGTAATATATAGTATCGTAATTGTATAGTGAATATACAGCAGTGTGGTATACAGTTGGGTGGGTAGAATAATACATAGTGTAATATTACACTATGTATTATTCTAAGGCATTGGGTAGTGTATAGTAATACAGTATACAATTTAATGTTGGGTTTGTCTATGGCAGCATATAGTACGGGATAGACCCGTGTGATGTAAGGAAAACGTTTAAAAATTTTAGCTGGAAGCATATTATATTTTTTGTGAACTAGAATTGTAATGTATTACTTACTGTTAGTAGCTCAGCTTATTGAGAGTATATTTAGCATACTGGTGATACTATGTAGTTTATACTTTAGCTTTTTACGTGGTTGTTTAGTTACTGCAGCTACATACTATTAACATCCCTTCCCTTTATTAATGCTACCCCTATCCCCTCCCTTTGATGCTGCTAATCCTGCATAATGCATGGGCATAATATGACTCTGAAAACCCCCCGCCCACCTCCTACGCATTTCACAAGTAGTACTAGTCGCATTCCTGCATTTCCCATAAATATGCTAAATTCCTTTTGATATGCAGATTCTGTTGTCAAGGCGCACTTTTCCCCCCTTCCAACCCAGCTTAAATAGACGCTCCAAGCGTGGTGGTGTTTCATTTAGACGCTGTCGCCTCGACAGACCTGGTCTTCACCTGAGGACGGCTGCTTGTGTTGTGGCCGAAACGTCGTGAGAATTATTTTATTATGTTTTATTTTTATTATTTTATTACTTCCCTTCTACGTGACTTTACCGAAAGAACCAAGAAGATGAATCCCTGCAGTTACGAAAGCTTTAAATCGAAATGCATTTTATTCTCCTGTAGGCACATGTCTTCTCGTTTGCCTCCAATATTTCTTCTGCAACACTCACTTTATGTCTCCTTAATCTTACTTGCTGTATGTATCGGCTCTGTTATTCAACTGGGAATCTTAAAATGTGCTTTCAACATCTCCACTGCTTTACCACTATGAGTGGTCATTCGGTGTTTCAGCCGTTCTCGTGCAACGCAACCTAACAAGCACGGGAGTTCACTCTACCTGACCAACAATGAACATCCGGGCATAATGGGGCTTCCCGAACCTGGCCATCAATCTAATGCAGGGGTCCTCAAACTACGGCCCGCGGGCCACATGCGGCCCGCCAAGGACATTTATCCGGCCCTCCCACCTCCCAGGACTCAGAGGAAGCCAGGGCATGTGGGAGGGGCCAGCTGCGCGGTGACTTGTGGGCAGTGAAAGCCGGAAGCTGGTTCGTGGGAGAGAGAGCGCGGGAGACGTGACAGACTGAGCATCACAGCGCAGCCACAGTCTTTTAGAGCAGAGGCAGCTTGGAGGAAGTTGGCAGCATCATTACCTCCCGAACCGAAGAGGTGAGACAGATGACACCCACATCCCATGGTCACTAATTGGGCTGCACTTGTGAGCACTAATTGGGCTGCGCAGGTGAGCACTGATTGAGCTGCGGCGTTGGGCACTGATTGAGCTGCGGCGGTGGGCACTCATTGGGCTGCGCTGGTGAATGGTTCAATGGGCCAATTGACTGGACTTGCCCCCCAGGCCTAAGGCTGCCAGCCCTCCCCTGGCTGCGCTTGACTGGCTCTCCCTCCCTCAGCTCCCTCACTTGCCCCTCGGCTCCACTCCCAGTGATATTCCTGTGTGCTGGGGATGTAGATCCCCCGCACACGCACCGCTGAGTAAATGATAGAGGGGTAATAACAGAGTGATCACTGCGATCTGTGAACAAAACTGCAGGTGTAATTAACTTTTTAATGGCACCTGCACCAGTGTGAGCCTGGGGTAAAAGCGGAGTTCCCCCAATCAGACTGCATTGATGGGCAGTGCAGTCTGTATGTCTCTGTGTGGGCAAAGTTATTGCTGGTATATTGTTTTTGTAGCACTGTATATATATTGGTATTTTACTAATAGCAATTTTGACTCCCTAGGAAACAACGATGTCAAGAAAGAGAAAAATTAACTCGGAGTGTAGGATATTCAAAGAACAGTGGACTTATGATTACTTTTTCATGCAGTACAAGGAAAGAGCTGTGTGTCTGATATGCCAGAATATAGTGTCTGTGTTCAAAGAATACAATTTACGTCGACACTATGAAACTCAACAAAAAGATAAATATGATTGTTTGGTCGGAGAAGTGAGAAAAGATAAATATTAAAACTGAAAAATACATTAACAACTCAGCAAAATACTTTTGTGAAGCAGAAGCAGCTAAATATTTCATCACTGCGAGCAAGTTTTCAAGTTGCCAAGCTAATAGCGTGCACTGGCAGACCATTCGTGGAGGGAGAATTTGTTAAAGAATGCCTTCTTTCTGTTGCCAAAGAGATGTGTCCAGAGAAGGCCGATTTATTTAGTACAGTGAGTCTTTCAGGACCTACAATTACACGGAGGATTGAAGAAATGGGAGACAATTTGCATCAGCATTTGCAAAACTCCACAAAAAAACTTTCCTATTTTTCCTTGGCACTGATGTTCGTGATTCTGCACAACTTCTAATTTTTATTCGTGGGACGAATGACTATTTCGAAGTCACAGAAGAACTTGCTGCACTGCAAAGCATCAAAGGAACAACTACAGGAGAGGATATCTATGAAAAGGTTTGCCAAACTGTGAATAGTTTGGAGCTGAACTGGGCTAAACTAGCCAGTGTGACAACTGATGGTGCTCCTAGCATGGTGGGGTCTAAGAAAGGAGTAATTGCTCGCATTAACCAAGAGATGGACAAACATAACCATTCTCATCCAATAGCCATACACTGCCTCATCCACCAACAAGCGCTGTGCAGTAAATCACTGAAGTGGGACTCTGTTATGAAAATTGTGGTATCTTGTGTTAACTTCATTAGAGCTCATGCACTAAACCACAGGACAATTTTAGGAATTTCTGTCTGAGCTAAATGTTGACTATGAAGATCTCCTGTACCACACAGAAGTCCGTTGGCTGAGTCGAGGGAGAGTTTTGAAACGTTTCTATGACTTACTTCCACAGATTACAGCTTTTCTGCTTTCAAAAAACAAAGAAGTACCAGAGCTCAATGATGCAGAATGGAAATGGCACCTTGCCTTTCTGACAGATGTAACAGAGCTACTCAACAGTTTCAATGTGCAACTTCAAGGAAAGGGGAAGCTCATCTGTGATATGCAATCACACGTCAAAGCATTTGAAGTAAAATTAGGCCTCCTCATCAAACAAGTGAAGGAAGAAAACTTCTGCCATCTCCCCACAACTCAAAATCTGTTAGCGGAAAAACCATTGGTTGCATTCCCAAACAAAACATGTGTGGATTCACTGGAAAAATTGCAAAAGGAGTTCCAATTTAGATTTAAAGAGCTTCATCTCCATGAACAGGACATACAGCTTTTCCGTAACCCATTTTCTATTGACATTGAAAATGTGGATACAATTTACCAAATGGAACTGGCTGAACTGCAGAATTGTGACTCTCTGAAAGACGCATTCAAGTCAAGCAGCCTTCATAATTTCTATGCATCTCACCCCTCTGAGACATATCCTCATCTCAGGAACCATGCACTTAAAATGGCAACCATCTTTGGCAGCACTTATGTCTATGAACAGACTTTTTCCAGAATGAAACATTTGAAATCTCCAACCAGATCTAGACTAACGGATGCACACTTGCATCACTTGTTACGACTAGCAGTGACAAATATGGAACCGGACATTGACCATCTCATTAGCCAAAAGCAGGCCCATAGTTCCCATTGAAATACTGGCAAGTTTGTTGATTTAACTTTACTTGTTCTTCATTTTAAATATTGTATTTGTTCCCATTTTGTTTCTTCACTTCAAAATAAGATATATGCAGTGTGCATAGGAATTTGTTCATAGTTTTTTAAACTATAGTCCGGCCCTCCAACGGTCTGAGGGACAGTGAACTGGCCCCCTGTTTAAAAAGTTTGAGGACCCCTGATCTAATGAAATGCTGTGGAGTAGGTGGTGTCTCCAGTCAACCTCCTGTCTTGTTACATATCCCTCAAATGCAATTAGACTTCTGTCAGTGATACCAAGTTTCCTCAACCAAAACACATACACACTCAAACAACCATTAACACACAATTAACGCATAGCTATGCGTTAATTGTGTGTTGACCGACTCCCTGTGTTGACCGACTCTCTGTGTTGCATTACATTACATTTAGATATTTTGCTAGGTTATTTAATTTAGTGTGTCTCTCTCCCTGTCTCCTAATTTTCAAGCTTTCGCACTGTACCACTCGTCGTGCTACTCATTGACATGCTAATTTTCTCTAATCGCTCCCTCTCTCTCCGCCCCCGCCCCCTCTCTCTATTTAAGGCCTCGACACAGAGGCGTTGCTTTCTCTGTGTGCCTATGTTTGTTCTCTCTCTATGTATCTCTGTGATATGTCTGCTTATATGTCTGTCTATATGTTTCTGGTTCTGTGTTTTATCTCTCTCTCAAATTTAGCATTCTCAGGAAGAATGTAATAAATCAGGTAGGATGTTGACTGTTATGTTATCCGACTCTGTTGTATTACATTACATTTCTAAGTATACTAGATTTGTGTTTCTATTTCATTTATACCTGATGATGATTGCTTGTGTTGCAATCGAAACGTCGCATGCTAGTATTTAATTTATTATTTTATCTTTATACGTGACTTTACCGAAATAACCAAAGAGTAATCACACCCATGGTTCTAAAGAGTGAGGGAAAACTCACTCTTTAAAACCATTAATTTATTAACAGAATTAACATTAACTAACAACACTTGACAACACTGAATATAATAACTGTTAATTTGCTGTCAATGTGAAACACATTGCTCCACTCGCCGACCCCAATGTTTTGAACTCGAACCAAAGGTAAAGGGCCGTCCATAAATGACGTCACGCACATGGGGGGGGGGGTCAAACATTTGTGACGATGTGACGGAAATGTGACGTCACATCAAAATGCGCAACTTTAAATAAATATGAACAACACCTTCTACTCAATTAAATAGACTTTTTAATGTTTTCTCCTACAACATCAGAGTGCCGCGCCACATTAAATACGCACTACAATGACAATAGTTTAAAGCGATTTGAAGCATGTCTTATTTTTGGGACGGGGGGGGGGGCAGAGATTTATGACGTCATATTTGAGGGTGGGTCTGACTTTTTGTAACACCGTGTGACGAGGGTTGGGGGGTCAAAAATCGTCCAAAATCGCGTGACGTCATTTATGGACGGCCCCTAAGCTGACGCTGAACTCCGAGCAGGGGTGAGACATTTGCATAGATGGGCTGTAGTCAGTTTAACACCGTAGATTTCACGACCAATTTACCCATAATAAAGTTTTTTGGTTCAGATCGCATAAATATACATGTGTCAACCCACCACCAAAAGCCAACTCGTACGGTTTGTCATGTAAACAAAAGGTGACAATTAGTTACTACCTCAAGACATCGGTGTGTTGGAGAGTAAACCCACACTCACCCTCACCCGTCATCGTCCCGTCGCCGCCGCGTGGCTCCCGCGCCGCCCATTTCAAAAGATGGCCGGCCGCGGCCGCGGTGGTCGCCTCGCGCGATTGGCTCGCGCCGCATCACGTGAGGCGAGGCCCCGGGTCTTCGACATTCCGGGCAGGGAGGGAGTTTGAGATCACGTGGTGCGGGCGTGCGAGGGTGGGGGCAATAGGGGGAGGGGGTTTGGGGGGTTAGAGGTGACGTCTCGAGGGGGCTCAGTTTGAGTGGCTGTTTTATCTGGATTCGAAGGTCGCCTCTCCGTGTGGTGTTTATGTACTGTGTAATTGTTACCAATTCTTCCAATTATTACTAATAGAGTTATAACCATGCAGAAAAGCACACAATGATGGTGATACTCTGCTACTGCAGCTTCGTAACCAATTGCCCCGTTGACCGAGTAACGAGTGAGGGATGGGGATGGCTTGTGTTGTGCTGTACTATGCTACCGGCACCTTTAGCACTGACCGGCGTGGGGAAGTAGAGTCAAACCCCCCTCCACCGGTTGCCTCATCCCAGCAGCACTGGGATTGACATCAATGAGCCATGATCAATCCACTGCTCAAGGCCCTCATCATGCCTTGTGTGCGACTAAACCTATTTCGACCCCAAATTCGCTCTATTAGTATGCAGAACCAATGTATTGATAGTTAAATTCTAATGTACAATTGCATTTTATTGAGGGGACTGTTGTCAAGCGGTGCTCTGACACTGAGTTTGCTGTCCTTTTACTGCCTTTTCCCAAGCTTGGGAATTGAAGTTCATTGGCACCACGTGGGGCGAGGCCCCCGATTGGTGGAGATTAGCGTGGGGCCGGGGGGAGTAGGGGGCGGGGCTGTGCGGTCAGGGGGAGGGGCTGGAGAGTCACGTGGTGTGTGGCACCGTCACGTGGTGTGTGGAACCGTCACGAGGGAGCGGGGCTTGAGTGGCAGTTTCTTTTACCTCCATTCAACGGTCGCCTCTGCGTGTCGAGATTACCGAGTAATTATGATTGTTATTCATTAGTGTTATTAATTATTGTTATTACTAAGCATTGCCATTACTAGTTATTCTTATGATTTATTGGTATTAATAGCGTTATAAGCGTACAGTATAGCACACAATGATGGTGATAATCCGCTACTACAGCTCTGTACCCCAGTAACCTCTGGCCCCGTTGACCGAGTAACGCGCCTCTGTTATGACTGGGGGCGCTTGTGTTGTGTTGTACTTCTATGCTTACGGGACCTTTACCACTGAGCGGGGTGATGAAGTATGATCACCGCCCGTCCCAGCAGCACTGGGATTGACATGAGCCACGATCAATCCACTGCTGGATAATCAAGGCCATCATGCCGTGTGTGCGGCTAAATCTATTTCGACCTCAAATTCGCTCTACGACGCGGTTTGAATTCACTCTGCATGCGACTGCGCAAGGACGCGGGGCAACATTGTGTACTGTGTGCTGTATGCGCTCCTCAGAGACAGCTACAGAGATACATAGAGAACTAGACAGAGATACATACAGAGACGCATATAGATACACTATCTTTTTGCTCGTCCAAGGACAGGTGTATATTGCAGTAAATCAGAAATATTCAATAGAAAAATTGTTCAGCTCATGATTATTAATTAGGGGAGTGACGTCACCCGCTAATGGTTATTGTGGAGGGGTGCGGCATGTGGAGTGCGCGACCTTGTGCGTTATTGTAAATTTTCACGCGAGCATGAATGTTTAATGAAGGGGGGGGGGGGGCTCTTTTGCAGTGACGTCACGCACGGATGTAGCACTGCTGCGTTGATTTATTTTTTACCGTTACTTTCTGTAGGTAATAATAGAGAAATACACGCAGATAAATGCACGTCAACATACACAGAGTGGTTCATCTATATATAAAGGGACATTTTTTATTACGTGTGTTCAAAATGTTTAGCATACTTCCCGACATGCAACAAACTTGAAATGTGGCATGTGGGTAGCTTCCAGACTGTACACAATGCAAAAAGTATAAAAATATACCTTTGTATTTGGGGTGGGGGGGGGGAGCGCAATTATGCATGTATATATTGCACGGCAAGTGAGCGGTGACGTCACATCTGTGATGTCACCCGCATGCGGCCGCGTTACGCAGTGTGCACGCATTATCCACCCAACTCTCCGCGGAGGCCATGTATCCCGCACATATGCGCGGCATAGCTGTCTCGATTTTCGCAGTCAACGCGACTAAATACATCTTTTTGTGTGCAGCAGCAAAAACTCTCGAACACTGACCTCTGATGTCATGACATTTGCACAGCTTATGCTGTCTGGAATCGCGAATATTTTCAGCTCGTCACGTCATTCCCTTCCCGAGTTGCCTAAATCGACCTTACGTATAAGTGGGTTAAGGTTGATTTTTCCTTCAGTGATTGGTTTGTTTCAGCTTTTTTTCTTTTTTGCAAGCATCCATTTTGTTCAGGGTTTTTTAGTGAAATATATGGGAATATGAAATTAATCCAAGACAACATTACAAGTCCTGGGCCAAGCTAGGTAGTAAAGCTAGTCTATATATATGTAAAAGGGAAATTTGTGAATATGTGTGTCTGTTCGAAATGTTTAGCATACTTCCCGACATGCAACGAACTTGAAGTTTGGCATGTGGGTAGCTTCCAGACTGTACACAATGCAAAACGTATAAAATATACTTTTGTATTTTGGGTGCGGGGGGGGGCGCAATAATGCATGTGTAATAATCCTTCTGAGACGGCTTCGGAATCAGTCCTTTTATTTCCACTCCACAATACACTTGCTCACTCGCTCTCTGTTGCTGGCAGACAACTGAGAGAGGACAGACTTCGCACTATGTCCCCACCGCGCACGTGGCACCCAGAGCCCCGTCCGCGCGTGACCCTGCTCTTGTCAATTACCGTCTGCTCCCGATCGTTCTCTCTCCCTCTCTCTTAATACCTCCGTCACGTGGTCCCCCCAGCCAATCGTTCATGGACAGCTTCGACCATTCTCGATGGTTCCCTGTCAATCCCGGGACCACGCCCCTCATCCGGCTCCCCATTTGCTGGGGCCCCGAATGGCTAGGCCAATCACTCCTGATGACATGTCGTGATGACGCCTGGGCCATGGTCCCTATCTCAACCCTTATTGGCTACAAGCAGGACCGGCAAGCCAATCCCCACGTGAACCCTCTATGGCTGTTATTACATCACCCCCCCCCCCCCCCGGTGAAAAAATTTAGCCGTCTCGGCTGGGAAAAGGGTGAAGAACCAACGTCTTATTAGGGCACCAAGGTGCGTTTAACAATTCGAGGGTGAACCGGCGTTCCCGCGCCTAACAACATTTAAAACAGTCACCCATAATAAAAAAAATCACAACATACATTAGGGCGCCCCTGCAGCGCAGTAACGACAGGAAAATCAGCGAAACGATCAAACGCTAACGAAACGGAAGAGATTTTGACCGCGTACGCGACGCGGGACCCTCTCCGCTCCCAGCGCAAGGTCGCTTTGCTTCCGGATGGACAGGAGGTGGCAGGCTCGAAGAAGAAGTCGGTTGTTGGTGCTTGGTCACGTCCAGGGCGGCCCCGTTGGAGGGGGGGCAGCGGGGGCTTCCTCAGCCCTCAGAACCTGTTCATCTGCAGGAGGCACAACACAGTCCCCCTTGGGATCAACGGGCGTGTCAAGCGGCGTAGTCGGCCCGGCAGAACCCGGCAGGTCAGCTATTGGGGATGAAGGACCGACACGCGCGTCAACATAGGGTTTAAGTCGCGAGGAATGAACATACCACCAACGTTTACCGTATTGAACGCGAATACTTTGCGAGGTCCGAACGTCTACCAGCGTCACAGGCCCCCGCCATGGCCTGTGCAGTTTAGGGGATGTGCCCGCCGGTACCTGGGGGCAGTGGAGCCACGCCAGGTCTCCCACCGACCAAGGCATGCGAGTATGCGATCGACGCGCGTACCGTTCGTTCCTTGCCTGAGCACAGGCCGTCGCGCACCGGGCAGCCTCTCGCGCCTCCGTTACACGTTCAAGCGAGTCACGCACGTGGTCAGGCATGGAGCGGGACGGTTGTTTACTCGGCCATACATCAACACACATTTTCACGGCCATACATCAAAAAAAATGGTGAGTATCCCGTGGACGTATGCGGAACTATGCGGTATGCCGCCAAGACGCCTGGTATGTGCAGGTCCCAATCGGTTTGCTTTTCACTGACCGTGTGACAAAGCATAGCCGAAAGGGTACGGTTGAACCGTTCCACCATACCATCTGTTTGTGGATGGTATGGGGAGGTGCGAACTTTCTTTGTACCTAGCGCGTCACAAACTTCCCTAAGCAATTTAGAGGAGAAATTCCGGCCTTGATCTGTGAGCAGCCTTTCAGGTGCCCCCTTGTCCATGACATACCCGTTCAAGAAAGCGTCGGTGATGGACGCTGCCGTTTGGTCGGGTAGAGGCCAGGCCATCGAGAAAAATATTCCACCCCGACCAGAAGGTATTTATTGCCCCTAGCCGACGGGGGAAACGGCCCCAGAATGTCGAGAGCCACCAATTCGTTGATACGGGACACTTCAATGGAACGCAACGGTGGTACATAGTGGTTCCGAGGTGGCTTCCTCTTCGCGCAATCATGGCACGAGCGAACAAAATCATTGATGTCTGCCGTCATACCGGCCCAAAAAAAATCATTTTGCATCGCGGCCACAGTCTTTTGGACGCCGAGGTGCATCAACTTATCAGCGTGCAGAGCACGGAGCAGGTCGTAGCGAAGCGAAGTAGGAACCACCAAGCGTGGTCGGTCAGACAACCCGTCGGTACACATTAACAAACCCGACTTACCCCGGAACATCTGCCACTTCCAGCCAGCCAATTGCGATTTCTGTTTCCCAACCAATTTACGTAGCGGAGACAGCGAGGCATCGGCCTCCTGCTCGCGCAACCAGACCGCGTGCGGCAGCCGTAAGGTATCATCGGTGTCCACCGACAACTGCTGGTCCTCCCCCTTCGCTTTCGCCCCTGCGTCGTCCTCATTCGCTATCGCCCCCATGACCGGGCAGGGCGACGTGGGCGGTGCGGCGCAGCAGTGCGTGCCCGTCAGGCAAGTGCACGGAGGAACGGGCGGCAGCCTTGAGAGCGCATCAGCGTTCGCGTGACGGGCCCCCTTTCGGTATGTTATATTGAAGGAAAATTCCTGTAATGATTCCAACCACCGAGCCAATTGGCCTGACGGCTGATCCAATTTGAGGGAATATTGCAAAGCCGCATGATCAGTGCGGACCAGGAATTTCCGTCCATACAGGTACGGCCGGTACAATCGAACAAAATTGACAATCGCCAAAAGTTCCCGCCTTGTGACGCAATATCGCGTTTCCGCAGGGGACAGAACCCTGCTGCCGTACGCCACCACCCTCTCAACCCCGTCCTTACGTTGCGACAAAACGGCCCCAATGCCGATATCACTAGCATCCGTATCAAGGATGAACGGCTGCGAAAAATCAGGGTAATCTAACGTAGGCGCCGTGGCGAGGTGGTCCCGAAGTGCCATAAAGGAACTTTCTTCCTCCGCCCCCCATTTAAACCTTTGATTTTTGCCAGTCAGAACGTGTAATGGTTTTGCCAACGTCGCAAAGTTCTTGACGAAGCGGCGATAATAGGAAGCGAATCCAATAAACCGCCGAACATCACCCACCGAGGTGGGTGTGGGCCACTCCCGTACACACTTCGTTTTCAGAGGGTCAGTGGATACACCGTCCGAACTGACAATATGACCCAGGTAACGGACGGAGTGTTGCAGAAGGTGGCATTTCTTGGGTTTAAACTTAAGGTCAGCCGCACGCATTCTTTGAAAAACTGTCTCAAGGCGTTGGAGATGTTCCTCGAACGTGCGGCTAAAGACAATTATATCGTCTAGATATATGAGGCACGTTTCCCACTGCAGTCCTGCCAACACCAATTCCATGAGTCGCTGAAACGTGGCCGGAGCCGCGTTCAGGCCCATCGGCAACCGATTAAATTCAAAAAGACCTTGCGGCGTGCGGAATGCCGTTTTGGCTTTTGACTCGTCATCGAGGGGAAGCTGCCAGAAGCTCGAGGACAGGTCAAGGGTGGAAAAGAATTTAGCACCCGATAAAGCATCCAATGAGTCATCCGTCCTCGGTAAGGGGTACGCGTCCGCTACCGAAATTTTGTTCAATCGGCGGAAATCAGCGCAAAACCTCGTACCACCATCTTTCTTCTTAACCAGAACGACGGGCGCGCCCCAAGGGCTGTTGGACGGCGAAATAATATCCACCGCCAGCAAATCATCTGCCCCACGCACGTGTTCCCTTTCCGCCGGGCTCATGCGGTGGGGGTGCATACAGACGGGAGGCGCCGCACCGGTTTCAATATGGTGCGACAAAAGCGACGTGCGGCCGAGGTCCAAATCATTTCTGCTGAACACATCAGCATACTGCAGCAACAGCGAACGCAAGGCGTTCCTATGTTCATTTGACAAGGAAGAATTCTCTCCGCATAAATCCGCGATCCAGCGTTCTTGTGAACGATCATGCGGAGGCCCATCCGCGGGCATCCGAGCGCGCGGTTGTTTGTCACAAAAGGCGAAATCGGTAGTGGCGTGAGCCAGCACCAATCCCTCCGGAACAACAACGCGGTCAGGTCCCCCATTCAAGACCTGTATGAAAGGTGCCTGACCTGGGCGCACGATCGTTTGTGCCGCCGCCAAAGAAAAAGATTTCGATACGAAATTCGATGGGGATAACAGCACGCCCTTCGCATCCCTTCCCATTTGAAGCGGTTTTCGGTAACGCAGCGGAATAAGCATTTGCGCTCCCGATGGAACCTCCACCGTAGCCGCCACTACAGCAGTAACTGCGTTACCTGTAGGCGCCTTTGCCAGCAGGGAAGGCAGGAACGCCATCCTACGACCCCCTGGCATTTCCAAACAGTCCTGGTCGACCCGTATTCTCAACAGCATCCGGCGCAGGAAATCCGTACCCAACAAGCATGGAACAGCTAGCGAGCGAGAAATTAAAACAGGTCCTGCGGCGGTAATATTTCCGATAGCGATGCTCACATCCACCTGTCCGCAGATACCCATGCTCCCCCCATTGGCGGCAACACACGCATCATTAACCTTGCATATCCGCGACGCAGGAATAGACAACAAATGAAAAATAACATCCGAAATGATGGTAGCCGATGCGCCAGTGTCCACCAAGATACGGACGTCAACGCCGTCGATGGTACCTCGTACCGTCGACGAGCCCGACGCCGCAGCCACTATCCTGCAAGCCAATTTCTTCCACTGTGTGGCAGAGCGTGTCAACGGAGCAGGAGAAGTAAAATTATCTTTAGGAGTGTAGGGATGAGTGCGAGTGGATGAGTGATGTGACACGACCTGCCGGGTGTCCGATTTGTGCCGACTCGCCCGAGGTTGTTGCAGCTCCGCAGCAGGTGGAGGAGATGGAGGTCCCCTTGGCTGAGGAGGCGACAGCAGCGGTCGGCAGCGGCAGTCACGGGCGAAGTGGCCCCGTCTGCCGCACTTGAAACACGCGGCCGACGTCGGCCGGTGGTCGGACGACCCGGCCCTCGCACGCGGCCGGCCCATGTAGTCGCTCCGCTGGTCACGCAGCCGCCGTCCCTGAATCCTATGCGGGACAGCAGCAGCCAGCATGTCGTCGTCGCCCGAGTCGTCGGAGCAGTGGACAACCAGTCGCGGAGACCACCCCAGAGGCGGCCCGTCGATCTCGGGTTTCCCCGTCCACGCCGCCATCTGGTCCCAACGCTTGATATTAAACTTAGCGTCCAGGCAGCGCGCCACCCACCGCGATGAAAGCGGTTCGTGGCCGCACACTGGTAGAGAGATGTTGAGTTCCTGGGACAACTCCAGCATGCGGGAAAGGATGAGCGGATCCAAGTGCTCGGCCGTTGCGTCGGGGTAGGCAGCCATGGCCATCGCCATCAGCGCCCCCCGATAGGCCAACGGCGATTCCTCCGGTGCTCGGCGACGTGACATAAATTTTCTGGTGGCCGATGTCGGCGGGTCGTAAAATTCCGCCATCTCTGTGAACGCATCCCGCAGTGTCTTCTTCTTGGACGCCGGGATGGAGCGGAAGAAGCGCTGGGAGCGTAGGTAGCGCTCCCAGCGCTTCTTCCTCCGTCCAGTTGACAGATCTAAAAGCTGACTCGAAGCGCCACGTAAAAGCACTCCAATCGCCCCCGGCGATAAATTCTTTTATTTGTGGAAGGCGATGTCCGCGGTGGCAGGCGCGTGCCGCGGGCGTCTCCGACTGCCGTTCCCGCTCCCCACTCGGTGCAGACAAAATGGCGTCCGGCGGCCGCGTGGTGGTGGGCGCGCCCAAAATGGCGGCCGACGACTCCGGCGCAGCCGCCCCACCCAAGACGATGGCGTCCTCCCGCGTGGCAGGAGCAATGGCGGGACCCGATTCCGTAGCAGGACCCCTTCCCGCGGCGTCCAGCTGATCGGCGATCTGGCGACCCACGGCTGGTGAGGACGCCACCGCGGTCACCAGGCTTAGCAGAATGGCGCGCAACGACTCAATCTGCTCCGCCATCAGCCGCCATTCGTCTCTCGGTCCTGCGGTGGTCGCATCCTCCCCCGGTCGACGCTGAGAGGCGTCGAGGCGAGTGTCATCGGCAGGCAGCACAAGGGCTGTAGCTCCCAACAGCTCATCTTCATCCGTCTCGACCTCTTCCTCCGATAGAGGCACGAGCAGGTTCTTTTTTCTGGGGTGCTTAGACATCTTGACGATCGTCCAAACAGTCGCAGAATTACTTCTGACACCAGTGTAATAATCCTTCTGAGACGGCTTCGGAATCAGTCCTTTTATTTCCACTCCACAATACACTTGCTCACTCACTCTCCGTTGCTGGCAGACAACTGAGAGAGGACAGACTTCGCACTATGTCCCCACCGCGCACGTGGCACCCAGAGCCCCGTCCACGCGTGACCCTGCTCTTGTCAATTACCGTCTGCTCCCGATCGTTCTCTCTCCCTCTCTCTTAATACCTCCGTCACGTGGTCCCCCCAGCCAATCGTTCATGGACAGCTTCGACCATTCTCGATGGTTCCCTGTCAATCCCGGGACCACGCCCCTCATCCGGCTCCCCATTTGCTGGGGCCCCGAATGGCTAGGCCAATCACTCCTGATGACATGTCGTGATGACGCCTGGGCCATGGTCCCTATCTCAACCCTTATTGGCTACAAGCAGGACCGGCAAGCCAATCCCCACGTGAACCCTCTATGGCTGTTATTACACATGTAATATATTGCACGACAAGTGAGCGGTGACGTCAAATCTGTGATGTCACCCGCATGCGGCAGCGTTACGCAGTGTGCATGCATCCCCCCACCACCATCCGCGTAGGCCGTGTATTAATCTAAGACAAGAATCCAAGTCTCAGGCGATGCCGGGTAATAAAGCTAGTTACCTTTACAGTAATCACCCAGAAGTGTCTGTCCGTCCCTCGCGTGACGTCAGTCCACATGAGGCCCACCCCCTGCGTGACGTCACTCTAGATGAGGCCCACCGCCCCTCATTAATATTCATGAGTGGGTTGATTTTTACACTAAGGCAGAGGAAGGTCGAGCTGAATTAAATAATTTATTACGCAAAGTCGTTCAATATATTTTTTTTATCTACGTAGCACAGTGCTACATCCGTGCATGACGTCACTGCAAAAGAGCCCCCTGCCCTTAATATTCATGCCTGTGTGGAAATTGACAATAATGCACAAGAAGGTCGCACACTCCACATGCCGCACGCCTTCCCCTCATTAATAATCATGAGCGGGTGACGTCACTCCACATGCCGCACCTCTCCCCAATAACCATTAGCGGGTGACGTCACTCCACATGGGGCAACCCCCCCCCCCCCCTCATTAATAATCATGAGCTGAACAATTTTTCTATTGAATATTTCTGATTTACTGCAATATACACCCGTCCTTGGACGGGCAAAAAAGCTAGTACACAGATATGTACACAGAGACACAGATACATACACAGATACATACACACAAATACACACATATACGTACACAGAAAAATACAGAGACTAACTACTACCCGGCTTTGCCCGAGACTTGGATTCTTGTCTTGGATCAATACACGGCCTACGCGGAGGGTTGGGGGGGATGCGTGACGTCAGCAGGCACAGTGTAACGCTGCCGCATGCGGGTGACATACAGATGTGATGTCACCGCTCACTTGTGCAATATATTATATCCATTATTTCCCCCCCCCCCCCCCCCAAATAAACTAAGTATATTTTATTTTTATACGTTTTACATTGTGTACAGTATGGAAGCTAGCCACATGGCAAATTAAAAGTTTGTAGCCTAGTATATTATGTCCATTATTTCCCCCCCCCCCCCCCACAGCCGCGTATTTGTGCGGGATACATGGCCTTCGCGGAGGGTTGGGGGGGGGGTGCGTGACGTGATCAGGCACACTGCGTAACGCTGCCGCATGCGGGTGACATCACAGATGTGACGTCACTGCTCACTTGCCATGCAAAATATATCCATTATTAAGCCCCCTCCGCCCCCCAAAATACAAAAGTCTATGTTTATACTTTTTGCATTGTGTACACATGCCAAATTTCAAGTTTGTTGCATGTCGGGAAGTATGCTAAACATTTCGAACAGACACAGATTCACAAATTTCCCTTTGATATATATAGACTAGCGTGAAGTACCCGGCGTTGCCCGGGGGAAAATATATTTTAAAACTTCTCAAAACTTAAAAACATAACATACAAATGAAAATAAAACTTTCATCATTACCTCATGAATTAAAATGGAAAAAAAAATTACGTTCGCGCACCAAGATTAGATTCGCGCAAAGGAATTGAAGGTTGTAGATTTGTTTAGAATCAGCCTATTCCTGTTTAATCGATACCACAAACGCTCACCAGATATCGATTATCGCCAATCCTGTATGTGGGTTGACGCCACACACTTCATGGTCGTTCCCCCCCCCCAAATACAAAAGTATTTTTTTATACTTTTTGCATTGTGTACAGTCTGGAAGCTACCCACATGCCAAATTTCAAGTTGCATTTCGGGAAGTTTGCTAAACATTTCGAACAGACACACATTCACAAATTTCCCTTTTTTCTATATGGATACACAGATATACATACACAAAGAGACATAAACATAGATTTATATACATAAATATACACTTAAAGATTGTGGGAGCTAACGGCCCCCTCCTCTCCCCCCTCCTCCTCGGCCACTTCTCGCCGGGCCCCCGCCGATCGGGTGATCGGCCCCCCCGCACCAGCGCCCTCTCTGAGGGACATGGCTAAGTGGCTGGCTCACCTCCGCCCGGAGTTATCCCACACACTCCCCACGTACACCACCACTCATGCGGAGGTGGCTGCGTGCACGCTCGTGCCCGGGTAGGCGCACCTTCCCTCACCACGGTTCGCGCTAAAAATAGCCGTATGAATATGCACGCTCCCCTCCCCCCTCCTATGGGTCGGCCTTAATCGGCGGCTGCAGCTGGAGCGTGACCACGCGCACGCGCCCCTCCCCCGCTCATGTGGGTGGCCTTAATCCGTTGTGCAAACGCGCACTCGAGCCACAACGACGGCCATATTGATTATTAATGGCGCTCCTGAAGAAAAAAAACCCTGCGTGGCCCGGAGCAAAATTCTCAGCAAGCAGCGCCTAGCCTATCCCTATTCACTCCCTGAGTGTACCCTTACTCTACTTCTCACCTCGCGGACGTACTCATGGTGTCGCACGGACGCGGTGGGAGTCGGAGGGACGAGGGTACAAGAGGTCTCTGTCTGGGGTTGAGTCGTAGCAGCACTCGCCAGCGTCCCTCGGACGCTCCGAGCGGCTGTGACTTCGACCGGGCAGCTCAACGGCTGGAGGAGCAATGCCCAATGTGTTTTCCCTCTCTCCTCTCATGCCCTCGGAATCCAAAAATCTAGGGTTACGTGGTGTTACCCTGTGCGGCCAATCGGGCACCTACCTTTCGATTTTAAACCGATGCCCCGCCCCTACCTGGAGCGTTGCTTTCCCTTACGCCTTGCTCCATTGTCTACGCGCCCGTCCTCCCGACCCCGGACTCAACCGGTTTGATCGGGGCGGCCGTCCCGCGTATACACAGCTTCAGTCAGTCCAGGAATTTTCCTCCCACCTCCTCTTATGCGCTGCTCGCTGGGTGTTTGCCCCCGAGGCCCTATCTCTCTGTGCTGTGAGTGTTCTCATTGCAGTTCGCTCGGTGAGCTTCGTCGTGCCCATACAATTTTAAGCTATTTCACGGGGCCGCAATGCAATTCGGCCTGGGGGGGGGGGGGGTCAGCCAATCTCCTGGCACTGGGAAACCGTGGGACATCCCTGTTAGGGGCCCCTCGGGTAAAAACCTATGGTACCAGGTGACCCCCCATGAGACCTTACGTGGGTGCATGTGTGTGTTTAGTGGGGGTGTGCGTGCGTTCGCGTGGAGGGGTGCGAGGGGATAGCAGCGCCGGTGGAGTTGCTCCGTTGCTGTGGCACCACAAGATACATACACGTAAAGATATATACACATAAAGATACATACACAGAGATATATACAGAAATACACATAGAGATACATACACAGAGATACAGTAGAACGTTGTGTACTTCGAGCGAGATTTGGCAGGCAGTAGTCGCGTGAGGTTTCGTTTTGCCCTTTTCTTTGGAAAACATATACTCCTGCATAAGCTGTGCAGTACAGGGAATCATGTAAAGTGTTCTCCTGCTTTGCTGCTGTTGATGATTTGAAACGATGCTGAGCAAGTTTTTGGTGCTGCTGGTGGTGGTATTGGATGGAGGTGGGAGTGGTGTTGATGGTGGTGGTAGAGGTGGCGTTGCTGGTATTAGCCGTGTTGATGGTGGTGGCAGAGGTGGTGATGCTGGTGGTTGTAGTGTTCCTACTATCAGTGTTGGTGGTCTCAATTAGGGTTGCCACTTTTTCCACTGCAGACAAAACCTGGTGCTGGCTGAGACACACAGGGTCCATTATCAGCATGAAATTGTAATGATACAGCTCGCCACAAAACCAGTGCTAATCAACTCCTGCCACCCGACGCACAGATGCCAACTCCTGGACTATCCAGGCCAAAACCTGCACAGGTGGCACCCCTGGTGGTTCTGTTGCTGGAGTGACCATGGTGTGGTCACGAGCCCTCCTGCCCGTCCTCATCATCATCGCTATGTCCGAACCTCTTCAAACTTCACTTTTCTCCTTCACCTGCAGCGGCCAGAAGCTCTTCGCAAAGGTCTTGTGAACACATAGCCCTTTCCCAGAGTGAGCCAATCACCTCTCCAGGGTGTCTACATTGCCCTGTCATTGCACCATATTATTCCAAAATGTTTTGCTCCTTGTGCTTTTGTCCAAGGAAACTTCAAATAACTTTTTTCCTGAATAATCTTCTTCCTTGAACCGACCTGACATGGAAAGTTGGTCCTGCCCTACAAAATTTCCGAATGGATTCTTGGCCTCATGATGTCAATAACAAATTTAGTCAAATTTGTAAAGAACGAGAAATATAATTTACACCACTAAAATATCAGTGCAGACTGTAAAAACCACGAGCTTCACACAACATCAACACAGACTCGTGCACACAGTATTCAGCCCTCTGAGTCTTTGTGCATTATGAATGGTTGTTAAATTCTCAATATTCCATGAAACAACGTTGCGCCAACATTAGCCTAATGATTCCAACTACATTCTAACGTTAACCCAACAGATGGTTTATTGGGATGCTGTTAAGATTCTACCAGTGAACATGAAAGTTGGGCCAATGACGAGTGCATTTAGTTGAAACCTAAGAGTATGCATTTAGGAAAGCATGCTTCAGAATCAGTAATGTGTTTTCTCGGTCACCCTTCTCGAGCAGGTCGACACAGATGGAGACATCCATTGTCTAGTGGGCACCTCCCTCATCCAAGGGACCCCAAGCCTGGAGTTCATCAACGAGCCAGATTGGCCCGTCCCTTACTGCACATGGCCCGCCAACTTCGATGCCAACACCTCGCAATCGTGGACGGTGTCTCAAACCATGCACAGCTGGGAAGGGTGGTCCGAGAGCTTCTGCCTGCTCGGGCCGTACGGCACCACTGTGGCCCGGTGTTTGATGGGGGGAAACTGCCTGAATTTCACAATAGTCGGGCGCTTCTACATGCCGTGGAGTCCAGGCCTGCATGTCGTTGGGACAGACGATGTGATGGAGGGAGAGGAGGTGGCGTTTGTGTGGAGCGCGCCCCTCAAGAGTGAGGCGTGGTCCTACCAGCTGGAGTATGTGGGTGGCCAGGCGACGGTGTCCTCCCAGTGGCACGTGGAGCTTGACGGTGGCGAGACGTATGAGTACACGGCGAGCCTCGCATTCTACCTGGCAGGATTGTACATAGTGACGTTGTCGCTGCCTGGTGAGTGCACAACGTTGAGCCAATAGTTCCAAACACATACCAATGCGCCCCAACGTTGCATGTTTATTGAGGATAACCCCTCTGTTACCCATTCAGGTGGCCCAACGGTGACCGACAGCTGTGAGGTGCGGGTACAAACTCGCCTCCTGCGCCTAATCACGCTCTCCAGTGGCAGCAGCCAGCCTGCGTCACTCTGCCCGATGAAGACGCCCCTCATCGCCTCATTCATCAGCACCCCCTTTCCGCTGGGGCTCGACCACTTTCTGCGTCTCAATGGACCCGACTGGCATGACTCCCTGGGCCCATCGAGCATCCCCGGCCAGTTCTGCAACAGTCTTGCTGGGGTGGACTGGAACAGCGGCGCAGACGCCCGTGTGGCTTTCCCTCCATGATGGTGCCCTGCCCCACGCCGGCTCACTCAGCCTTGGGACCTCCGACTTCACCCTGCGCAATGGCATCAGCACTGCCGGCGATTTTTATGACGTCGCCGGGGCTCGGTTGCTGGGCCTCGGCAAAACAGCCACCTACACGTGTGGAGTCCACGCGCTGGACCTCGCCGGTGGTTCCTATGAGGACATTGCCCAAGGCCAACGGTGGGGCACCATTCCTGTGGGGGGGGTGGATGCACTGCGGCTGGTGCTACTGCTGCCCAACGGGCTGGTGTATGTGCTGGAGGCAAAGATATCACCACCTTCGTCCTGCTTCTCATTCAGCCTGTGGGTGATGATTGACACGGCCGGACAGCTCTACTCACGGCTGGGGGCGCCTCGACTCAATGACCTTCTGCTATGGGGGCCCATGCAGGTGCTTCCCTGGTTCGACAGAAATCCACGCGCACCTATTGTGTGGTTCACACCGGTGCTGGCGCCGTGGCTGCAATGTGCCTACACCTTCCACGTCTCCTTCAGTGGTGAGGAGGAGCCCCTCTCGGCAAGCAAGTGGATGCTGGACGATGAGGTTTACGTTTCCAACAAAGGAGCACCTGCGGAACACTTGGCATCCAAGTACTTTCCGGGGCAGCTGTTTCCATTCCCGCTTCACAAGGCCAATGGCTTCGTCCATTTCTGCACGTTCCCGAAGTTCCTGGGCTTCTGGGTGAAGCTGCACCTGTCGGTCGATGAGCTCTTGTTCAATGATGTTGCCTCCACGCTCGTGCGCCTTCGTCCCGTCAGCCACTGTGGGCTTCCTGGAGTCGCTGTCGAGAGGCCCCAAGCCTCCAACGGGATCCCCACATGGCCTCGCAGCGTCAACGTGGATCTCCGGGCCACGGTAGGTGTGGTCTGCACTGCCATAGTGCAAGTGGGGCACTCTTGGGAAGTCAGGAGGGTGGAGAGGGGTGCTGATGGGTCTATTATGCTGACAACTGTCGCGCTGCCACTGAGCATCCAGACCAACAGCACGATACTCAGCATCCCGCGCCACACACTGCCCTACGGAACCTACAATGCCATCTTCTCGGTCAGAGTCTCCCTGGATCGAGGTGCGTTGGGACAGGGCTTCATGGAAAATTCTGATTCCATTGATCTGAAGGTGAAAACACTTGCATTTTCAGCAACAATCATCTTACATTCACTTTTTTAAAAGTTGTACACCATTATTACGAATATATATTTTTGGCTATTTTCTGTACATGTGGCCTATAACCCAGTGCTGTGAAGGCAACAGTAAGAGTTGATGGATCACACACAGATTTGGTTGTTGTCGAGCTGGAACGGTACCCTGGTTCACCAGGTAGTAAAGCAAAATATATGGACTCCACCTGTTCCATCTGTATAAGATAGAGCGTTTTCCCCTTGCACCATGGGTTTTCTCCTGATGCTCCAGTTTCCTCCCACATATAAACAATCATCATTAATTGGCTTATAACACCTTCAGATATAGAGAACCACAGAGCTTGGGCAATGGTTGGTAATGGTGGCTCATGGCGTGGCGGTAGTCCCCCATCGTGCCACTGAGCCATCCTCTCTCTCTACGAGATGCTGTGTGGTAGCAGTGCAGCTTTACATGTTGACATTATTATTCATTGATGCTGTGTGTAGTGGATGTGTGTTTGTCATTTCAGGAATATGAATGAGAATCCTGTTTTTGTGTTCCGTTGATCCGCTTGGCTTCTCTCTCACCATCCCACCCCTGCTGGCGCAGATCGATCGATCAGAACTAGTGGCCTCCATTGCGGGCGGTTCATTCCGTACAGCGCAATGGGCGCAGCCGCTCCAGCTCGACGGCTCGGCCTCCCACGACCCCGACGAGGCTTCCCCGCACCACCAGCTCAGCTTCGCATGGCTGTGCTCATGCAAAATCTCCGAGCTCAACGCCATGGCAGCTGCAGCGATCGATGCCTCAGCCGGCGTTGCTTCCAATCCCTGCCGTGTGGCCTCCTCTCCAGCACCATTGCCTTGGGTCTACTCTACATCACCGACGCTAGACATCGCAGCCCGGCTACTCATGGCCGATGCAGTCTACCATTTCTTGCTCGTCGTACGCAAGGAGGGACGGGCCGAGGTCGCAAGTGCCCGGCAGGCCGTGAGGCTCACGTCGGCGAGCACGGTGCCTGTTGTTGAGCTCGTGTGCATTCTCAATTGTGGGCCGGCCGTCAACCCCAGTGAGCGACTCGTCCTCTCGGGCAGATGTAATGACTGCAACGAGACACCCGAGCGACGACTTGGATATGAGTGGAGCCTGATGTGGGTCGCTGCCAGCGCTAGCGGCGACGACACCACCGCTACCGCCACTGAAGTCCTTTTCGACTGGGACAAACATTCACTCACAGGGTGCCACCGCTCATTCCTCTCGCTTAATCCTCATGCCTTTGCCGACTATGTGTCACTACCGGGGCAGCTACTGCTCCAGTTAAACACCACCTCCGCTGATGCGGGCAGGAGCAGCATCCACCGTTGGGCGTTCGTCGTCAACCCTATACCATCCGGGGGCTCGTGCAAGGTGCGCCCGACAGAGGGCACCGCTTTGGTCACCTGGTTTCAGGTCGCATGCAAGGATTTTCAAAATCACCACCAGCCACTTCGGTACAAAGTCTTCTCTTGCATGGGCATCCCGTTGACATCAGTATGTGACGGCACAATCATCTACAGTGGCTACAACCCATGGTCTCCACAGTTTCTACTGCCTGGTGGCACACAGGTGCTCTGCATTGAGGTGTGGAATGCTGTGGATGCCTACACTACGCTGTTCCTCAACGTGTCAGTCTCCAAGCAGCCAGATACCAGTATAACAATTCTCGACCTACAGAGCATGGTGCTGGGCAATGACTCCAAACTGGTCATGATGCTGAAGGGAGGAGATACCTCTGCAGCTGCCTACTTAATCTATCTTGTCGCAAGCGAGCTCAATAATGTGGCCAGTAATATGGACGATGCACAACAGACTGCATTGCATGCACGGCTACTCGGTGGCCTCGAGAATGTGCCCCTCAACAACAGAGATGACATCCTGTTGGTGTCAGCCGCCCTACAGAAGGCCACAATGGGAATTGGGAACCTGGCTGCTGGGCAGTCACTGGAACTGTTGACGAAAACGGTGACCAGACTGAGCAAGGTTAACAACGCCATTCACTCCCTCCTCTCTGGATTTAATGAGCTAGAAGCCATTGGCATTGAGCGTGTGGGCACGGCGGTGCTGGGAGCTCTCACGAGTGTTCTCGATGCGTCCTCCAGCACCTCCGAGGCAGCTCCGCAGAACCAGTCTGCCATGCTCATGAACGTTGGAGTGCCAGCCATTGCCATGATGGCTGAGCTGGGGGCCACTGTCCTGGTGAGGAAAGTGAACGGCGAGGCCTCCACAGTCCTGGAGGCACACGGACTCAGGCTTTCTGTGCGCAAGGCTGAGATGTGGGACATGGAATCTGGTGATCAGGCCAACGTAGACTGCACAGCCTGCCTGATGCACTCCCCTGTCAGCAATACAACCACCCCCTGGCTGGGCCCCAATGCCGTTGTGTCAACAATGCTGCTTGAGTTTGAGACGAGTCCCCTGCCGAGCTTTGGACCTGACACCAACTTTGGCTCCTCGGTCATAGCCTTCGCTGTGACGGCTGTGGACACCGATTTGAAAACAGTGGAGCTGCATACAAAGTCGGTAGACCTGGTGGTGCGTCGCAGACAGGTGGGGGACAAGGCCCTGCCAGTTCACTTCTACCCAGACGAGAATGCGAGGACGGGTTCTTCTGCGGAGTTTGTCTTCAATGTGAACATGATGAGCGTTGGTAGGGGAACACTCACTTTTCTCAAGTTTAGCATCAGGGATAGTGGGCTCTCCATCAGCCTCATGGTCAACATCAACGCCGTGGCCTCACGTGATGTGCATGCAATTTTGGATGATATTCCCTTCCCCAAGTGTCAAGGATCGGCAATGGCAGCTGAGTGCAGTCGAGACAGCCTCTTGCCTTCCAAGCCTTGGCTCCTGTCACACAGGACGGCCAACCCGCACCTAATAAAACTGCCCACGTGGATCTTGCAAAATGCCAGTGGCTCAGATAGTATGGGTAAAGCTGTGGCAACCTCTTACAGGATATTTGTGCGCTTAGAGCCGACGCAGCAGGTGGAGAACCCTGGGAACCTTGGCGTCAACGTGACGCTCTTCCAGGCCAGTTGCCTGGACTACCAGAGTGATGCCAGGGTTTGGGATGAGTTAGCCTGCAAGCTGGGACCCCTCACCACGGGCGACAAACTGCACTGCCAGTGTGGGCCCAGCCATGGAGGCTTTGCTCGCATCGCTTTGGGGCTTATGCTACGCACCATGGCCACTCGCCTCTTCATCATCCCAGAAGTGATAGACCTGCGCAAAATCTTGGTGCTCATCAGGTCAGTAGCACACAACTTCATCATAGTACTCACCATGAGTGCCGTCCTCGTGTTTTTTGGGTTCACATTTTGCTGGGTGCGTCGGAAGCAACGCTGTGAGGACCAGAGGCATTTGGCAGACTCCAGTGGTATCCGGTCAATATTCGTCAACCTCGATGACAAGGAGGAGAGTGACTCCTTTTTCTACATCCTCACCGTCTTCACAGGCAGCCGTCCCACCTCGGGTACCACATCGGACGTCTACCTCATGCTTGTGGGCTCCAACGGATGCAGCAAAACACACCATGTTTCAGCGCATGGTCGGAGTCTGATGAAAACCGCTTCCGTTGATGTCCTTCTCTTCACAGCAAAGCAGGATCTAGGCGAGCTGTGCTACTTGCGGGCCTGGGTCATCCATCAGGGAAACAGCCCCAGCTGGTACCTAAGTCGCGTCAAGGTCGAGTACCCTCTCAGTGGACGCTGCTGGTTCTTTCTGTGCCGGAGATGGCTATCTGGGAGCGACTTAGATCATATTTTCCCGGTTTCGGATTTGGGTGACTCTGCCAGTTTTTGGACAGTATTGAGCATCCAGTTTGCTGTGAAGATGTGCGAAGACCACCTGTGGCTGTCTGTCTTCCATCCGACGCCCATTGGGAAGTCGTTCACACGAACAAAGCGATTGGGTTGCTGTGTGTGCTTGCAGCTGTTCGACATGCTCACGTCCATTATGCTGTTCCGCTTATCGCAGCAGGCACTGCAGAACGCCCACTCCCTGGTTTTCCGTTTGTTGCAATCTCTCACCATCGTAGTGGAGAGTGCCCTCATTGGCATCCCCTTGCAGTTAATTGTTGTGAAGGCATTCCACAATGGAGATGTTGAAGCTGCAGCTGCTGCCACTGCTTGCTCTTGCACTACATTCTGCCTGCCCCTCCAGCCACAACATTCGATTCGCTTGATCAGACAACAGCCAGAATTGTCGAGCTCCTCACGGGCCCAAAAGTGGAAGGAAAGGCTGCGGCATGGCTGCTTCTCGGAGAGCAAACAAAATTATTACATCGCTCCTCAGACTTCTAGCGGCATCCTTTCCCACCACCTAAGAAATGCACGCGGCACTTCTCAACTTAGTTTACCAAATGGGCCGAGGCTGAAGGGCTGCGTCCTGCCAGAAGCCTACTTCGACAAGATCCTTGGCGGCATTGAGGTGTTTGAGGAGAGCACTATTCCTAGGGGCATCAACTTTCATGTCCACCAAACTAGCACCACTGATGCCACACTCAACGTGGTGGATACTTCTTCACATGCAGCCTCCAACAATGCTGCTATAATTGTGAATTCTAACGTGGATCAATTCGAAGTCGACAAAGAGGCAGACAACAATAACGACAACGCATCTGACGAAAAAGCAGATGATGACATAGAATATGACAACTATAGCACCAAAGAGGTGGAGTTTTACCGGCCACTCAGTCCAAAGTGCCGTGCTGTACTCTCGTGCTTGCGTGCATTTTTGGGCTGGGTAGTTGTTAGCACTGTGAGCTTCATTTCCATCTTCTTCATTATCCTCTACGGCTTTCAGTACGGCCAGGTCATCTCCCTGCGTTGGCTGTTTGCTACCATTTACTCCATACTGCAGTCCGTGGCACTGGTGCAACCGGCACGCGTACTTTTGTTCACCGCCATCCATGCCTACCGCCGGCGGACCTGCGGTGACCTCAACTGGGGCCCCACCACCACGACATCAGACTGTAAGATAGCCCAGCGCATCTTTGACAATGGTCAATAGTGGTGATCATGATGACCATGAGAGGAAAGATGGCTCCCGCAGCCGGAACTGCCAGCCATCTTCAGATGCCGTCCACGCTGTGCTGTAGAGGCGGGCCACATGGCACCGGCGAGACGTGGCCTTTGCCGCGTGGGCACTCGCAAAACGATGCAGCATCCTTTCCTACCACCTAAGCAACACACGTGGCACTTTTCCGCTTAGTTTAGCAAATGGGCCGAGGCTGATGAGCTGCGTCCTGTCAGAAGCCAACTTTGACATGTTCTTTAGCGGCATTGAAGTGTGTGAGGAGAGCACTATTCCTCGGGGCCTGAACGTTGATGTCTGGAAAACTAGCACCACTAATGCCACACTTAACGTGGTGGATACTTCTTCACATGCAGCCTCCGACAATGCTGCTATAATCGTGAATTCAAACGTGGATCAATTAGAAGTCGACAAAGAGGCAGACAACAATAAGGACTACAATCCACCTGTGTGGGAGAGTGAGGCAACTTGTCTCACTCTGCCAGGACTTCAGCTGCAGGTTACCTGTGGTTTGAGTTCAACAACTCAACTGGCTGTGAGAGTGATGCAATGTGTCTCACCCTGCCAGGAGTTAAGTGTCTGCTTACCTGTAGTTTGAGTTCAATAATCCATTTATACTGGAGAGTGGAGTAACGTGTTTCAGTGTTGTCATGGGTTGTTAGTTAATATTTTTGGGTCTTTCGGTAAAGTTACGTAGATAGGTTCAAAGAAAATAACAAAAAATAACAAACAACTACGACTTTCGATCGCAACACAAGCAATCGTCATCAGGAGAAAAAAAAACGTTGTAGTTTTTTGTTATTTTTTGTTATTTTCTTTGAACCTATCTACATGACTTTATCGAAAGACCCAAGAATATGAATTCCTGCAGTCACGGAAGCTTTAAGTCAAGATTGTTAGTTAATATTTATTCTGTAAATAAATAAGTGGTTCTAAAGACTGAATTTTTTTTTGTCCGAGCGTGTGATATTTGCTTGGGTGCAGTGAGCTAAGAGTCTCGGGCCGACCCTCAGAATACCCTTATAAATATCATTGTTATTAGTATGAAAAGATATACAAATATCTTTTCATACTAATAACATTGATAGTGGGGAAAATTATAATTGATAATTTCATGGTTGTTTGAGTATGTATGTATTTTGGTTAAGAAAACTTGGTTTGAGTATGTTTGTGTTTCGGAAGGAAAACGGCGAGACATGGCTGAAAAATAACACTGTCCTGGCAAAATCTTTTTTTAAGGATTTCTCCAGAAACCTACACCATTCATTTATTTTTGTCGAGCCGCGTTTAGAGCTATATATAACTTGTTATTTGCACATCTAGAACCTACTGCAGATTTCCCAAAATTAAAGTTAGGGTTAGGGCTGTACCCAGGGGCGGTTTCTTCATTAGGGCGATTGGGCGACGCACCACCAATGTCATTCAACCACAGAGTCACGCTAGCCGTCACTGTCAGCCTCTGGATATAGTCCAATCAGCGTCATGTCACGTTCTGTGGAGTACCGCCTCTTTTGGGGCGATTTCACTACGGCTGAGAATCGCCCCGAGTGGTCCCATAGACTTACATTGAAAGATGTTTTTTTTCGAACGGGGGCGCTCCAATGCATTATCTATGGGTTCCGGGAGGGCAAGCCCAAACGTGGTTACGTCATCATACGTGCTTACGTCATCATACGTGCTAACGTCATCATACGTAAGCACGTTTCATCCAACAATATAATTTATCGCTACCTAGTGGAATCTTTAATAAAATAAACTTGAGTGGTTTGTTTTAATAGTGAGTATATAAACAAACAAGATGTATTGTAAGAGTCACTTTATTTTTCATTAATATTAAAGAAGTGAAGTTGCCTTTACATGCTTAAGCTGTTAATTTATTCATTGCATCGGTGGACCTTATCCTTATCAATCATCCAGACATTTGCCCCCCCTGAGAGATTTTGCAGGAGCCGCCACTGGCTGTACCCCCTTTCCAGGTGTCCGTATGATATAAGCCATACCTCGATTTCACTCAACGCAGTGAGCTGAATGCAGCGCCATATATCTACCCTTTCTGGAATGTTCTTAACTGGAGAGACAATCACAACCCCGTTCACATCTCCCATTGACACTCCATGCAATTTATATCTCATCATCTAGGCATCCGAGATACATGTGTAGTGTTTTTATTTCACATGGACAACTTCATTTTCTCGTGTCACTTTTTATTGAACAAAGAACTCTTCGCGTTCAACACCCCGTAATTCCGTCGCAACACTCCCGCTTGCGCTGCTCGCCTGCTTTGCTCCGTTCACTTCGCTCGCTCGCTCCGCTCTTTCTCAGACTCTCCACTGCTGCCTTCTCTCTCTCTTCTAGCCTCTTCACTACTAGCCTGTTCTCTCTCTCTCTCACACTCCTAGCCTCTCCACTGCTCGCCTGTTCTCTCTCTCACTCTCCTAGCCTCTCCAATGTTAGCCTGTTCTCTCTCTAACTGTCATAGCCTCTTCACTGCTAGCCTGTTCTCTCTCTCTCACTCTCCTTTTTTTACGATCAGTGGAAACAAGAAGATGCTCGGTGTATTCGGCACTTTGTTTCGTTCATCATTTCGTAATAAAAAAAAAAATTAAACTTGGCTTTATGTAACCCCCCCCCCCCCCCTCTAGCTCACTCTCTCGCTCACTCTCTCTCTCGCTCATTCTCTCGCTCTCTCTCGTTCTGCACGTAGCCCCCCTCGCAGTCCGACGGCCTCCGACGGGTAACATACGTGTGTATATACAGGTGTGTGCAATGCAGTCTGTCTCTTTGAACACTCTCGCATTCCTCAATGAAAAACAGTCCTCCATGAGCGGGATCCCACCGCCGGTCCGTGACCACGAACCGGGTCCCACACAGCCAGAGTAAAAGACGGCTCAATGCACGCTAGAGAGCCGTGTCTCCCAATGAACCGTAAGCTTCTTGTGGGTCCTGGTCGTGCCAAAACCAGCAACCCGGCTGCAGCTGGTCCTCCAACTCGGACTTCAATGGCTGGCTGGTCGGCTCGCCCTGCCTTAGTCGGAGCGATCCTGTGGGCGAAGGGGAACCAGACTCCTGAGGTGTGTCCACTCGGGGTGGCGTGATAGGCTCGTAGGACGCAGGCCGTTTCTGGATGGGAGATGACGCATTGTAAATCGACGGCTCAAACTTTTTCAGCCATGATGGGTGCATAAACCACCGGCGTTGACCGAATTGAATACGGACGCACTGGGGTCAACGAACACCAACAACCTGCACCGGCCCTTGCAACGGGCGACGTAGTTTTGGTGACGTGCCCACCGGTACCATGGGGCAATGGAGTCATGCCTTGTCACCTTCTCGCCATGGTTCGCTTGGAGGTTGCGTACCTCGCAAGCGCTCGTTAGCCGCCTGATGCTTGCCGAATTGCATATGGAGGCCTCACGAGCCTCCCTCAAACGCTCAAGGGTCACCTGCATGGGGACCGGCACGGCCGACGCCTGCATGAGTCGGGCAGCTGCGGCAGGCGCAACAACGCATCTCTAACGTGGTGGGTCCCCTTCCTATACTGCACAGTAAAGGAGTACCCTTGCAAAATTTCCATCCAACGGGCCATTTGGCTGCAGAGGGTACTGAAGCGCAGCATGGAAGTCCCTGCCATACAAATACGGACGATACAACTGCATAAAGTGGACCGTGGCCAGCAGCTCCCTGCGTGTAACACAATACCTCTGCTCAGCAGGGGACAAAACACGGCTGCTGTACACCACCACTCTTTCCACTCCGTCGACTACCTGGGACAAAATAACGCCTATGCCCATATCACTAGCGTCAGTGTCGAAGATGGACGTCTTAGAGAAATCCAGATAAACAAGCGGCGGTGCATCGAACTTTTGCCCTTTAGCAGTTAACTCGTGGGGCAGGTTCGCGATTGTTGCGAAGTTCTTAACAAACCAGCGGTAGTACGAGGCAAAGCCCACAAAGCTGCGGACCTCTGACACACTGATTTGGGGGTTGACCACGTGCGCACGCAGCTTGTCTTCTTCAGATCAGTAGCGACTCCCGATGCGCTAACTACATGACCCAAATACTTCACTGACGTCTGTAAAAAATTACATTTTTGTGGTTTGAATTTCAATTTAGCGTCCTGCACCCGGAAGAAAACAGAGCATACAGCTCCAAGTGCTCATTGAAATTTCGCCCGAAAACAATGACATCCAAATAAATAAAGCACGATTCCCATTGCAATCCCGACTAAACCAATGCCATAAGGTGCTGGAAGGTGGCCGGCGCAGAGTGAAGTCCCATTGGAAGGACATTGAAGTGATACAACCCCTGTGGAATGCGAAAAGCTGTCTTTGGTTTCGACTCCTCATCCAAAGGCAATTGTCAAAATCCCAACAAAAGATCGAGGGTCGAGGCGTCCAAAGAATCGTCTCTTCATGTCGACACCGCTCCACTCTCATTCCGCGCGTTAGATGTTATTGCTCCGCGCACGGCTCGCTCACGCTCCCCACTGCTGCGCGCCACTGGCAGATGGCCCCGCCTATAGCCACGCCCCCTCACGAACCTTCCCGATGGTTACCCACAAGAACCCTTGAGCTCCGCCCTTGAACTTTGGCCCAATCAATCGCATCCAACTAATTGGCTAATGGCTGAAGCGGCGGAGCCTATTCCACCTAACGGCGACCGTCGGTGAACTCTCGTATTGCATCACCCCCCACCTGGTGTAAAAAGCTAGCCATCCCGGCTAGGAACGAGGCAACGCACAATACGAGAGCCAACGAGAATGAAGAACTTAGCAGCAACAACAAACAGGTCCATGCGGGGTGGGCTGGTAGGAACGAACAAATGAATGGCTATAATAAAATGAAATGGCGGGGGTACGATACGAAGGGAGAGTTTGAGGCCTAGTTCTAGGCTTTAGGCCTAGCTGTAGGCTTTAGGCCGCTGTGAGTAAATTTTTTATTTAAATGTTTTAATTAAAAACTATCTCAGGGAATTATAAGGGAATGTTACACTTGTTTAGCCAGAAAAGCCTCACTGAGTCTAAAGGTTTTTGTAGGGTCCTGCCAAGTGTTTGCAGTAGGGGGCGATGTTGCTACACCTAATCGGACATCGGACGGACGGACGATATAATCTATTGTAGGCTGGTTCACTTCATTCCTACCAGTATAATAAGATGCATAGCAAACACACTACGCAAGGCGAGTAAGAATAATCATAACATAATAATAGGATGCATAATGAACGCACTACGCAAGGTAAGTAAGAATAACAATCAATGAAAGGGAACAGATTTTGAATGTGTACGTGACGCCGGCCCATCCCCTGCAGCAGCACGAGGCCCCGCCGGATCCAACGCAGCAGGAGGCGGAAGAGTGGAATGTTCAACGTCCGTCGCAGTGGAGGAAGGCCCGGCCGGAGCGGGGTTGCCGGCAGCAGCCGGGGCATTCAGGACCTGTGAGTTTGTGGGAGACAAAAACAGGCCCCTTTTGGGGATCAACCGGCAACCGAGGTGGCATATCGGACGCATCAGACCCCAGCAGGGCAGGCAATGGGGATGAAGGATCAACATGCGGAGCAAAGAAGCGCTTCAACTGAGACGTGTGGACGTACCAACAGCGCGAACCCGCCCGGATACGTACACATTGAGGGTTTCGTATTTCTATCAAGTCGACAGGCCCTTGCCATGGCCTGTGCAGTTTGGGAGAAGTACCCACCGGCACCTGGGGACAATGGAGCCAGGCCCGGTCGCCCACAGCCCATGGCATGTCACGTCGCGATCGACGAGCGCATCGCTTGTTACGGGCCTGGGTCTTGGCCATGGCAATCCTTGCTGCCTTGCGTGCTTCTGTGAAACAGCGAACCGAATCGTGGACATGTTCCGGGAGGGTCAGCGCGGGCTCCTTAGTGGACGCTCCCAGTTGTACGCCAATCGGCACGTTCTCCCGACCGTACATGAGGAAGAACATTGAGTAACCCGTAAAAGCATGCGGGGCCATACGGTTGGCGGACAATACGCTAGGAATGTGAAGGTCCCAATCGGCCTGCTTTTCACTCACTGTGTGACAAAGCATGGCAGATAAGGTACGGTTCAATCGTTTTACCATTCCATCCGTCTGCGGATGGTAAGGTGAAGTGCATATCTTTTTGGTGCCCAAGGCATCACACACATCATGCAGCAACTTGGATGAGAAATTTCGGCCCTGGTCCGTGAGCAGCCATTCCAGCGCACCTTTGTCCATCACATAACCATTCAAAAATGCATCCGTGATGGATGATGCTAATTGATCAGGCAGGGGCCAAGCCATTGGCCAACACGAAAAATATCCCACTCCCACTAACACGAATTTGTTACCTCTGGCGGAAGGAGGAAACGGCCCGAGGATATTGAGAGCCACGAGTTCATTAATGCGCGTAACCTTAATCGATTTCAAGGGTGGAATATATTTCTTGCGCGGAGGTTTCTGTCGAGCGCATTCGGGGCATGCCTGAATAGCCTCGGCAACATCGGCCGTCATGTCGGGCCAAAAATAATCCCTTTGCATCGTAAGGTTTTTTGCACGGTAGTGGGTACTTGCAGAAGATATGGGCTGCAGCCTGAACGGTGTCACGCTTTGTAGGTTTGTGGATATGAGGCATCTGAATATGTTGTAGGTCCAATTTTGTTTCCATAGCAGTTGCTTTTGCGAACAAGACATCAAAGTGCTCCTCCGTTCGCTTGTCCTGCATACTTGTTTTGACGTGGTCCACAGCCTACATCATGCCTGAAACAGTTTCCTAAGCTGCAGGGAGGTGTTCAGGCACTCAAAATCTCCCATCAGGTCTTCAGCCATTACAAGGCTGAGCACAGTGTTCCCTTTTAGAAATGTTCCATGAAGACCATTGGCCTTAGTTGAAGTGTCAGATGAGCTGCATGATGCCATTTCTTCAAGGGCTGTCAGCACTGACTCATACTGTCTGAGAACTGAGCGGATGGCAGGGGGCAAACAGTCCACCTGGTGGGACAGAGAGGTTTCAACGAGGTGAAACCATGCTCTGATTTTGCGATTTCCTGGAAAATCACATTGAACTTGCCAGATTGATTAAAGAAGCCCCCCAATTAATACACCAGACCCATTGATTAGATATCGTCTTACTAGTGCAGAGGCTACACAGGCAGCCTGCATAACTAAGTTCATGCATTTTCGATTAAAGCTTTCGTGACTGCAGGGATTCATCTTCTTGGTTCTTTCGTTAAAGTCACGTAGAAGGGAAGTAATAAAATAATAAAAATAAAACAAAATAATTCTCACGATGTTTCGGCCACAACGCAAGCAGCCGTTCTCATGTGAAGAATTAAACACCACCAAGCTTGGAGCGTATATTTAAGCTGGGTTGGAGGGGGGGGGGGGAAGAAGAGCGCCTTGAGAAAATAATTTGCATATCAAGAGGAATTTAGCATATTTATGGGAAATGCGTAGGAGGTGGGCAGGGGGTTTCAAAGTCATATTATGCCCGTGCATTATGCAGGATTAGCAGCATCAAAGGGAGGGGATGGGGGTAGCATTAACAAAGGGAAGGAATGCTAATAGTATGTAGCTGCAGTTACTAAACAACCATGTAAAAAACTAAAGTATAAACTACATAGTATCATCAGTATACTAAATATACTCTCCAATAAGCTGAGCTACTAACAGTAAGTAATACCTCTTCTTGGTTCTTTCGGTAAAGTCACGTAGAAGGGAAGTAATAAAATAATAAAAATAAAACAAAATAATTATCACGACGTTTCGGCCACAACGCCAGCAGCCGTCCTCATGTGAAGAATGAAACACCAAGCTTGGAGCGTATATTTAAGCTGGGTTGGAGGGGGGAGGTGGGAAGAAGAGCGCCTTGAGAAAATAATTTGCATATCAAGAGGAATTTAGCATATTTATGGAAAATGCGTAGGAGGTGGGCGGGGGGTTTCAAAGTCATATTATGCCCGTGCATTATGCAGGATTAGCAGCATCAAAGGGAGGGGATGGGGGTAGCATTAACAAAGGGAAGGAATGTTAATAGTATGTAGCTGCAGTTACTAAACAACCACGTAAAAAACTAAAGTATAAACTACATAGTATCATCAGTATATTAAATATACTCTCCAATAAGCTGAGCTACTAACAGTAAGTAATACCTCTTCTTGGTTCTTTCGGTAAAGTCACGTAGATGGAAAATAATAAAATAATAAAAACAAAACATTACATAATTCTCACGACATTTCGGCCACAACGCAATCAGCTGTCTTCAGGTGGAGAACAGGTCTGTCGAGTGGTGAGCGTGAGTGGTGAGGGTGAGTGGTGGTAGTGAGGGTGAGTGGTAAGCGTGAGTGCTGAAGGAGAGGGTGAGTGGTGAGGGTGAGAGGTGAGCGTGAGTGGTGAGGGTGAGTGGTGAGAGAGTGGTTAGTTTTGAGGGTGAGTGGTGAGGGTGAGTGGTGCGGGTTAGTGGAGAGTGGTGAGTGGTGATTGGTCAGTGGTGATTGGTCAGGATGAATGGTGAGTAGTGAGGGTGAGGTTGAGTGGTGAGGGTGAGTGGTGAGGGTGAGTGGTGGTTGTGACGGTGAGTGGTGAGGGTGAGGGTGAGTGGTGAGGGTGAGTGGAGAGAGAGAGGGTGAGTGGTGAGCGTGAGTGGTGGTGGTGAGGGTGAGTGGTAAGCGTGAGTGGTGAGGGAGAGGGTGAGTGGTGAGCGTGAGTGGTGAGGGTGAGTGCTGAGTGGTGAGGGTGAGTGGTGAGAGTGGTTAGTTTTGAGGGTGAGTGGTGAGGTTGAGTGGTGAGGGTTAGTGGAGAATGGTGAGTGGTGATTGGTCAGTGGTGATTGGTCAGGATGAATGGTGAGTAGTGAGGGTGAGGTTGAGTGGTGAGGGTGAGTGGTGAGGGTGAGTGGTGGTTGTGATGGTGAGTGGTGAGTAGGAAGGGTGAGTGGGGAGGGTTAGTGGTTAGGGGTGAGGTTGAGTGGTGAGTAGGAAGGGTGAGTGGGGAGGGTGAGTGGTCAGGGTGAGTGGTGAGGGTTAGTGGTGAGGGGTGAGTGGTGAGGGTGAGTGGTGGTGGTGAGGGTGAGTGATGAGCGTGAGTGGTAAATGGTGAGGGTGAGTGGTGATGGTGAGGGGTGAGTGATGATGGTGAGTGGTGAGTGGTAAGGGTGAGTGGTGAGGGTAAGTGGTGATGGTGAGGGGTGATGGTGAGGGTGAGTTGTGAGGAAGAGTGGTGAGGTTGAGTGGTGAGTATTAAGGGTGAGTGGTGAGGGTGAAGGTTAGTGGTGAGGGTGAGTGGTAAGGGTTAGTGGTGAGGGTTAGTGGTGAGGGTGAGTGGTTAGGGTTTGTGGTGATGGTGAGTGATGAGGGTGAGTGGTGAGGGTGAGTGGTGAGGGTAAATGGTGAGGGTGAGTAGTGATGGTGAGTAGTGAGGGTGAGTGGTTAGGAGTGAGTGGTGAGGGTGAGTGGTGAGGGTGATTAGTGAGTAGTGAGGGTGAGTGGAGAGGGAGAGGGTGGGTGGTGAGAGTGAGTGGTGAGCGTGAGTGGTGAGGGTGAGTGGTGGTGGTGAGTGGTAAGCGTGAGTGGTGAGTGGTGAGGGTGAGTGGTGAGTAGTAAGGGTGAGGGGTGAGGGTTAGTGGTGAGGGTGAGTGGTTAGGGTTTGTGGTGATGGTGAGTGGTGAGGGTGAGTGGTGAGGGTGAGTTGTGATGGTGAGTAGTGAGGGTGAGTGGTTAGGGGTGAGTGGTGGGGATGAGTGGTGAGTGGTGAGGGTCAGTGGTGAAGGTGAGTAGTGAAGGTGAGTGGGGAGGGTGATTGGTCAGTGGTGAGGGGTCAGGGTGAGTGGTGAGGGTGAGTGGTGAGGGTTAGTGGTGAGGGGTGAGTGGTGAGGGTGAGTGGTGGTGGGGAGGGTGAGTGGTAAATGGTGAGGGTGAGAGGTGATGGTGAGTGGTGAGGGGTGAGTGATGATGGTGAGTGGTAAGGGTGAGTGGTGAGGGTGAGTGGTGATGGTGAGGGGTGATGGTGAGGGTGAGTGGTGAGGAAGAGTGGTGAGGGTGAGTAGTGATGGTGAGTAGTGAGGGTGAGTGGTTAGGGGTGAGTGGTGGGGATGAGTGGTGAGGGTGAGTGGTGAGGGTCAGTGGTGAAGGTGAGTGGTGACGGTGAGTAGTGAGGGTGAGTGGTGAGGGTGATTAGTGAGTAGTGACGGTGAGTGGTGAGGGTCAGTGGAGAGGGTGAGTGGTGAGCATGAGTGGTGAGCGTGAGTGGTGAGGGTGAGTGGTGGTGGTGAGGGTGAGTGGTAAGCGTGAGTGGTAAGGGAGAGGGTGAGTGTGAGTGGTGAGTAGTAAGGGTGAGGGGTGAGTGGTGAGGGTTAGTGGTGAGGGTGAGTGGTTAGGGTTTGTGGTGATGGTGAGTGGTGAGGGTGAGTGGTAAGGGTGCGTGGTGAGGGTGAGTGGTGATGGTGAGTAGTGAGGGTGAGTGGTTAGGGGTGAGTGGTGGGGATGAGTGGTGAGTGATGAGGGTGAGTGGTGAGGGTCAGTGGTGAAGGTGAGTAGTGAAGGTGATTAGTGAGTCATGAGTGTGAGTGGTGAGGGTGAGTGGAGAGGGAGAGGGTGAGCGAGAGTGGTGAGGGTGAGTGGTGCGGTGAGTGGTTAGTTTTGAGGGTGAGTGGTGAGGTTGAATGGTGAGGTTGAGTGGTGAGGGTTAGTTGAGAGTGCTGAGTGGTCATTGGTCAGGATGAATGGTGAGTAGTGAGGGTGAGGTTGAGTGGTGAGGGTGAGGGTGAGTGGTGGTTGTGATGGTGAGTGGTGAGTGGCGAGGGTGAGTGGTGAGGTTGAGTGGTGAGTAGGAAGGGTGAGTGGTGAGGGTGAGCGGTGAGTGGGGAGGGTGAGTGGTCAGGGGTGAGTGGTGATAGTGAGTGGTGAGTGGTAAGGGTGAGTGGTAAGGGTGAGTGGTGAGGGTTAGTGGTGAGGGTGAGTGGTGATGGTGAGTGGTGAGTGGTAAGGGTGAGTGGTGAGGGTGAGTGGTGATGGTGAGGGCTGATAGTGAGGGTGAGTGGTGAGTGGTGAGGAAGAGTGGTGAGGTTGAGTGGTGAGTAGTAAGGGTGATTGGTGAGGGTTAGTGGTGAGGGTGAGTGGTAAGGGTGAGTGGTGAGGGTTAGTGGTGAGGGTGAGTGGTTAGGGTTTGTGGTGATGGTGAGTGGTGAGGGTGGGGGTGAGTGGTGAGGGTGAGTGGTGATGGTGAGTAGTGAGGGTGAGTGGTTAGTTAGGGGTGAGTGGTGGGGATGAGTGGTGAGGGTGAGTGGTGAGGGTCAGTGGTGAAGGTGAGTGGTGAAGGTGAGTAGTGAGTAGTGAGGGTGAGTAGTGAGGGTGAGTGGTGAGGGGTGAGTGGTGATGGTGAGTGGTGAGTGGTAAGGGTGAGTGGTGAGGGTGAGTGGTGATGGTGAGGGGTGATGGTGAGGGTTAGTGGTGAGTGGAGAGGGTGAGTGGTGAGGTTGAGTGGTGAGGGTTAGTTGAGAGTGCTGAGTGGTCATTGGTCAGGATGAATGGTGAGTAGTGAGTGTGAGGTTGAGTGGTGAGGGTGAGGGTGAGTGGTGGTTGTGATGGTGAGTGGTGAGTGGCGAGGGTGAGTGGTGAGGGTGAGTGGTGAGGGTGAGTGGTTAGTTAGGGGTGAGTGGTGGGGATGAGTGGTGAGGGTGAGTGGTGAGGGTCAGTGGTGAAGGTGAGAGGTGAAGGTGAGTAGTGAGTAGTGAGGGTGAGTAGTGAGGGTGAGTGGTGAGGGGTGAGTGGTGATGGTGAGTGGTGAGTGGTAAGGGTGAGTGGTGAGGGTGAGTGGTGATGGTGAGGGGTGATGGTGAGGGTTAGTGGTGAGTGGAGAGGGTGAGTGGTGAGGTTGAGTGGTGAGGGTTAGTTGAGAGTGCTGAGTGGTCATTGGTCAGGATGAATGGTGAGTAGTGAGGGTGAGGTTGAGTGGTGAGGGTGAGGGTGAGTGGTGGTTGTGATGGTGAGTGGTGAGTGGCGAGGGTGAGTGGTGAGGTTGAGTGGTGAGTAGGAAGGGTGAGTGGTGAGTGGGGAGGGTGAGTGGTCAGGGGTGAGTGGTGATAGTGAGTGGTGAGTGGTAAGGGTGAGTGGTACGGGTGAGTGGTGAGGGTGAGTGGTGATGGTGAGTGGTGAGTGGTAAGGGTGAGTGGTGAGGGTGAGTGGTGATGGTGAGGGCTGATGGTGAGGGTGAGTGGTGAGTGGTGAGAGTGAGTGGTGAGGAAGAGTGGTGAGGTTGAGTGGTGAGTAGTAAGGGTGAGTGGTGAGGGTTAGTGGTGAGGGTGAGTGGTAAGGGTGAGTGGTGAGGGTTAGTGGTGAGGGTGAGTGGTTAGGGTTTGTGGTGATGGTGAGTGGTGAGGGTGAGGGTAAGTGGTGAGGGTGAGTGGTGAGGGTGAGTGGTGATGGTGAGTAGTGAGGGTGAGTGGTTAGTTAGGGGTGAGTGGTGGGGATGAGTGGTGAGGGTGAGTGGTGAGGGTCAGTGGTGAAGGTGAGTGGTGAAGGTGAATAGTGAGTAGTGAGGGTGAGTAGTGAGGGTGAGTGGTGAGGGGTGAGTGGTGATGGTGAGTGGTGAGTGGTAAGGGTGAGTGGTGAGGGTGAGTGGTGATGGTGAAGGGTGATGGTGAGGGTTAGTGGTGAGTGGAGAGGGTGAGTGGTGAGGTTGAGTGGTGAGTAGTAAGGGTGAGTGGTGAGGGTGAGGTTTAGTGGTGAGGGTGAGTGGTAAGGGTGAGTGGTTAGGGTTAGTGGTGAAGGTGAGTGGTTAGGGTTTGTGGTGATGGTGAGTGGTGAGGGTGAGTCGTGAGGGTGAGTGGTGAGGGTGAATGGTGAGGGTGAGTGGTGAGGGTGAGTGGTGATGGTGAGTAGTGAGGGTGAATGGTTAGGGGTGAGTGGTGGGGATGAGTGGTGAGTGGTGAGGGTGAGTGGTAAGCGTGAGTGGGGAGGGAGAGGGTGAGTGGTGAGGGTTAGTGGTGAGCATGAGTGGTGAGTGGTGAGGGTGAGTGCTGAGTGATGAGGGTGAGTGGTAAGGGTGAGTGGTGAGAGAGTGGTTAGTTTTGAGGGTGAGTGGTGAGGTTGAGTGGTGAGGGTTAGTGGAGAGTGGTGAGTGGTGAGGGTGATTAGTGAGTAGTGAGGGTGAGTGGTGAGGGTGAGTGGAGAGGGTGAGTGGTGATGGTGAGTGGTGAGGGTGAGGGTGAGTGGTGAGGGTGAGTGGTGATGGTGAGTAGTGAGGGTGAGTGGTTAGGGGTGAGTGGTGGGGATGAGTGGTGAGGGTGAGTGGTGAGGGTCAGTGGTGAGGGGTGAGTGGTGAGTGGTAAGGGTGAGTGGTGAGGGTGAGTGGTGATGGTGAGGGGTTATGGTGAGAGTGAGTGGTGAGTGGAGAGGGTGAGTGGTGAGGAAGAGTGGTGAGGTTGAGTGGTGAGTAGTAAGGGTGAGTGGTGAGGGTTAGTGGTGAGGGTGAGTGGTAAGGGTGAGTGGTGAGGGTTAGTGGTGAGGGTGAGTGGTTAGGGTTTGTGGTGATGGTTAGTGGTGAGGGTGAGTGGTGAGGGTGAGTTGTGATGGTGAGTAGTGAGGGTGAGTGGTTAGGGGTGAGTGGTAGGGATGATTGGTGAGTGGTGAGGGTGAGTGGTAAGCGTGAGTGGTGAGGGAGAGGGTGAGTGGTGAGCGTGAGTGGTGAGTGGTGAGTGGTGAGGGTGAGTGCTGAGTGGTGAGGATGAGTGGTAAGGGTGAGTGGTGAGAGAGTGGTTAGTTTTGAGGGTGAGTGGTGAGGTTGAGTGGTGAGAGTTAGTGGAGAGTGGTGAGTGGTGAGGGTGATTAGTGAGTAGTGAGGGTGAGTGGTGAGGGTGAGTGGAGAGGGTGAGTGGTGAGCGTGAGTGGTGAGAGTGAGTGGTGAGGGTGAGTGGTGGTGGTGGTGAGGGTGAGTGGTAAGCGTAAGTGGTGAGGGAGAGGGTGAGTGGTGAAGGTGAGTGGTGAGGAAGAATGGTGAGGTTGAGTGGTGAGTAGTAAGGGTGAGGGGTGAGTGGTGAAGGTTAGTGGTGAGGGTGAGTGGTTAGGGTTTGTGGTGATGGTGAGTGGTGAGGGTGAGTGGTGAGGGTGAGTGGTGAGGGTGAGTGGTGATGGTGAGTAGTGAGGGTGAGTGGTTAGGGGTGAGTGGTGGGGATGAGTGGTAAGTGGTGAGGGTGAGTGGTGAGGGTCAGTGGTGAAGGTGAGTGGTGAAGGTGAGTAGTGAGTAGTGAGGGTGAGTAGTGAGGGTGAGTGGTGAGTGGTAAGGGTGAGTGGTGAGGGTGAGTGGTGATGGTGAGGGGTTATGGTGAGAGTGAGTGGTCAGTGGAGAGGGTGAGTGGTGAGGAAGAGTGGTGAGGTTGAGTGGTGAGTAGTAAGGGTGAGTGGTGAGGGTTAGTGGTGAGGGTGAGTGGTAAGGGTGAGTGGTGAGGGTTAGTGGTGAGGGTGAGTGGTTAGGGTTTGTGGTGATGGTTAGTGGTGAGGGTGAGTGGTGAGGGTGAGTTGTGATGGTGAGTAGTGAGGGTGAGTGGTTAGGGGTGAGTGGTAGGGATGATTGGTGAGTGGTGAGGGTGAGTGGTAAGCGTGAGTGGTGAGGGAGAGGGTGAGTGGTGAGCGTGAGTGGTGAGTGGTGAGTGGTGAGGGTGAGTGCTGAGTGGTGAGGATGAGTGGTAAGGGTGAGTGGTGAGAGAGTGGTTAGTTTTGAGGGTGAGTGGTGAGGTTGAGTGGTGAGAGTTAGTGGAGAGTGGTGAGTGGTGAGGGTGATTAGTGAGTAGTGAGGGTGAGTGGTGAGGGTGAGTGGAGAGGGTGAGTGGTGAGCGTGAGTGGTGAGAGTGAGTGGTGAGGGTGAGTGGTGGTGGTGGTGAGGGTGAGTGGTAAGCGTAAGTGGTGAGGGAGAGGGTGAGTGGTGAAGGTGAGTGGTGAGGAAGAATGGTGAGGTTGAGTGGTGAGTAGTAAGGGTGAGGGGTGAGTGGTGAAGGTTAGTGGTGAGGGTGAGTGGTTAGGGTTTGTGGTGATGGTGAGTGGTGAGGGTGAGTGGTGAGGGTGAGTGGTGAGGGTGAGTGGTGATGGTGAGTAGTGAGGGTGAGTGGTTAGGGGTGAGTGGTGGGGATGAGTGGTAAGTGGTGAGGGTGAGTGGTGAGGGTCAGTGGTGAAGGTGAGTGGTGAAGGTGAGTAGTGAGTAGTGAGGGTGAGTAGTGAGGGTGAGTGGTGAGGGGTGAGTGGTGATGGTGAGTGGTAAGGGTGAGTGGTGAGGGTGAGTGGTAATGGTGAGGGGTGATGGTGAGGGTGAGTGGTAAGTGGTGAGGGTGAGTGGTGAGGGTGAGTGGTGAGGCTGAGTGGTGATGGTGAGTAGTGAGGGTGAGTGGTTAGGGGTGAGTGGTAGTGATGAGTGGTGAGTGGTGAGGGTGAGTGGTAAGCGTGAGTGGTGAGGGAGAGGGTGAGTGGTGAGGGTGAGTGGTGAGGGTTAGTGGAGAGTGGTGAGTGGTGATTGGTCAGTGGTGATTGGTCAGGATGAATGGTGAGTAGTGAGGGTGAGGTTGAGTGGTGATGGTGAGGGTGAGTGGTAGTTGTGATGGTGAGTGGTGAGTGGCGAGGGTGAGTGATGAAGTTGAGTGGTGAGTAGGAAGGGTGAGTGGTGAGGGTGAGTGGTGAGTGGGGAGGGTGAGTGGTCAGGGGTGAGTGGTGATAGTGAGTGGTGAGTGGTAAGGGTGAGTGGTAAGGGTGAGTGGTGAGGGTTAGTGGTGAGGGTGAGTGGTTAGGGTTTGTGGTGATGGTGAGTAGTGAGGGTGAGTGGTGAGGGTGAGTGGAGAGGGTGAGTGGTGATGGTGAGTGGTGAGGGTGAGTGGTGAGGGTGAGTGGTGATGGTGAGTAGTGAGGGTGAGTGGTAGGGATGAGTGGTGAGTGGTGAGGGTGACGGGTGAGGGTCAGTGGTGAAGGTGAGTGGTGAAGGTGAGTAGTGAGTAGTGAGGGTGAATAGTGAGGGTGAGTGGTGAGGGTGAGTGGAGAGGGAGAGGGTGAGTGGTGAGCGTGAGTGGTGAGCGTGAGTGGTGATGGTGAGTGGTGGTGGTGAGGATGAGTGGTAAGCGTGAGTGGTGAGGGAGAGGGTGAGTGGTGAGCGTGAGTGGTGAGTATTGTCAAAGCCCGGTGGGCTTTGACAATACCTTAGTATCTGTGTATATATGTAAAGTTTTTAAGAAATATATTTTTCACCCGGGCAATGCCGGGTACTTCCGCTAGTTGACTATATATCTTGTTTTCTCCACAGGGAATGGATTCTTCGCTCCGCTGCAAGTCTCCTATCACCACTCTCCCATTGACATATTTCGTTGCTTCCTCTTAGTATCTTTCACGCGACGGTCATTTGTATAGTGTATAGCAGATTGTATAAATAGTATAAAATTGTAATGTTTAATACAATGTATTAAGGTAATATACAGTATCGTAACTGTATAGTGAATATACAGCAGCGTGGTATACAGTAGGGTGGGTAGAATAATACTTAGGATAATATTATAGTCGAAGGTATAGAGTGGTGTATAGTAATACAGTATATAATTTAATGTTGGGTTTGTCTATGGTAGTATATAGTACGGGGTAGACCCGTGTGATGTCAGATAAAAAAAAAGTTTAGCTGGAAGCATATAATGTTTTTTGCGACGTAGAATTGTAATGTATTACTTACTGTAAGTCGCTCAGCTTTTTGGAGAGTATATTTAGTATACTGATGATACTATGTAGTTTTTACTTTAGTTTTTTACGTGGTTGTTTAGTAATTGCAGCTACATACTATTAACATTCCTTCCCTTTGTTAATGCTACCCCCATCCCCTCCCTTTGATGCTGCTAATCCTGCATAATGCACGGGCATAATATGACTTTGAAACCCCCCGCCCACCTCCTACGCATTTCCCATAAATATGCTAAATTCCTCTTGATATGCAAATTATTTTGTCAAGGCACTCTTCTTCCCACCTCCCCCCTCCAACCCAGCTTAAATATACGCTCCAAGCTTGGTGGTGTTTCCTTCTTCACCTAAGGCCGGCTACTTGCGTTGTGGCCGAAACGTCGTGATAATTATTTTATTATGTTTTATTTTTATTATTTTATTATTTCCCTTCTACGTGACTTTACCGAAAGAACCAAGAAGATAAGTTCATGCCGTGTGGACCACAGTAACAATACATAGCCAGTGGTTGTTCTCTCTGTAGTAGAGTTACCCACTCGATGTTCACAAACTGGGAGAGCAAATCGTTAACAAGGTTTTCCCGCTCAAACTAACGGTCAGGGTCTCACAAGCTGTGAGAGCTGACCGTAAACAAGGTTTTCCCGCGCGACCAAAAGGTCAAGGTCAGATAGGGTGAATTGGGATCGAAAAGCAGATTGGGAACGACCAATCACAGGGTTCCACAAGGTGGCCGGGGATTGGACAACCCGGCCACGAACAAGTATAAAGCCAGAGCGCTCAGAGCTCTGGAGGGGTTCGACTATACGAAGACCCAAGACGGCGGAAGAAGCCTAGGACCCTGGACCAAGCCCTCCAGCCCTTATAAGGGCTAGGGTTCAGAGTAACCAGTGGTCGGGGAGACATCTCCCTAGGTCCAGTCAGAGGACACTGAAAGAGTGGGATAAGTAGCCTGTAGGGTACGGGGGCTTGTACGTTCTGAGTGCATAGGGACTGTGTTAATAAGACGAATAAAAGTGTGTGCTACAAAAGACGTTGAAGAGTCCGTCTGTACAACACTACATTGGCGTCAGAAGATGGAAACAAGACGAACGAACCGCACGCGAAGTCCCGATGATGCAAGCTCCGACCCACCTGTGGGTGCTGCGGGCGGCGCTGAAGATGTTGGCGTGTTGCTAGCCGCCCCACCACCAGCTGTGCAGCCGATCGCCGCGAGCGACGGCACCCAGGCTGCTCACGCCCGCCTCGCCCAGCTGCTGCATGCTGCAGCAGCCATCCTGGAGCAACTTACCCTGGGGGCTGCGGGCGGAGAGGAACGGTCGACAGCGAACATCCCCGCCATCGCAAACCCGGAAGAGAACGTCCTTCCCGCCGACGGGTCACGTGGGGGCGGAAGCCAAGTGCATGCTGGGACCTCCGGGGGCCAATCACGACACACTGCGTCATCAGAGAGCGACGCTGCCTCTGCTGGACCCTCCAGCAACACCGCGTCATCACGGCTGCAACGCCGTACAGTACATGTTGCCGACCAAGCCATCGCTGCGTTCGGGACCGAGTCCGAGCTTGACGAAGACGATGACACAGCTGCTCTACAGCAGCGACTGCCTGTCTTTCGCGAATTCTCGTCCACAGGGGGCGACTGGGCGGCATTTCAACGTCGCTTCCTCAGCCACCAGGAGATGGTGGGCTGGTCGGATGCACAAGCACTTTGTGCATTGCCAGCCACCTTGGACGATGACTCTCTCGCTGCACTCATCTCCATTCCCAAGCGACAAAGGGCGACACTACAAGCAGCACTTCAGCGGCTGTCTGATGTCTACGGACCTCCTTCTGCCACACGCCACCAGTTCTACGAGAGACGGTGCAAGCCAAGGGAGTCGCCATTGGCGTTCCGCACCGTGCTACTCGCCATGGCAAGAGCGGCTTACCCCCGCATGGACGATGAGGCTATCGACGCACTCGTCCTTCAGAAGCTGCTGGAGATGGCGTGGGGGCTGCGCCTTGTCATCCAGGCCGTGGATGACGAGGACATGTGCTCACTGCGAGCTGCCCGGAGCATTCATGCTCACTTAATGCTGGACCAGGACGAGACCATCACCGCTTCGGCTACGACATCGGTGCCTGCCAGCAGGGACAACGCTCGCTCTCCTGATCGAGTCTTCTCGACGTTCAGCGCGACACCCCAGCGATCACCAGATCGCACCAGTCACCGCAACGACTGGGAGCGGGGACGGCCCTTCCCCCGCGGCGACGCGACGTGTTTCAACTGTGGCCGCCGAGGCCACTTGTCTCCCGACTGCCGTGCACCTCGCCGCCGCTCCGCGGGATCCCGAGACCGGGACTACAGAGCTTCCAGAGCAGCGCAGCATAACCAGGCAAGTCGCGGCACCCCACACGCTCGGTCCTCATACACACCACAACACACCATTGACTCCGCTCGGAACACGGCGTATGATGCGCGGCGTTTGGCCGACTTTTCGCGACCACTGCCAGCTCTGACCACTGCCCGGGTGGGCAGTGGTCAGAGCTGGCCCATAGAGTGGTTGCAGCGACGGCGGGTTCCTCGGTGGTCGTTGGTTCGATCAAGGGGGTAGAGGTGCGCGTGCTTGTCGATACCGGTGCATCGGCCACTATCATCTCTGAGTTGATTTACAATATACTGCCCGTGCGATGTCGATCTTTGGAAAAGGTTTCCGTTCCGTTTTTCGCTGCAAATGGAAGTTCCCTGGGGATTCTCGGCCAAATTCGGGCGCAAATTGCCATTGGAGATATTAAATTGGCCGGCCCTGTTTTTGTGTCTTCTTCCCTTGCGGTGCCGTGCCTTCTGGGAACTGATTTTCTTGCCAAAATGCCCATTAAAATCCTTATCGGTCAGGGATGTATTGAACTTCCCTCGGGCCGCCGGATGGCATTTTTACCCGCGGCCACGCATTAACGGACGGGAAATGCTTCCGTACAGGCTTTTGCGGCTTGCGCTGTACGCATTCCGCCAGGGGCACAAATGCTCGTACCCTTACGGTTAAAGAAACCGCTCGCTCCCACCGCCTCGGTAAATGGCATTTTATTGGGACCTTCCAACACAGCAGTTAACAGCCTTTCGGCCGCACAGACTCTTGTAGCGGGCGACAGGGAGCCATTTATACAAGTTTTGAATGTCGGTCTGTCAGACACCGTCATTCCACAGGGGACAGTGCTCGCTCATGCGACAGTGGCGCCCCTGGGGACCGGGGTTGTCGGACACGTAGCGAACAGTCAGCAGCCTCGCCCTCATAACGTTGATGAGGGATGGATTGACGCTCTCTGCGCGGATGCCGGCGATTTATCCGGGTCACAGCAGAGTAAATTGCGGGCTCTTTTGCGGGAATTCTCGGATGTGTTCAGCAAATCACAATTTGATATTGGCTGCACCAAGCTGCTGCGTCACCACATTGACACTGGTGACGCTGCCCCTATCCGCCAAAACCCGTTTCGGCTCAGCCCTGCGGAGAAACAGCATGTTAAATGGGCAGTTGACGACATGCTGGCGGCTGATATCATTTCTCCTTCCAACAGCCCCTGGAGTGCCCCGATAGTGCTGGTCAAAAAGCACGATGGCAGTCTTCGATTCTGTGTAGATTTTCGGCACCTAAATAAAATTTCCGTGGCTGACGCATATCCTCTTCCACGTATGGATGAGTCATTGGATGCTCTGGCAGGGGCGCGATATTTTTTCCACTTTGG